>NC_083872.1:25510867-25817026 GCF_032452875.1 Bos javanicus | reverse complement strand
ATGTGTGGTTTTTGTATGTATGTGAACAGGGTGATTAAGTGAGACAGAGGAGCAGAAAGGAAGAGAGAGAAAGAGAAGGGAGAAGAAATTTAATGTGAGGATCATCCAAATCCAAAGTAAAATGATACCAGATATTATGCAAGAATTGGTGGTTGTACACAGATACACCAATAATTGTTTTTGAATGGCCATGTATACTCTTGTTGATTTGTAAATGAAGTTTTAAAAAAACCAGGTTGCTCCAATTAAGTCAAATCTAAACACTGAAAAACTTAGGTAAGAATTCTTACAAGATACATTAATGTACCTTTAATAAATTTCTGACTTGAGAGCTTTTAACTACAATCTCTTAACTTAATTTCCTTTTCTCGATAAATCATTCAGTGCAATGATTCTCAGCAGGGGTAGGTGGAAGAGAATTGTTTTTCAAAAAGAAAAGAGATTTAGTAAGCACCAAATTCCAACCTTATCATTTCCTTGATCAGAGCATTAATGTTGCACTTCTTGGATTTTGCACTGCTTAATTTACTGATAGAGATAGTTCAGGCAATTTTAAAGATTCTCTTTAGCAAGACTCCCCAAATGAGGCTTTATTAAACCCAGCAAATTTCCAAAGTGAGGACAAAGGTGCCACACCTTGTTCTTATATAATGTCCATCCCAATTATATATTCAGATATCAAAGCCCGCTAGTCAAAAAACCACTGTAGTTGAGTTCAGTTGGGTTAGTACTCATTTCAGTGAGGAGAAAGTAACCATGGGAAATCAGAGAGGTGCCTTAGACTTTGGGAGTTAGAAAGGACTTCTTACAGAATTGGGGCCTGTGTGTGGTGATTTGGGGGAAGGTTTAGGGAAGCACCCTTCTGCTCTGGATTGGTGAGTCAAGGGAACATAACTTATGCTGTGACTGAGTGTCTTAACAAACCTTATCTGGAGCAGAAGAGAATAGAGGGAAGCCAAAGCTCTAATAGTAAATGAAGTTGCAGTCATGCTTTAGCTAGGAGAGGGAGATATTTAGTGTTTTATGGTTTCGGACTGACCTTGTTTTTGTTTGTACTGAAGACTACCAATATGATGAACTGGTCAAATTTATAGAAGTGACTGTGTGCCCTTCTCTGATGTTGGTGTTTTGTGAGAGTGTTTGTGTCCAACAAGAACGAGTCATTTCCAAGCTGTGAGCCTAGGCCAGGTCCTAACAGTTCCGAACCCCAGGAGTATCAGGCCAGTTCCCAGACCTCAGGACCGCTTCCCTCTTTCTCACTTGCTAAGTCACTTCAACTAGAGTACTTAATGGTCAGTCAATAGCAGAGCTTGGTGGAATCAAAGTAGACCTTTATATCTAGGAAATATTGATTCACATAGAGAAAGCTCTAGTTACCAGTGATATACACAAGGATTGTGACTTGTTTTTAAAAATTAGATAATATGTAGGAGGTCCACTTATTTATAGTAATATAGGGAAGAACTGGGTAAGTTTCAAAGTATCTATCACTTGACATAACTATTGGATGACCACTGGGCCAACAGCTAAAAAATACATGCTATTTTTGATGTCACTCATCATTTTATTTGAATGAATAGAAACTGATTAGAGATAAGAGAGATATGATAGGGCTGGAAAGTAGTCGCAGTGAAACAAATCAAGGGACATTCTGGCTGAATCCAGTAGGATCAAATATAGAAGGCTGAGGCTGATTCCATCTCAGTGATAACTTTTAGCAGTAAACTAACCGAAGCCATGGGGTAAAACCTGAAACAGAAAAAAAATATTGGGAAGAGGTTTTCCAAAAAGAATGAAGAGTATGTTTCCCTTCCTGGGTCCCTGCAAGACTAACAAATGTCAAATGACACTGAATTCAGTGGAATCAAAGAGATAAAATTTGTATCCCTGGAAGATGAACACCTAATTCCCATCCAGAGGCAATAGGACATGCAGGCTGGGATGGAAACCTAGGTCAGCAGGAAGTTTAGAGGAAACAGAGAGACAACCAATATGGATTAGTTCTTTGTGTATATGGCACAAACCAATCCAGCCTTCTTCTGATAAGAGACAATTATTCATAATCTCACCCATAGGCTATGCAATATAGAACTTAGAGATGGGTGCCAAGCATTGTCTCTGACACGGAAAGAGTATAATGCAGTATTTCAAAGGTTCATCATGTCTTTCCAGTTAGATGGAGAAGAATGAAATTAGAACATTTCCCTACAACCTATAAAACAGTAAACTCAAGGGAGTCCCCTAATGGTCCATTGGTTAAAGACTTTGCACTCCATGGTTCAATCAATGATAGGAAAATTAAGATACTACATGTCACTTGGCATGGCCAGTAAATAAGTAAATAAAAGGTAAACTCAAAATGAATTAAAGACCTAGAGGTAAGGCCAGAAAACACAAAACTCCTAGAAGAAAACAAGCAGAACACTCATTGACATAAACTGTAGCAATACCTTTTTTGGATCCCTCTCCTAAGGCAAAGGAAATAAAAACAAACAAATTGGGCCTATATAAAACTTAAAAGCTTTTGCAGAGTGAATTAAACCATTGAAGGAATGCAAAATAACAAAAAATGATAGAAAATATTTGCAAATGAAATGCCCAATATGAGTTTAATATCCCAAGTGTGTAAGAAGCTCACACACCTGTATATCAAAGAAACAACCAAATTGAAAAATGAATCAAAGACATAAATAGACATTTTCCAAAGAAGCAATACAGATGGCAGATAGGCACATGAAAGGATTCTTAAGTCTATAACCATCCCAGAAATGTGAATCAAAACCACAAGGAGCTATCATCTCATATCTTTTAGAATGGCTATTATCACAATGACAATACTTAACAAGTGTTGGAGAGAGATGTGGGGAAAAGGGAACCCTTGTGCACAGTTGGTGGGAATATAAATTAGTTTAGTTATCTGGGGAATAGTATGAAGTTTCCTCAAAAAAATTAGACATAGAACTGCCATATGGTCCAGCAATTCCTCTCATGATATTTATCTGAAGAAAACTAAAACACTAACTCAGAGAGCTGTAAGCACCCTGCTGTTTATAGTAGCATTATTTACAACAGCCAACATATGGAAGCAACTTAAGTGTTCATCAACAGATAAATATATGAAGAAGATATTACATATATTATATATAATGGAATATGACAAAGCCTTAGAAAAAGAATGAAATTTTGTAATGTGCAACAACATAGATGCTTCTGGAGGGTATTATGCCTAGTGAAGTAAGTTAGACAAAGAAAGACAAATAATGAATGTTATCATTGATACATGGAAACAAAAAAATGAAAAAAGTAGTGATTATACAAGGCTATGGTTTTTCCAGTGGTCATGTATGAATGTGAGAGTTGGACTGTGAAGAAGGCTGAGCACCGAAGAATTGATGCTTTTGAACTGTGGTGTTGGAGAAGACTCTTGAGAGTCCCTTGGACTGCAAGGAGATCCAACCAGTCCATTCTAAAGGAGATCTGTCCTGGGATTTCTTTGGAAGGAATGATGTTAAAGCTGAAACTCCAGTACTTTGGCCACCTCATGCGAAGAGTTGACTCATTGGAAAAGACTCTGATGCTGGGAGGGATTGGGGTTAGGAGGAGAAGGGGATGACAGAGGTTGAGATGGCTGGATGGCTTCACTGACTCGATGGACGTGAGTTTGAGTGAACTCCAGGAGTTGGTGATGGACAGGGAGGCCTGGTCTGCTGCAATTCATGGGGTCGCAGAGTCGGACACAACTGAGCGACTAAACTGAACTGAATTGATACAAAAAAGAATCATACTCACAAATATAGAGAACCAACTATTGATTACCAGCTGGGGAGGGGCAATATAGAAGTGAGGCATTGATAGTTATAATCTAATGAGCATAAAATAAGGATAACCATATATTGTATTGCATGGGGAACATAGCCAATATTTTATAACTGTAAATTGAGCAAAATAATGTATAGAATTTTTGAATTACTATGTTACATACCTGAAAGTAATATAACATTGCAAATCATATATAGTGCAATAATATTTTTTAAAAAAACTGACAGATTCTTAAAGTTTCATTATGCATTACTCTCAACCCAGAATCTATCTATTCCTCTCTTCAAATCTGTAACCGCTTTTTCTGTCAGCAGTGCTGAGTAATTTAACAGTAATTCCAGATAAAAATTACCAGAATGTCCAATAACTTGATCAGGTTTTTTAATTAATACTTGATTGTGTGCAAAGTAAATTCCAGCAAGTATGATGATGGAAGACTAAGATATGTTTTGGGGTAAAGGGGGCTGAGAACTCCATGGACGTATAGTCCATGGGGTTGCAAAGAGCAGGACACGACTGAATGACTTTCACTCTCACTTTTCAATTTCAAACAGAGCTGAGCCAGAAGGAGGAGGACTGAATGTATTCCAGGGCCTGCTTGGTACCACATTCAGAACCATACTGCCCTCAGGTGTCAGGAAGGACACATCTTGTAGTAGAAGCCTTTTCAGATGTCCAGGAGGGTAATGTGATGGTCAAAGACTGAAAGTGTAAGTGTGAGGATTGAGGGGGCTGAGGACGAAGAAAATAGGTGCTTATGTAAGTATTCCAGGATAAGCCAAACACAGTATTCAGAAGGATGTTTCCCCAAGGTGTCAGGGAGGACAGTCTCAGTGTGTATTTATTTTCATATGATCAGGATGGGTGTTTGGGAAGCTGGAGAACGTTGCACAGCCTGTAAAATTGACCTAAATAAAATAAAGGCACTCTGTTAGTAAAGTTTGGATGAAGGTAAAGGATGATGGGAGCTATAGACAAACGGTGTGTGACAAAGACTTCCAGAGAGATAGAGAGACTTGGAGAAAGAGCTTCTGGAAAAGATACTCAGAAAAAGAATTCCAAGATAATAATTAAGAAGAAACAGTCACATATACCCAGAGAAATGGAGAAAAACAAAGTGATAACACACGATTCTGGAAAAGATACTCAGAAAAAGAAAAAGAATATAAAAGATAATAAATGAAGATGAAACAGTAGATTATTCCCAGAGAAACAGAGAAAAAAAACTAAAGTGATAACAGGAGACTCTGGAAAAGACACTCAGAAAAAGAATACAAAAGATAATAAATGAAGAAGAAACAGTGGAGTATCTTCAGAGAAATGGAGAGAAAAAAGTAAAGTGATAAAACTAGTCTAATATTTCTTCTGATTGTTTTGGTTCATGGAAGAGCATTTTTTGGTTTTCTGTGTTTTTCACCATGGAGCATCCATTTAAAATTTATGGGAACAAGAGTGGCACTTATAGGGAATTGATATAAACCAGTGAGTGCGATGTGGAGAAGGAAATGGCACCCCACTCCAGTACTTCTGCCTGGAAAATCTCATGGACGGAGGAGCCTGGTGCGCTGCAGTCCATGGGGTCACTGGGAGTCCGACACGACTGAGCAATTTCACTTTCACTTTTCACTTTCATGCATTGGAGAAAGAAATGGCAACCCACTCCAGTGTTCTTGCCTGGAGAATCCTGGGGACGGTGGAGCCTGGTGGGCTGCCGTCTATGGGGTCGCACAGAGTCGGACACGACTGAAGCGACTTAGCAGCTGCAGCAGCAGCAGTGAGTGCGATGAGCCTAGATTGGGGAAAGAATGAAAACAGGTAAACAGTTTGGAATTTTTTTTCCTTAATTACAGAAAGTAAACAGTGGAGAGAATTTGCTTAGGAAAAATCTTTCCTGACAGTTGAATAACGAACCCAGGGAAGGTTTGGAAAAATCTCTCCTGAATTTTCAGTACAGGAACTATTTTGAGGTTTTTCAGGTCCAGCTGAGTAGTGACTATGCTTCACTTCTGTGTAGAATTCCTATCTTCATGTATAACTGATGCTGTTTTTTTGTGTGTAACCCTGTATATCCATATTTTTGTGACTATATAATTTTGAGTTAATAAAGAATCTTTGTACATAAACACCATTGGAATTCTCCATAGTTAATTCTGTTTATGGGATTCCTCTCTAATTAATCTTTTTTTGTTATTTCGTATCTTAACTCACATTCATAGCCTGAGGGTCTCTTCCAAGGTCTCCCCCACGTGCTACTTAACCTTTGGTTTTCACATTATACTTCCTAATACCTTCCTTAAAGACCTCCCTTTTGTGTTATGTGTATTATATGATTTGTTTTTCATTCATTATTTCATTCATTTATTCACTCATTCCATCATTCATTCTAGTTTACTCACATTTATCAAGAGCTTATCCAGTGGCATTCTTCTAGATCTTGATAGAGTTGACAACTTTTTTTTTTCTCTCTTCAAGCTTGTTTACTTGACGGGGACAAAAAACCAGAGAAGCCATGGTCAAAGAAACAGTAAGGGGGTGGTCCTAAGATGGTAGAGGAATAGGACGGGGAGACCACTTTCTCCCCCAAAAAATCATCAAAAGAATATTTAAACGCTGAGTAAATTCCACAAAACAACTTCTGAATGCCGGCAAAGGACATCAGGCACCCAGAAAAGCAGCCCATTGTCTTCGAAAGGAGGTAGGAAAAAATATAAAAGACAAAAAAAGGAGACAAAAGAGGTAGGGATGGAGCTCCATCCCGGGCAGGGAGTCTTAAAAAGAGAGAAGTTTCCAAACACCAGGAAACACTCTCACTGCTGAGTTTGTGGAGAGCCTTGGAAGCACAGAGGGCAACATAACAGGGAGGAAAAATAAGTAAATAATTAAAACCCACAGATTACAAGCCCAACGGTAACTCCCCCAGCGGAGAAGCAGCGCAGACGCCTGCACCCGCCACTAGCAAGTGGGGGCTGGGCAGGGAGGCGCGGGCTGCATTGCTTAGAGTAAGGATCTGGCCTGAATGCCCTGAGCGCAATCTGAGTGAACTAACTTGGGCTAGCAAACCAGACTGTGGGATAACTACTATGCGAAAAGCCAGCCCTAACCTAAGACACTGCCAGGCCCATGCACAGAACAAAGGACTGAACAGAACTAGCCGGCTGCAGACCATCCCCCTCCGGTGACAGGCAGCCAGAGCCGGAAGGGGGCAATTGCAGCCCCAGAGAGACATTATCTACAAAACTGTAAGCAGGCTTCTTTGCTAACTAAGACTTTTTGGGGTTCTGGATGGCCAACATCCACCTGAGAAGGTGCACTGGTTGTACACCCAGAAAACCGAGCAGCAGGGACGGGGGAGGTGATAAGTCTCAACAACCACGCTCGCCAAACACCCCATCACGTGAGCTGCTTGGACTTGGGAAGGGCACAAAATGCAGGCCCAACTGAGTCTGTGCCTCTGAGGACTATCCGAGTGCCTGAACCTGAGCGGCTTAGACCTGGGAGGTGCAAGAAGCCCAGGGCCGGCCTCGGACGGTTCCGGTGGAGCAACCTAGAGCCAGAGCAGTGTGGACAGGGAGGGTACATGCGCCATGAGCGGGAACAGGCCCAGTGTGGCTGAGACACTGCAAGCACACGCCAGTGTTATTTGTTTGCCACGTCCCTCCCTCCCCACAGCACGACTGAACACGTGAGCCTAAAAAAAAGTGTCCACCACCACCCCCTTTGTGTCAGGGAGGAAATCAGACACTGACAAGACCAGCAAACAGAAGAAGCTAAAACAGAGGGAACCGCCTTGGAAGTGACAGGTGCAATAGATTAAAACCCTGTCGTTAGTACCAACTACATAGGAAGGGGCCTATAGATCTTGAGAAATATAAGCTGGACCAAGGAACTATCCAAAAATGAACTGACCCCACAATACCCACAACACCACCAGAGAAAGTCCTAGATATATTTTTACTACTTTTACAATCATTCTTTTTTTTAATTTTTAAAAAATTTTAAAGTCCTCTATTACTCCTTTAATTTTCACTTTTATAACTTACTATTACTTTGCAAAAAAAAAAAAAAGACCCTAGTTTTTAATAGCAAACTTCATATATATATATATATATATATTTATAATTTTTGTGACTTTTTTTTTCTATTTTTTTCTTCTTTTCTTTAATATTGTATTTTTGAAATTCCAAACTCTACTCTAGATTTTTAAACTTTGCTTTTTGGTATTTGTTATCAATTTTGTACCTTTAAGAACCCAATCTTCAGTACCCATTTTTACTTGGGAGCGAGATTACTGGCTTGACTGCTCTCTCCCCTTTGGACTCTCCTTTTTATCCACCAGGTCGCCTGTGTCTCCTCCCTACCCTCTTTCTTCTTTACCCAACTCTGTGAATTTCTGTGTGTTCCAGACAGTGGAGAACACTTAGGGAACTGATTACTGGCTGGATCTGTCTCCCTCCTTTTGATTCCCCCTTTATCCTCCTGGCCACCTCTGTCTCCTTCCTCCCTCTTCTCTTTTCTGTATAACTCTGTGAACATCTCTGAGTGGTCCAGCTGTGCAGTGCACATAAGGAAGTGATTACTGGCTAGCTTGCTCTCTCCTCTATTGATTCCACCTCATCTCATTTGGGTCACCTCTAACTCCCTCCTCCCTCTTCTCTTCCCCATGTAACTTTATGAACCTCTCTGGGTGCCCCTTACTGTGGAGAAACTTTTCATCTTTAACCTAGATGTTTTATCAATGGTGCTGTATAGAAGGAGAAGTCTTGAGACTACTGTAAAAATAAGACTGAAAACCAGAAGCAGGAGGCTTAAGTCCAAACCCTGAGAACACCAGAGAACTCCTGACTCCAAGGAACATTAATTGACGGGAGCTCATCAAATGCCTCCATACCTACACTGAAACCAAGCACCACCCAAGGGCTAACAAGTTCCAGAGCAAGACATACTATGCAAATTCTCCAGCAACACAGGAACACAGCCCTGAGCTCCAATATACAGGCTGCCCAAAGTTACTCCAAAACCACTGACATCTCATAACTCATTACTGGACATTTCATTGCACTCCAGAGAGAAGAAATCCAGCTCTACCCACCAGAACACCGACACAAGCTTCCCTAACCAAGAAACCTTGACAAGCCACCTATACAACCCCAACCACAGTGAGGAAACTCCACAATAAAGAGAACTCCACAAACTGCCAGAATACAGAAAGGCCACCCCAAACTCAGCAATATAAACAAGATGAAGAGACAGAGGAATACCCAGCAGGTAAAGGAACAGGATAAATGCCCATCAAACCAAACAAAAGAGGAAGAGATAGGGAATCTACCTGATAAAGAATTCCAAATAATGATAGTGAAAATAATCCAAAATCTTGAAATCAAAATGGAATCACAGATAAATAGCCTGGAGACAAGGATTGAAAAGATGCAAGAAAGTTTTAACAAGGACTTAGAAGAAATAAAAAAGAGTCCATATATAATGAATAATGCAATACATGAGATAAAAAACACTCTGGAGGCAACAAATAGTAGAATAACAGAGGCAGAAGATAGGATTAGTGAATTAGAAGATAGAATGGTAGAAATAAATGAATTGGAGAGGAAAAAAGAAAAACGAATTAAAAGAAATGAGGACAATCTCAGAGACCTCCAGGACAGTGTTAAATGCCCCAACATTCGAATCATAGGAGTCCCAGAAGAAGAAGACAAAAAGAAAGACCATGAGAAAATTCTTGAGGAGATAATAGTTGAAAACCTCCCTAAAATGGGGAAGGAAATAATCACCCAAGTCCAAGAAACCCAGAGAGTCCCAAACAGGATAAACCCAAGGCAAAACACCCCAAGACACATATTAATCAAATTAACAAAGATCAAACACAAAGAACAAATATTAAAAGCAGCAAGGGAAAAAAAAAACAAATAACACACAAGGGGATTCCCATAAGGATAACAGCTGACCTTTCAATAGAAACTCTTCAAGCCAGGAGGGAATGGCAAGACATACTTAAAATGATGAAAGAAAATAACCTACAGCCCAGATTTACTGTACCCAGAAAGGATCTCATTCAAATATGAAGGAGAAATCAAAAGCTTTACAGACAAGCAAACGCTGAGAGAATTCAGCACCACCAAGCCAGCTCTCCAACAAATGCTAAAGGATATTCTCTAGACAGGAAACACAAAAAGGGTATATAAACTTGAACCCAAAACAATAAAGCAAATGGCAATGGGATCATACTTATCACTAAATACCTTAAACATAAATGGGTTGAATGCCCCAACCAAAAGACAAAGACTGGCTGAATGGATAAAAAAACAAGACCCCTATATATGTTGTCTACAAGAGACCCACCTCAAAACAGGGAACACATACAGACTGAAAGTGAAGGGGTGGAAAAAGATTTTCCATGCAAATAGAGACCAAAAGAAAGCAGGAGTAGCAATATTCATATCAGATAAAATAGACTTTAAAACAAAGGCTGTGAAAAGAGACAAAGGAGGTCACTACATAATGATCATAGGATCAATCCAAGAAGAAGACATAACAATTATAAATATATATGCATCCAACATAGCAGCACCACAATATGTAAGACAAATGCTAACAAGTATGAAAGGGGAAATTAACAACACAATAACAGTGGGAGATTTTAATATCCCACTCACACCTATGGATAGATCAACTAAACAGAAAACTAACAAGGAAACACAAACTTTAAATGATACAATAGACCAGTTAGACCTAATTGATATCTATAGGACATTTTGCCCCAAAACAATGAATTTCACCTTTTTCTCAAGCGCACACGGAACCTTCTCCAGGATAGATCACATCCTGGGCCATAAATCTAGCCTTGGTAAATTCAAAAAAATAGAAATCATTCCAAGCATCTTTTCTGACCACAATGCAGTAAGATTAGATCTCAATTACAGGAGAAAAACTATTAAAAATTCCAACATATGGAGGCTGAACACCACGCTGCTGAATAACCAACAAATCACAGAAGAAATCAAAATATGCATAGAAACGAATGAAAATGAAAACACAACAACCCAAAACCTATGGGACACTGTAAAAGCAGTGCTAAGGGGTAAGTTCATAGCAATACAGGCATACCTCAAGAAACAAGAAAAAAGTCAAATAAATAACCTCACTCTACACCTAAAGCAACTAGAAAAGGAAGAAATGAAGCACCCCAGAGTTAGTAGAAGGAAAGAAATCTTAAAAATTAGGGCAGAAATAAATGCAAAAGAAACAAAAGAGACCATAGCAAAAATCAACAAAGCCAAAAGCTAGTTCTTTGAAAGGATAAATAAAACTGACAAACCATTAGCCAGACTCATCAAGAAACAAAGGGAGAAAAATCAAATCAATAAAATTAGAAATGCAAATGGAGAGATCACGACAACACAGAAATACAAAGTATCATAAGAGATTACTATCAGCAATTATATGCCAATAAAATGGACAACGTGGAAGAAATGGACAAATTCTTAGAAAAGTAAAACTTTCCAAAACTGAACCAGGAAGAAATAGAAAATCTTAACAGACCCATCACAAGCACGAAAATTGAAACTGTAATCAGAAATGTTCCAGCAAACAAAAGCCCAGGTCCAGATGGCTTCATAGCTGAATTCTACCAAAGATTTAGAGAAGAGCTAACACCTATCCTAGTCAAACTCTTCCAGAAAATTGCAGAGGAAGGTAAACTTCCAAACTCATTCTATGAGGCCACCATCACCCTAATACCAAAACCTGACAAAGATGCCACACACACAAAAAAGAAAACTACAGGTCAATATCACTGATGAACATAGATGCAAAAATCCTTAACAAAATTCTAGCAACCAGAATCCAACAACACATTAAAAAGATCATACACCATGACCAAGTGGGCTTTATCCCAGGGATGCAAGGATTCTTCAATATCCTCAGATCAAACAATGTAATACACCACATTAACAAATTGAAAAATAAAAACCATATGATTATCTCAATAGATGCAGAGAAAGCCTTTGACTCTCCAGAAAGCAGGAATAGAAGGAACATACCTCAACATAATAAAAGCTATATATGACAAACCCACAGCAAACATTATCCTCAGTGGTGAAAAATTGAAGAGATTTCCGCTAAAGTCAGGAACAAGACAAGGGTGCCCACTTTCACCATTACTATTCAACATAGTTTTGGAAGTTTTGGCTACAGCAATCAGAGCAGAAAAAGAAATAAAAAGGAATCCAGATTGGAAAAGATGAAGTAAAACTCTCACTGTGTGCAGATCACATGATCCTCTACATAGAAAACCCTGAAGACTCCACCAGAAAATTACTAGAGCTAATTAATGAATACAGTAAAGTTACAAGATATAAAATTAACACACAGAAATCCCTTGCATTCCTATACACGAACAATGAGAAAACATAAAGAGAAATTAAGGAAACAATCCCATTCACCATTGCAACGAAAAGAATAAAATACTTAGGAATAAATTTACCTAAAAAAACAAAAGGCCTAGAAAACTATAAAACACTGATGAAAGAAATCAAAGATGACACAAATAGATGGAGAAATATATCATGTTCATGGATCGGAAGAATCAATATAGTGAAAATGAGTACACTATCCAAAGCAATCTATAGATTCAATGCAATCCCTATCAAGCTACCATCGGTATTTTTCAGAAAATTAGAACAAATAATTTCACAATTTGTGTGGAATTACAAAAAACCTCGAATAGCCAAAGCAGTCTTGAGAAAGAAGAATGGAACTGGAGGAATCAACCTGCCTGACTTCAGGCTATACTACAGAGCAACAGTCATCAAGACAGTATGGTACTGGCACAAAGACAGAAACATAGATCAATGGAACAAAATAGAAAGCCCAGAGATAAATCCACACACCTATGGACACCTTATCTTTGACCAAGGAGGCAAGAATATACAATGGAGAAAAGACAATCTCTTTAACAAGTGGTGCTGGGAAAACTGGTCAACCACTTGTAAAAGAATGAAACTAGAACATGGCACCCCACTTCAGTACTCTTGCCTGGAAAATCCCATGGATGGAGGAGCCGGTAGGCTGCATTCTATGGGGTCGCTAAGAGGCGGACATGACTGAGTGACTTCACTTTCACTTTTCACTTTCATGCATTGGAGAAGGAAATGGCAACCCACTCCAGTGTTCTTGCCTGGAGAATCCCAGGGACGGGAAGCCTGGTGGGCTGCCGTCTATGGGGTCGCACAGAGTCGGACACGACTGAAGCGACTTACCAGCAGCAGCAGCAGAACACATTCTAACACCATACACAAAAATAAACTCAAAATGGATTAAAGATCTAAATGTAAGACCAGAAACCATAAAACTCCTAGAGGAGAACATAGGCAAAACACTCTCTGACATATATCACAGCAGGATCTTCTATGACCCACCTCCCAGAACATTGGAAATAAAAGCAAAAATAAACAAATGGGACCTAATTAAACTTAAAAGCTTCTGTACCACAAAGGAAACTATAAGCAAGGTGAAAAGACAGCCTTCAGAATGGGAGAAAATAATAGCAAAGGAAGCAACTGACAAACAACTAATCTCAAAAATATACAAGCAACTCCTCCAGCTCAATTCCAGAAAAATAAACGACCCAATAAAAAAGTGGGCCAAAAAACTAAATAGACATTTCTCCAAAGAAGACATACAGTTGGCTAACAAACATATGAAAAGATGCTCAACATCACTCATTATCAGAGAAATGCAAATCAAAACCACTATGAGGTATCATTTCACACCAGTCAGAATGGCTGCAATCCAAAAGTCTACAAGCAATAAATGCTGGAGAGGGTGTGGAGAAAAGGGAACCCTCTTACACTGTTGGTGAGAATGCAAACTAGTACAGCCACTTTGGAGAACAGTGTGGCGATTCCTTTAAAAACTGGAAATAGAACTGCCTAATGACCCAGCAATCCCACTGCTGGGCATACACACCGAAGAAACCAGAATTGAAAGAGACACATGTACCCCAATTTTCATTGCAGCACTGTTTATAATAGCCAGGACATGGAAGCAACCTAGATGCCCATCAGCAGATGAATGGATAAGAAAGCTGTGGTACACATACACAATGGAGTATTACACAGACATTAAAAAGGATACATTTGAATCAGTTCTAATGAGGTGGATGAAACTGGAGCCTATTATACAGGGTGAAGTAAGCCAGAAAGAAAAACACCAACACAGTATACTAATGCATATATATGGAATTTATAAAGATGGTAACGATAACCCTGTATGCGAGACAGCAAAAGAGACACAGATGTATAGAACAGTCTTTTGGACTCTGTGGGAGAGGGAGAAGGTGGAATGATGTGGGAGAATGGCATTGAAACATGTATAGTATCATATATGAAACGAATTGCCAGTCCAGGTTCGATGCATGATACTGGATGCTTGGGGCTGGTACACTGAGATGACCCAGAGGGATGGTAAGGGGAGGGAGGAAGGAGGGGGATTCAGGATGGGGAACGTGTGTATACCTGTGGCAGATTCGTGTTGATGTATGGCAAAACCAATACAATATTGTAAAGTAATTAACTTCCAATTAAAATAAACAAATCTATATTTAAAAAAAGAAAAGAAACAGTAAGACAAAAAAATATCAGAGTGATAAATATTGTGATGAATATAGAATCAAATTATCTGCACACAAGTTGAGGATTCCTTTAGTTTGAAAGCCATTGGAGACTTCCATGAAGAGGTGTTATTTAAGTCGAGATGAACAGTGATAATGGATGACAACAGACAAAGGTATTGATGAGTAGTGGAAATGTGCTGTGTCTGCACACCGTGCTTAGTGTGGGCATGCAGATTTCTAATGTTGGAGAGTCATTGTGTAGCCCTGTGTGTTTCTCAGCTCCTCTGATGGAAGAATAGAAGGTGATTCGACCTTTGATATTAACATCAAATCCTCCTGGGCTTCACATCACCCCAAGGCGTCTCTTCACCTCTCTTCTCTGTTATGAACTTGTATCCTATCCCCTTGCTAGTCTGTGTCTGGTTAATGCTGGTTTATTGGAAACAGCTGTGTCATTGCCCATCCCAGCTTCTGTGTGGTGTATGGCAATTGGTGAGCAGTCTGAATTGGACCAAGTCCCTGATGCTCCTCTATAAGAACTCCGGCCATACTGAGGCTTTTTTTTTTTTGGTTTCCTGTCAGTGTTTTGCTCCCTTATTAAATGATCCAATTCAGAGTGCACACATAGGAACTGGGGCCAGGTTTGTAATCAGTGGTGAAATCCAGAGATTAGAAAGAGATGCAACATTTGCATGAAGGAATATTAAAATGTCACAAATTTAAGATGTCCCAGTCATATATTTTTAAAATTGCTTAATATAGAAATTGGATTAAGATGAAAGAACTACTTGAATTTAAAACCTCTAATATTTATTGTGAATAAAATTAAAACACATGGGTTAGATTGGAAAACTTTGTGATTTGTATAAAAGGCAAAGAATGTTAAAATTTGTTATGTATCATAAGTCCTTAAAATCATAGGAAAACAAAACAGATAGATTAAAGATTTGAATAGGTAAATCTCAGAAGAGGAAATTTAAATGGTCAATGAATACATGGAATATGTAAAGTCATCCAGGAAATGCAAATGAGTATAATAAATACTGTTTTTGATGTATCAAGTTGGCAAGATTAAACTGAGGTAAATTTACTGCTGGCAAGCAGGTTGGAAAAATGTGCTATTTTTGTTTCTGTTAATATTAATTTTTAGAGTCTTTTAGAAAAGCAATTTTGTACAGTTTAACAAAAATATACATATGATTTATTCCAAAACCTCTGGCAATCTAGAGCACTGATACAAAAAATTTGGTAAATATCATTTAAAAAGCATATCTTTGGCTTCATGATTAATGGTAGCAAAAAACTAGAAGTGACCTCAATTTCCATCCACAGGGAATGCTAGAGTCAATTATGACATAATGAAGCCACTGGAAGAAAGTATATACTAGATCTATAATGGCTGACTTTGATTTCAAAGGTGTAAGGCTGTCTGCACAATGAGGAAGAATGGTCCAGAATATAATGCCATTTGGTATATCATTTTTTAAGAAACATACATACATACATTTGTATACATACACATTTGTCTATTACAAGGGGAACCTGAAGCAATTTACTTAACAGGTGCTTTCTGGTGGTGCTAATAGTGAGTGTGCAATGTCAGGAATGGAGGAGCATGACTTCACAGGAGCAGAAATGTGTTTAGCAAATATATAATTACCCAAGTAGTAATGCCAGTTATCTCATTGCATTAGACAATGTGGTAAATTTTACATTCTTATATATACTTCCACTTTTTGTTTCATAATAGAAATTATAAAAATAATTAAGTGATGGAAAAGGTAGTAGTAAAAATTTTGGAGATGCATTATGGATTTAATTTGAGTTGTTAATTGCACTTCATTTTAGTTTAACATTGTGGATTTAATAAGCCTTTCTGGGTTACTTTATCTAAAATTATAACCTCCCTTTTCATCTCCAAAAACTCTTTCCTTTCTTCTTCTCTGTATTATTACTTATTAGGCCAGTCACACTACATACAAAATATTTCTTTCCTTCATGTTTCTTTCCTTTTCCATCTTTTCTTCTCCTTTCCTTCCTTCCATCCCCTCTCCCTCCCACCCTTCTTGTTTACTTTCTTATGTATGAATTTGCACAATAAGATGTATAGCATGGAATTTTTGTGCAATTTGTTCATTGTTTCTCTAAGATGACACCACCCTTATGGTAGCAAGAGAAGAGGAATTAAAGAGCTTCTTGATGAAGGTGAAAGAGGAGGGTGAAAAAGCTGGCTTAAAACTCAACATTCAAAAAATTAAGATCATGGCATCCAGTCCCATCACTTTATGGCAAATAGGTGGGGAAACAATGGAAATAGTGACAGATTTTATTTTCTTGGGTTTCAAAATCACTGTGGACGGTGACTGCAGCCATGAAATCAAAAGACACTTGTTCCTTGGAAGAAAAGCAATGACAAACCTGTATTAAAAAGTACAGACATTACTTTGCCTACAAAGGTCTATATAGTCAAAGCTATGTTTTTTTCAGTAGTCATGTATGGAGGTGGTGGACCATAAAGAAGGCTGAGTGCTGAAGAATTGATGCTTTCAAACCGTGTGTTGGAGAAGACTCTTGAGAGTCCCTTGGACTGTGAGGAGATCCAACCAACCAGTCAGTCCTAAAGGAAATCAACCCTGAATATTCATTGAAAAGACTGATGCTGAAACTGAAACTCCAATACTTTGGCCACCTGAGGCAGAAGGCTGAATCATTGGAAAAGACCCTGATGCTGGGAAAGATTGAAGGCAGGAGGAGAAGGGAATGACAGAAGAGGAGATGGTTGGTTGGTATCACCAACTCAATGGACATGAGTTTGAACAAACTCCAGGAGATCGTGAAGGACAGGGAAGCCTGGCGTGCTGCAGTCCATGGGGTCGCAAAGAGTCAGACATGCCTGAGCGACTGAACAGCAACAAATCACTCAATGAATATTTGTAGAAAGAATGAATTGCTGCAATAGATTCATTGATAAGTGTTAAACTTTCTCTTTTCTTTCTCTTTGGCTTTGAAACTTTTCACAAGACACGTTTAGATTCAGAAAAATCTTACCAGTGCTGAGCTGTCCCTGTGTGTCACCTGACCTGATCTCTATGTGCAGGAGGAAGGCGATAGCATAAGGAATACACAGCCCCTCTAAAGAGGATGGTTCTTCAATCAGCCTATTGTATCCTGATTAATCTTTTTTGAGGAGACAATGGCTGAGTAAGCTTCAAAAGTGTCTGAAAGTCTCTGAAAAGAGCACTGCAGATTTGAGTAAATCAAGAAGGCTGGGTGTGTGGTTGGTAATTGTGGTGTCAGTCTATATCACAAGCCAAGAGGAAGCCTGGAGGGGAAGTTGATGCCTATAAAATCTTTAATATGGCAAACTCAGGAATTAAAGGCTGCGTCAGAATGAAGGGATTGACGCTATGATTTCCAAGAGCCTCTGGCTATGCTGCTGATTTTCCAGTGGTTTCTCTGAGTAACGACATTCGTGGCACGAATGAACCTGGATTCTGGTCTTGCAGCTTCTGATTGGCACCCTCTGCCTATATAATGTCAGGATGTGGAATCCTAGAGTCGGAGTCTTATCTTCCTCTGGATTCTGAAGTTTTCCTCTCTGTGCTGCCTGCTCTACCACTGACCATCATGAAGTTTTTGGTGTTCCTGGCACTGGTGGCAGTTTCCACCTTCCTGGTTTCTGGCCGTACGTAAAGATTCTTACCTGAAAACAAGGTTTTGATGAGCAGTCCATCAAACTGTGTGAAAGTGGGTTTGCAGGAGTCTAGAATTATGGCCCCTCCTGTCCTCTACTCCATTCCCCTGTTCCATTGCCATTTTCATAGACCATTCGTGATTGAGTTGACTCTACCCTTTGGCTTTTCCTAATTCAGTCAGATCTTTGTTCAATTCTAACCTTGGACCCCAGCTTCATGGTTAGTCAGTAAAATCTATTTAAAGTATGTAAAATCAGAGGTTTATTTCAGGAAAGCAAAAGTGACTGCCTGTTATGGTTTGTGGGGTTTCATATTACCTGTGCATCTTTTCCCCCTCAATGTGTGTACCAAAGGCTAAAGTGATTCATCTGTGGAAGCCTGCACCATTGTCCATATTCTTATTCTCTCCATACCCAAAACTGGTGTTCACGTCCTGTTTTTCCCTTTTCTCTTTCAGAGGTTACAATAGAAGTTCCTGCTTCTTCTTCTCCTGGTGAGTTTGCACTTGCACTTCATCTCCTTCTTGCAGTGACCATTTTCCATCCCAGTCTCATGTCAGAGCTTCTATGAGAGACAGGTTATAAGACTTCTATAAAAAGCCTGGAAAAGTATTGTTCCTCATATAAAAATTCATGGTTTAGTCTCTAAGTCATGTCCGACTCTTTGCAACTCCACGGGCTGTAGCCTGCCAGACTCCTCTGTCCATGCCATTTTCCAGGCAAAAATACTGGAGTAGGTTGCCATTTCTTTTTCCAGAAGATCCTCTGGACCCAGGAATCAAACCAGGGTTTCCTGCATTGCAGATGGATTCCTGCATTGTAGGCAGATTCTTTATTAACTGAGCTATGAGGGAATTCATGGAAACATATAAAAATCAGCTTATTTTTTATACAGCATTTGATAATATTAAGTCTCTTGCATGGATTTACAAAAAATTTGGGTCAATCAATTTTTCTCCAGCAAAAGAGCAGGAGGATGTGGTCTGATGTTGTGACCTGAGAATTTTGGGAAGGTGCGTGAAAATCTTTCTGGTTATGCTGATTTGAAGGATTGAATACATGACCATTGTTTCAAGGAGAGGCCTGAAGGAAGGAAGAGAATGTACACCCTGAAAGTGATTCAGAAATGAGGGCATTAGGGTCACATGGGAGGGCAGGATGCAGGATGTGTAATGTAGGCGTCAAGTAGAAGAAGGGCTCTAAGCTTTGAGGTTTGCAACGCATCAATGCCTAATTCCCAGGCTGAGGTTTGTGTATTTTCGTTAAAGTGAATCCCAAGGTTGTGGACCAAACTCCCAGTCATTATTGAGCTTTCTCCACAGCACCCTGCCCATTCTGTCTGTGTGTGTCAGGCATTCCGAAGCTCCCTCTTTTCAGCCTCCACAGCCTGGGGACTTGGGTTCTCTGTTCATGAGGGCACTGACTCTTGTTTGACTTCATACACTGTGCCACATGTGTCATGTGGGGTTCACCTTAAAAAATATTCTCTCTCCTACATGAGGCCTGAGACAGCCTGGCTAGAGTGTGGGTATGGAAATCGTATTGACGTGGTTTTAGCTCACAGTTTGGGGGTCTTGAAAGGTTGTTGTTGAATCACGCAAAGATACCGGGATTCTTGGCCCTCAGAGAAGAAGAATTCAATCTGGGGCCAGAGATGAGGCTTGATCGCTCAGAGCTTTTGTGTAATACAGTTTTATTAAAGTATAAAGGAGATAGAGAAAGCTTCTGATGTAGGCATCAGAAGGGGGCAGAAGAGTACCCCCCTGCTAGTCTTCAGCTGGATGTCATATAGTCACTGCTGCTGCTGCTGCTGCTAAGTCGCTTCAGTCGTGTCCGACTCTGTGCGACCCCATAGATGGCAGCCCACCAGGCTTCCCAGTCCCTGGGACTCTCCAGGCAAGAACACTGGAGTGGGTTGCCATTTCCTTCTCCAATGCATGAAAGTGAAAAGTGAAAGTGAAATTGCTCAGTCGTGTCGGACTCCCAGTGACCCCATGGACTGCAGCGCACCAGGCTCCTCCATCCATGGGACTTTCCAAGCAAGAGTACTGGAGTGGGGTGCCATTGCCTTCTCCGAATGAAAGAAAGGAATGTCTTAAAATTCAGAATGGCACCAGGCCCCTCACCCATAAGATGCATTTTGGGATAATCTTGGCACCAAATGGTTTATCCTGGGCCATAAAATGATTAACTTGAATCTTGAAGAAGGGCAGACCACCATACAAATAGTTTCATTTACATAGAATAGGGAAACAAGATCTGAGTATAATATACTGGTTTGTCAAGTAGGTTCTGAGCCAAGAGGCGGAACTGACTTGAAGACAGAGTTTGGGGTAAATGCATAGTACATTAGCATAGCTTAAGACAAACATTTCCATAAGAAAAAGGCATTGGTTATCTCTAGGTTTGAGAATAGTTAACTTCAGGTGAGACCAGGTGTCATTATGGCAACACAGTATTTTAAGAGAAACCTCCTTTTAAATTTCTATAGATAAGGAAAAAATATTGCTAGTTTGTTTCCTCCTGCCACTTAAGAGAGATAAAAAAACGTCTGACACTTGCAGGCTATTTCCTCCGTTTGGAGACCCCTGGCCTTCCTACCTGTTACCCTCTCAGGTCTGACTTGCTGTTTGCTCTGTAGGGGGAAATAAATCTCATCAATCTTGGCAGGTTCCCTTTGAATACAGGGTAGGTGACAGAGCCTTTGCTTAGCTTTATTATTATCAGAATAATATAAATATTTCCCATTATTTTAAGGGGCTCTCACAAGTAGTGCTGTAGTACATGGAATCTTTGTGCCCTCCAAATGTGAGACAAATATGCCCCCCTTTCACGCAGGAATCTGTGGCAAGTGATTTTACTGCATGCATAGAAAGGAGATACCACTTCTCAAGCAGAGCTGGTAGCCAGAGCAATGGTGTGACAGTATTGATATCATTTGCAGAGATGAATTCAGAAGGAGAAATGCATGTCCAGACTTGGGCAGCACAAATTTTATTGCCTGAGGAAGAATCAAATGTCTTGACTGCAATGTGTCCTAATTTCAGCCTCTGATACAACCACTAATGATCCCACCACCATCTCTGCTGCCGCCACGGAGTCAACTGTGGCTGCCACATCCACGGCTGCTCCCACCGCAACCACGGCTGCTCCCTCCACAACCACAGCTGCCGCCACATCCACTGCTGCTCCCACCAGCGCCACGGCTGCCACCACATCCACGGCTGCTCCCACCACATCTACTGCGGCTGCCACCACATCCACGGCTGCTCCCACCAGCGCCACGGCTGCCGCCACATCCGCGGCTGCTCCCACCACATCTACTGCGGCTGCCAAAACAACCACTGCTGCCAAGACCACCACGTCCTATGATGACTGCCTCTTTTATTTTCGTAAGTTTACACTATGAGTACTTTTTTATGGGTTTGCTGGATTCGCTGTGTTCCCTATTCTCAGATTAGACTATATTTAGGGGGCAAAAGAAGTCATGAGAAAAGCCCTGTTATCTTCTCTTTATTCTCTAATTCCTTGTGGATTTACAAACTGAGTCACAGAGAGACATCGGGGCTGCCAGAAGTCTGCAGTTTCTTGTTTACCAGTTTTACCTGTGTGGCTCTTGAAATACTGCCCTAACAGGCAAAATTCATCTTTAGCAGAATTGACACTGGAAAGACCAAAATACGGGTCTCCCTGAAGCCAGGAACTTCTTTATGTTTGCTTTTTTTCTACCAGAAAGGTCTTTGTTTCTTTTACAGAATATTCCAAAAATAGGAAATAGCATTTTAACGAGGCTTCCTTGATGTAGGAAGTTTTGAGTATCATTCAAGGTATTTCTCGGAATGTGGAAATCCAGAGGGTCTAGGGTACAGTCTTCCTATTTCTGGTTCAATTCTCTCTTTCAACAGCCTAGTAAAATCAATAACAAATGTGATTGATTCTGAATATATGACAGAGAATGTGTTATAACTTCATATATATAATGTAATTTAAATCACAGTAATGCTATGAAATAAATATTTTAAAGATAGCAAAATTAAAAATTACAATACAAACTTTTCCCAGAACATTACATGGTCAGAAGAAGGTATGGACTTGTTCATAAACAAGGAAAGACATGAGGAACCTTTGAAATACTGCATTATACTCTTTCTGTGTCAGAGACAATGCTTGACACCCATCTCTAAGTTCTATATTGCATAGCCTATGGGTGAGATTATGAATAATTGTCTCTTATCAGAAGAAGGCTGGATTGGTTTGTGCCATATACACAAAGAACTAATCCATATTGGTTGTCTCTCTGTTTCCTCTAAACTTCCTGCTGACCTAGGTTTCCATCCCAGCCTGCATGTCCTATTGCCTCTGGATGGGAATTAGGTGTTTATCTTCCAGGGATACAAATTTCATCTCTTTTTGATTCCACTGAATTCAGTGTCATTTGACATTTGTTAGTCTTGCAGGGTCCCAGGAAGGGAAACATACTCTTCATTCTTTTTGGAAAACCTCTTCCCAATATTTTTTTTCTGTTTCAGGTTTTACCCCATGGCTTCAGCTATTTTACTGCTAAAAGTTATCACTGAGATGGAATCAGCTTCAGCCTTCTATATTTGATCCTACTGGATTCGGCCAGAATGTCCCTTGATTTGTTTCACTGCGACTACTTTCCAGCCCTATCATATCTCTCTTATCTCTAATCAGTTTCTATTCATTCAAATAAAATGATGAGTGACATCAAAAATAGCATGTATTTTTTTAGCTATCGGCCCAGCAGTCATCCAATAGTTATGTCAAGTGATAGATACTTTGAAACTTACCCAGTTCTTCCCTATATTACTGTAAATAAGTGGACCACCTACATATTTATCTAATTTTTAAAAACAAGTCACAATCCTTGTGTATATAACTGGTAACTAGAGCTTTCTCTATGTGAATCAATATTTCCTAGATATAAAGGTCTACTTTGATTCCACCAAGCTCTGCTATTGACTGACCATTAAGTACTCTAGTTGAAGTGACTTAGCAAGTGAGAAAGAGGGAAGCGGTCC
Organism: Bos javanicus; assembly: GCF_032452875.1. Classification (NCBI taxonomy): domain Eukaryota; kingdom Metazoa; phylum Chordata; class Mammalia; order Artiodactyla; family Bovidae; genus Bos; species Bos javanicus. Next base: position 25,793,847 of record NC_083872.1, on the reverse strand, counting down.
TGAGGTCTGGGAACTGGCCTGATACTCCTGGGGTTTGGAACTGTTAGGACCTGGCCTAGGCTCACAGCTTGGAAATGACTCACTCTTGTTGGACACAAACACTCTCACAAAACACCAACATCAGAGAAGGGCACACAGTCACTTCTATAAATTTGACCAGTTCATCATATTGGCAGTCTTCAGTACAGACAAAAACAAGGTCAGTCTGAAACCATAAAACACTAAATATCTCCCTCTCCTAGCTAAAGCATGACTGCAACTTCATTTACTATTAGAGCTTTGGCTTCCCTCTATTCTCTTCTGCTCCAGATAAGGTTTGTTAAGACACTCAGTCACAGCATAAGTTATGTTCCCTTGACTCACCAATCCAGAGCAGAAGGGTGCTTCCCTAAACCTTCCCCCAAGTCACCTCACACAGGCCCCAATTCTGTAAGAAGTCCTTTCTAACTCCCAAAGTCTAAGGCACCTCTCTGATTTCCCATGGTTACTTTCTCCTCACTGAAATGAGTACTAACCCAACTGAACTCAACTACAGTGGTTTTTTGGCTAGTGGGCTTTGATATCTGAATGTATAATTGGGATGGACATTATATAAGAACAAGGTGTGGCACCTTTGTCCTCACTTTGGAAATTTGCTGGGTTTAATAAAGCCTCATTTGGGGAGTCTTGCTAAAGGGAACCTTTAAAATTGCCTGAACTATCTCTATCAGTAAATTAAGCAGTGCAAAATCCAAGAAGTGCAACATTAATGCTCTGATTAAGGAAATGATAAGGTTGGAATTTGGTGCTTACTAAATCTCTTTTCTTTTTGAAAAACAATTCTCTTCCACCTACCCCTGCTGAGAATCATTGCACTGAATGATTTATCGAGAAAAGGAAATTAAGTTAAGAGATTGTAGTTAAAAGCTCTCAAGTCAGAAATTTACTCAGTTCAGTTCAGTTCAGTCACTCAGTCCTGTCCGACTCTTTGCAACCCCTTGAATCGCAGCACACCAGGCCTCCCTGTCCATCACCAACTCCCAGAGTTCACTCAGACTCACGTCCATCGAGTCAGTGATGCCATCCAGCCATCTCATCCTCTGTCGTCCCCTTCTCCTCCTGCCCCCGATCCCTCCCAGCATTAGAGTATTTTCCAATGAGTCAACTCTTTGCATGAGGTGGACAAAGTACTGGAGTTTCCCCTTTAGCATCATGCCTCCCAAAGAAATCCCTGGGCTGATCTCCTTCAGAATGGACTGCTTGGATCTCCTTGCAGTCCAAGGGACTCTCAAGAGTCTTCTCCAACGCCACCGTTCAAAGGCATCAATTCTTTGGTGCTCAGCTTTCTTCACAGTCCAACTCTCACATCCATACATGACCACTGGAAAAACCATAGCCTTGACTAGATGGACCTTTGTTGGCAAAGTAATGTCTCTGCTTTAGAATATGCTATCTAGGTTGGTCATAACTTTCCTTCCAAGGAGTAAGCGTCTTTTAATTTCATGGCTGCAGTCACCATCTGTAGTGATTTTGGAGCCCCCCCAAAATAAAGTCTTACACTGTTTCCACTGTTTCCCCATCTATGTCCCATGAAGTGATGGGACCAGATGCCATGATCTTCGTTTTCTGAATGTTGAGCTTTACGCCAACTTTTGCACTCTCCTCTTTCACCATCATCAAGAGGCTTTTTAGTTCCTCTTCACTTTCTGCCATAAGGGTGGTGTCATCTGCATATCTGAGGTTATTGATATTTCTCCCGGCAATCTTGATTCCAGCTTGTGCTTCTTCCAGCCCAGCATTTCTCATGATGTACTCTGCATAAAAGTTAAATAAGCAGGGTGACAATATACAGCCTTGACATACTCCTTTTCCTATTTGGAACCAGTCTGTTGCTTCTTGACCTGCATACAAATTTCTCAAGAGGCAGGTCAGGTGGTCTGGTATTCCCATCTCTTGAAGGATTTTCCACAGTTTATTGTGATTCACACAGTCAAAGGCTTTGGCATAATCAATAAAGCAAAAATAGATGTTTTTCTGGAACTCTCTTGCTTTTTGATGATCCAGTGGATGTTGGCAATTTGATCTCTGGTTCCTCTGCCTTTTCTAAAACCAGCTTGAAGATCTGGAAGTTCACGGTTCACATATTGCTGAAGCCTGGCTTGGAGAATTTTGAGCATTGCTTTACTAGCGTGTGAGATGAGTGCAATTTGCGGTAGTTTGAGCATTCTTTGGCATTGCCTTTCATTGGGATTGGAATAAAAACTGACCTTTTCCAGTCCTGTGGCCACTGCTGAGTTTTCCAAATTTGCTGGCATATTGAGTGCAGCACTTTCACAGCATCATCTTTCAGGATTTGAAAGAGCTCAACTGGAATTCCATCACCTCCACTAGCTTTGTTCGTAGTGATGCTTTCTAAGGCCCACTTGACTTCACATTCCAGGATGTCTGGCTCTAGGTCAGTGATCACACCATTGTGATTATCTGGGTCATGAAGATTTTTTTGTACAGTTCTTCTGTGTATTCTTGCCACCTCTTCTTAATATCTTCTGCTTCTGTTAGGTCCATACCAATCTGTCCTTTATCGAGCCCATCTTTGCATGAAATGTTCCCTTGATATCTCTAATTTTCTTGAAGAGATATCTAGTCTTTCCCATTCTGTTGTTTTCCTCTATTTCTTTATTTATTAGAAATAAAGAAATTTATTAGTAGTACATTAATATATCTTGTAAGAATTCTTACCTAAGTTTTTCAGTATTTAGATTTGACTTAATTAGAGCAACCTGGTTTTTTAAAACCTTCATTTACAAATCAACAAGAGTATACCTGGTCATTTAGAAACAATTATTGGTGTATCTGTGTACAACCACCAATTCTTGCATAATATCTGGTATCATTTTACTTTAGATTTGGATGATCCTCACATTAAATATCTTCTCCCTTCTCTTTTCTCTCTCTTCCTTTCTACTCCTCTGTCTCACTTAATCACCCTGTTCATATACATACGAAAACCACACATATTACTATATTCTCATGTTATATGTGGAAAAATATGAAAACAATTCTCTTTGGCTACTTGATAATAGGCAGAGGAGACTATTAAAGGTCAAACAAGGTGTGTCTTCTGATTGCTTCGGTTGTACTTAATATTGAGATAAGCTGGGACCTGGGGACATGGGACCCTTTGCCAGAGTGCTCACACCTGGACAAGGGGTCTTCTTCAGCAGCAGAATACAAAGAAAGTATAAGGGACACACAGTAAGACAAAAAGGATAGGTGCAATAAGATACAAAAACGTCCCAGACCAACTGCCACTCCTGAGGGGCCTGGAGCAAAAGCAGGGTAGCTGTGCATGAACCCTGCATACAGCACCAGCAAGGCAGGCAGACCACCTCAGCTATAGCCTTCTGCTCAACCTCTCAGACCTGTCTGTGTTATCACTTTTAAGGACCCAAGAAAGTCTTCTTAGGGAATAAGCACATGTACTTGATAGTTGTCTGCATGTTGCAGTACAAGCCTTGCTTGCGAGTATGCTTTGGCCTCTTTCAATTTCTATTGTAGCAAGTGTGGGAGTTGGTAAAAATACGAAAAACAATATTTAAGAATAGCAACAGTCCATGAGGAATTGGTGAACCCTGAGGTCTGTCTAGTTAAGGCTATGGTGTTTCCAGTGTCACGTATGGATGCAAGAATTGGACTGTGAAGAAAGCTGAGCGCTGAAGAATTGATGCTTTTGAACTGTGGTGTTGGAGAAGACTCTTGAGAGTCCCTTGGACTGCAAGGAGATCCAACCAGTCCATTCTAAAGGAGATCAGCCCTGGGTGTTCTTTGGATGGAATGATGCTAACGCTGAAACTCCAGTCCTTTGGCCACCTCATGCGAAGAGTTGACTCATTGGAAAAGACTCTGATGCTGGGAGGGATTGGGGGCAGGAGGAAAAGGAGGCAACAGAGGATGAGATGGCTGGATGGCATCACCGACTCGATGGATGTGAGTTTGGGTGAACTCTGGGAGTTGGTGATGGACAGGGAGGCCTGGCGTGCTGCAATTCAAGGGGTCGCAAAGAGCCAGACATGACTGAGGGACTGAACTGAGCTGATGTATTTCAATAGCACTTTCCCATTTATAATAGTTTCTCAGTCCATTCAGGCACAATTTGAATTTTCATAGATTGAGATCTGTGTACATTATTGCCACAGAGATAGTTGAGTCTATTAGCATATTGCCATAATGTAGTTAGACAAGATTTAGAGTTCATAATCATTACAGTCAAATTACTATGTAGCATGATAATTACTTTCTCAGAGGAATATGCTCAAAAGAAATGTCCTTTCCTATTTGTATGATAACTAAAGGTAGTGGGTTTCATGTAATATTCAAGGCCTAATTCTATCTGTGAAATTCTTGGGAATTACGTGTGTTGAAGAAACCAGAGACACTGCTCAAATTATGCAACATGTGTCATGTTTTTCAGATCATGCTAATAAACAAGAGAGGCTGAGACCACAGAACTCTTGAGGTTTTGGCAAAATCATACTCCTAACCTAGAAATCCTATTGGCCTCTTCTCAAAAGTCACCAGATAAACTAGCATTCACTGTTGAAGTCTCACTTATTTTTTGATAAATTGACCTATCATTAAGTATATATTAATGATGCTGTTTTAAGTAAGTCTCACTTATTTTTTGATAAATTGACCTATCATTAAGTATATATTAATGATGCTGTTTTAAGTAATGTTTTCAAATTTTTCAATTTTGATCATAGGAAACATGTGGAAATATCTTTGAATTTTATATAGCTGCTTTCTATCTCATAATCTTATTTTACTTACTGTTTCTAGCACATATTTGTATGTGTGTGTGTATGTGATTATACATATACACAACCATGTTATCTGTATGTAAATTTAGTTTCCTTCATTATTTCTAAGGTTTTTAAATTTCTTTTTTTCCTGCCAATTGCACGGGCTAAGACATCTGAAAAGATATTAAGTAGAAGTGAAAAGAACCAAGACCCACCCTAAATTCTAGTTTTTTATTTTAGGGGAAGGATTTCACTTCTTCTCTATTATAAATACCGTTTTGTTTTTGTTTTTGTAGTAATTTTTGCTGACTCCTAGCTAAAAGTGATGAAAGGAAAAACTTACAAATATGAATACTTTACATAGCAAAGCTCCCATTAAGATTTTATGGGCGGCTGAAAAATTTTACAGACAAAAGATAAAAGAGTTGAGAATCTCCAAACTAGCTGTATAAGAAGTGTTAATGAGGCTTCTCTAAGAGAAAAAGAAAAGGCCACAAATAGAAACATGAAAATTAAGAGAGGAAAAGTACATTGGTAATGATAAGTATATAATATAGATAGCAAATCAACCACATATAAAGTTAGTAGGAAGATTAAAAGACAAAGGCAGTAGAATCATCTGTATGCACATCAAGCAGTTGAGGTACATACAAAGCAGATGTAAAATATCATGTTAAAAACCATAATGATGAGAGGAGAGTCACAGTGCAGGAATTTAAGATGTGTTTCAAATGAAGAGATCAGCAACTTAAATTAATTACATATAGATGTGCTACTACCTGTAAAACACAAGGGGACCAAGATCTGAAAATCTACATACACACAGAGAGAACGAAAAAGAATCCAAACACAACACTGACGATCAAGTCACAAAAGAAGGGAACAAAATAAAAAGAAAAAAAGAACTACAAAAATAACCCCCAAACAACTATAAAATGGCAATAAACACATACATATCAATCATTACTGTAAATCGCTGGATTAAATGCTCCTATTAAAAGATATGGAAAAGGTCAGTTTTCATTTCAATCCCAAAGAAGGGAAATGCTAAAGAATGCTCAAACTATTGTACAATTGCACTCACTTCATGCTAGCAAGGTAATGCTCAGCAGTACGTGAACTGAGAGCTTCCCGATGAACAAGCTGGATTTAGAAAAGGCAGAGGAACCAGAGATCAAACTGCCAACATTCATTGGAATTCCAGAAAAATACCTACCTCTGCTTCATTGACTATGCTAAAGGCTTTGACTGTGTGGATCAAAGCAAACTGTGGAAAATTCTTAAAGAGATGGGAATACCAGATCACCTTACCTGTCCCCTGAGAAAATGAGGGTCAAAAGCAACAGTTAGAACTGGACATGGAACAAAGGAGTGGTTCAAAATTGGGAAAGGATTACTTCAAGGCTACATATTGTTACCCTGCTTATTTAACTCCTATAGTACATCATGTGAAATGCCAGGCTGGAAGAATCACAAGTTGGAATAAAGATTGCCAAGATAAATATCAACAGCCTCAGATAAGCAGATGATACCACTCTAATGGCAGAAAGAAAAGAGGAACTAAAAAGCCTCTTGATGAAGCTGAAAGAAGAAAGTGAAAACTCTGGCTTAAAAGTCAATATTCAAAAAACAAAGATCATGGCATCATTCCCATCACTTCATGGCAAATAGATAGGGGGAAAAGTGGAAGCAGTGACAGACTTTACTTTCATGGTCTCCAAAATCACTGTGTATGGTGCCTTCAGTCATGAAATTAAAAGATGCTTCCACCTTGGAAGGAAAGCTATGATAAATCTAGACAGTGCATTAAAAAGCAGAGACATCAATTTGCCAACAAAGGTATGCATAGTCAAAGCTATGGTTTTCTAGTAGTCATGTACAGATGAGGGATTTGGATCATAAAGAAGGCTGAGTGCTGAAGAACTGACGCTTTCGAACTATGGTATTGGAAAGACTCTTGAGAGTCCCTTGGACTGCAAGGAGATCAAACCAGTCAATCCTAAAGGAAATCAACCCTGAATATTCATTGATACTTAGATAATATTCATTATACATTGAAGTTGAAGCTCCAATACTTTGGCCACTTGATGCGAAGAGCCAACTCACTGGAAAAGACCATGATGCTGGGAAACACTGAGGGCAGGAGGAGACAGGGATAACTGAGGATGAGATGGTTGGATGCCATCATTGACTCAGTGGACATGAGTTTGAACAAACTCTGGGTGATAGTGAAGAAAAGGAAAGCCTTCCATACTGCAGTCGATGGGATCACAAAATGGCAGACACGACTTAGGGACTGAACAACAAAAACAACATTTAAAGACATAGTAAATGAACTGATACAGAAACAAGACCCATATATATGCTGCAATGGGAGACTCACTTCAGACCCAAAGACAAGCACAGGCTGAAAGGGAGGGGATGAAGAAAGATACTCCATGCACAAAGAAATCAAAATAAAGATTGGGTAACAATACTTACATCAGAAAAATGGACTCCAAAATAGACACTATTAACAGGGATAAGGAAGGACATCACATGATGACCAAGGGGTCAATCCAAGAAGGTAAAAAAACTGAAAAGATAAATGCACCCGAAATAAGACCACTTAAATAGATACGGCAAATATTAACATAGAGAAAATGACAGTAACTCATTAATAGTAGGGTCCTCTAATGTGTCACTTATATGACTGGAGATGTTTCATAAAAGAGACAATGAATGACACATTAGACAAGGGAGATATAATAGATAAATGTAGAAATTTTCATCCAAGAACAGTAGAGTACACATTATTTTCAAGTGTACATGGAATAGTCTCCAGGACTGATCATATGCTAGCCTTAGTAAATCTTGTAAAATTGAAATGATATCAAGAATCTTTTGCCACCCCAAGGTGTGAAACTATAAATCAAGAAGAAGAAAAAAATGCAAACAACACACATATGTGGAGGTGAAATGATATGTTACTAATAATCAGTGATCCATTGAAGAAACTGAAAAAGAAATGAAAAAATACCTGGAGACAAAGAAAATGAAAACACAACACTCCAAAATCTGTGGGATACAACAAAAGCAGCTCTAAGAGGAAAGTCTCAAATACATAACCTAATATGCTTAGTTGGTCAGTCATGTCCAAATCTTTGCAACCTCATGGAGTCTGCCAGGCTCCTCGGTCTGTGGGGTTTCTCTTGGCAAAAATACTGGAGTGGGTTGCCATGCCCACCTCCAGAATATCTTCTCAATCCAGGGATCGAACCCAGGTCTCCCACACTGTAGGCGGATTCTTTACCAGCTGAGCCACAAGGAAAGCCCAAGAATATTGGAGTGGGTAGCCTGTCCCTTCTCCAGAGGATCTTCCCAGGAATCGAACTGGGGTCTCCTGCATTGCAGGTGGATTCTTTACCAACTGAGCTACCAGGGAAGCCCTGATAACTTTTTGCTTTCACATAATCTAAACTTACAGTTAAAGGAGTTAGAGAAATAAGAATAAACAAAACCTAAATTTAGTAAAAGGAAAGAAATCATACAAATCAGAACATAAACGAAATGGGATCTAGTAAAACAATAGAAGGGATCAATGAAAACAAGAGCCTTTTCTTTGAAGACATAAACAAAATAGAAAATCTTCTGTTAGACTCATCAAAAACAAAAGATGACAAACAAAAAACTCCAGAGAGTTGGCCCTAATCAATAAAAGTATAAATTAAAAGGGAGAAGTTACAGGTTACCTCAAGAAATATAAAGGATCCTAAGAGGTTATCATGAACAACTATACACCAGTAAGACAACCTAGAAGAAATGGACCAAATTCTTGAAATATATCAACTTCCAACACTGAAATGAGAAGTAGAACATATGAACAGACCAATTACCTGTAATGAAGTTCAATACATCAGAAAACAACTCCCCCCTCTCCCCACCCCCGCCAAAAAAAAAAAAAAAAAAAGTCAGGACCAAATGGTTTCACAGGAGAATTCTACTGAAACTAGAGAAGAGTTAACACATAGTCTTATTAAAGTATTCCAAAAAATGTCATAGGAAGGAACATATCTGAACCATTGTATGAGGCCAGTATCACCCTGATATCAAATCTATACAAAGAAGCAACCTACATGTTCCTAAGTGTTCATTAACAGATGAATGGATAAAGATGATATGGTGTATATATGCAGTGGAATATGACTCAGCCATAAAAAGAAAGAAATGTTGCTATTTGGAACAATATAAATGGATCTGGAGGGTATTATGTTTAGTGAAATAAGTAAGACAGAGAAAGCCAAATACTGTTATCACTTTCATGTACAACCTAAAAATGAAAAAAGTAGTCATTACACATAAAGAGAATCAGACTCCCACATAAATCAGAGGTTAAGAGTTAAGAGATTGAAGTGAGGTGGGCAATACTGTAGGAGGGAATTAGGAGGTTTAAAATCCTAATTAAAAAATAGTTAAACTAAAAGATATATTGTGTACAGCATGGGGAATAAAGCCAATATTTTATAACTATAAATGCAGTATAATTTATAAAAATTTGAATTCACTATGTGCTACATCTGAAAGTAACATCAGTTAAGTTCAGTTGTCACACAGTCATCTCCAACTCTTTGCAAAGCATGGACTGCAGCATATCAGGCCTCCCTGTCCATCACCAACTCCTGAAGCTTGCTCAAACTCATGTCCATTAAGTCAGTGATGCCATCCAACCATCTCATCCTCTGTTGTCCCCTTCTCCTTCCACCTTCAATCTTCCCCAGCATCAGGGTCTTTTCTAGTGAGTCAGTTCTTCGCATCAGGTAGCCAAAGTATTGGAGTTTCAGCTTCAGCATCAGTCCTTCCAATGAATATTCCGGGTTGATTTCTTTTAGGATGGACTGGTTGGATCTTCTTGCAGTCCATGGGACTCTCAAGAGTCCTTTCCAACACCACAGTTCAAAAGCATCAGTTCTTCAGCATTCAGCTTTCATTATGGTCCAACTGTCACATCCATAAATGACTACTGGAAAAACCATAGCTTTGAATAGATGGATCTTTGTTGACTAAGTAATATCTCTGCTTTTTAATATGCTGTCTAGGTTGGTCATAACTTTTCTTCCAAGGAGCAAGTGTCTTTTAATTTCATGGCTGCAATCACCATCTGCAGTGATATTGGAGCTCAAGAAAATAAAGTCTGTCCCTGTTTCCATGTTTCCCCATCTATTTGCCATGAAGTGATGGGACCAGATGCCATGATATTCGTTTTTTGAATGTTTAGTTTTAAGCCAGCTTTTTCACTCTCCTCTTTCACTTTCATCAAGAGACTCTTCAGTTCTTCTTCACTTTCTGTCATAATGGTGGTGCCATCTGCGTATCTGAGGTTATTGCTATTTCTCCCGACAATCTTGATTTCAGCTCGTGCTTCATTCCTGTCTGGCATTTCACAAGATGTACTCTGTACCACAGAGACTGAGACAGAACTGTGTTTGAGTGTCTCCTGTGGAGGTACGGGTCAGCAGTGGACTGCCACAGGGGCAGGGGCTCTGGGTGCAACATACTTGGATATGGCATAAGCCCTCTTGAAGGAGGTCACCATTAACCCCACCAGAACCTACACAGAACTGGGGAAACAGATTCTTGGATGGCACAAACAGAATCCTGTGCATACCAGGACCCAGAAGAAAGAAGCAGTGACCCCACAAGAGACTGACCCAGATTTGCCTGTGAGTGTCCAGGAGTCTCTAGCAGAGGTGTGCGTCAGTGGCGACCTGCAGGGTTAGGGGTAGAGTGTAGCAGTGCATGCATGGGACCTTTTAAAGGAGGTCGCCATTATCTTCATTATCTCCACCATAGTTTGGCCCCAGGTTAATAACAGGGAGGGAACACAGCCCCATCCATCAACAGAAAATTGGACTAAAGATTTACTAAGCATGCCCTGCCCATCAGAACAAGACCCGGCTTCCCCCTCAGTCAGTCTCTCCCATCAGGAAGCTTCCTTCAGCTTCTTATCCTTCTCCATCAGAGGGCAGACAGACTGAAAACCACACTCATAGAAAACTAACCACTCTCATCACATGGACCACAGTCTTGTCTAAGTCAAAGAAACTATGACCCTGCGGTGTAGGGCCACCCAAGATGGATGGGTCATGATGGAGAGTTCTGACAAAACATGGTTCACTGGAGAAGGGAATGGAAAACCACTTCAGTATTTCTGCCTAGAGAACCCCAGGAACAGTATGAAAAGGCAAAAAGATAGGACACCGAAAGATGAACTCCCCAGGTTGGTAGGTGCCCAATATACTACTGGAGATCAGTGGAGAAATAACTCCAGAAAGAATGAAGAGACGTAGCCAAAGGGAAAACAACACACAGTTGTGGATGTGACTGGTGATGAAAGTGGAGTCTGATGCTGTAAAGAGCAATATTGGATAGGAACCTGGAATAAAAGGTCCAAGAATCAAGGCAAATGGGAAGTGGTCAAACAGGAGATGGCAAGAGTGAACATCGACATTTTAGCAATCAGCGAACTAAAATGGACTGGAATGAGTGAATTTAACTCAGATGACCATTATATCTACAACTGTGGGCAAGAGTCCCTTAGAGGAAATGGAGTAGCCATCATAGTCAACAAGATTCCAAAATGCACTACTTGGATGCAACCTCAAAAATGACAGAAAGATCTCTGTTCGTTTCCAAGACAAAGCACTCAGTATCACAGTAATCCAAGCCTATGCCCTAACCAATAATGCTGAAGAAGCTGAAGTTGAATGGTTCTATGAAGACCTAAAAGACCTTCTAGAACTAACACCAAAAATAGATGTCCTTTTCATCACAGGGGACTTGAATGCAAAAGTCAGAAGTCAAGAGATACCTGGAGTAACAGGCAAATTTGGCCTTGGAGTACAGAATGAAGCAGGGCAAAAGCTAATAAAATTCTGCCAAGAGAATGCACTGGTCATAGCAAACACCCCCTTCCAACAACACAAGAGAAGACTCTACACGTGGATATCACCAGATGGTCAATATTAAAATCAGACTGATATATTCTTTGCAGCGAAAGATGGAGAAACTCTATTCAGTCAGCAAAAACAAGACCGGGAGCTGACTGTGGCTCAGATCATGAACTCTTTATTGCCAAATTCAGACTTAAATTGAAGAAAGTAGGGAAAACCACTAGACCATTCACATATGACCTAAATCAAATCCCTTACGATTATACAGTGAAAGCGAGAAATAGATTCAAGGGATTAGATCTGACATACATAGTGCCTGAAGACGTATGGATGGAGGTTTGGACATTGTACAGGAGGCAATGATCAAGACCAACCCCGAGAAAAAAACTGCAGAAGACAAAATGGTTGTCTGAGGAGGCCTTACAAATAGCTGTGAAAAGAAGAGAAGCTAAAGGCAAAGAAGAAAAGGAAAGATATATGCATTTAAATGCAGAGTTACCAAGAATAGCAAGAAGAGATAAGAAAGCCTTCCTCAGTGATCAGTGCAAAGAAATAGAAGAAAACAGTAGAATGGGAAAGACTAGAGATCTCTTCAAGAAAATTTAAGACACCAAAGGAACATTTCATGCAAAGATGGGCACAATAAAGGACAGAAATGGTATGGACCTAACAGAAGCAGAAGATATTAAGAAAAGGTGGCAAGAATACACAGAAGAACTATACAAAAAAGATCCTCATGACCCAGATAATCACGATGGTGTGATCACTCACCTAGAGCCAGACATCCTGGAATGCAAAGCCAAGTGGGCCTTAAGAAGCATCACTACGAACAAAGCTAGTGGAGGTGATAGAATACCAATTGAGCTATTTCAAATCCTAAAAGATGATGCTGTGAAAGTGCTGCACTCAATATACAAGCAAATCTGGAAAACAAAGTAGTGACCACAGGACTGGAAAAGGTCAGTTTTCATTCCAATCCCCAAGAAGTGCAATGCCAAAGAATGCTCAAACTACTGCACAGTTGCACTCATCTCACACGTCAGCCAAGTAATGGCTAAAATTCTCCAAGCCAGACTTTAGCAGTACGTGAACCGTGAACTTTCAGATGTTCAAGCTGGATTAGAAAAGGCAGAGGCACCAGAGATGAAATTGCCAACATCTGTCAGATCATAAAAGAAGCAAGAGAATTTCAGAAAAAGACATCTATTTCTGTTTTATTGACTATGCCAAAGCCTTTGAATGTGTGGATCACAACAAACTGTGGGAAATTCTTGAAGAGATGGGAAAACTAAAGTACTTTACCTGCCTCCTCAGAAATCTGTATGTAGGTCAAGAAGCAACAGTTAGAACTGGACATGAAACAATGGACTGCTTCCAAATTGGGAAAGGAGTATGTCAAGGGAGTATATTGTCACCCTGCTTGTTTAACTTATATGCAGAATCAGTTCATTTAGTTCACTTTGCTGCTGCTACTGCTGCTAAGTCACTTCCGTCGTGTTCGACTCTCTGTGACCCCAGAGACGGCAGTCCACCAGGCTCCCCCGTCCCTTGGATTCTCCAGGCAAGAACACTGGAGTGGGTTGCCATTTCCTTCTCCAACGCATGTAACTGAAAAGTGAAAGTGAAGTTGCTCAGTCGTGTCCGACTCCTAGCAACCCCATGGACTGCAGCGCACCAGGCTCCTCCATCCATGGGATTTTCCAGGCAAGAGTACCAGAGTGGGTTACCATTGCCTTCTCTGAGTTCAGTCACTCAGCCATGTCCAACTCTTTGCAATCCCATGGACTGCAACATGCCAGGCTTCTCTGTTCATCACTGACTCCTAGACTCATGTCCATTGAGTCGGTGATGCCATCCAATCATCTCATCCTCTGTCTTCCCTTCTCCTCCCGCCTTCAATTTTTCCCACCATCAGGGTCTTTTCTAGCAAGTCAGTTCTTCACATCAGGTGGCCAAAGTATTGGAGTTTCAGCTTCAGCATGTCCTTCCAATGAATACTCAGGGTTGATTTCCTTTAGGATGGACTGGTTGGATCTCCCTGCAGTCCAAGGGACTCTCAAGAGTCTTCTCCAACACCACAGTTCAAAAGCATCAGTCTTGGACACTCAACTTTCTTTATGGTCCAACTCTCACATCCATATATGACTACTGGAAAAACCATAGCTTTGACTAGACAGACCTTTGTTGGCTAAGTAATGTCTCTGCTTTTAATATGATGTGTAGGTTGGTTGTAATTTTTCTTCCAAGGAGCAAGCATCGTTTAATTTCATGGCTCCAGTCACCATCTGCAGTGATTTTGGAGCCCTCCAAAATAAAGTCCGTCACTGTTTCCATTGTTTCCCCATTTATTTTCCATGAAGTGATGGGACCAGATGCCATGACCTTAGTTTTATGAAAGTTAAGTTTTAAGCCAACTTTTTCACTCTCCTCTTTCACTTTCATAAGAGGCTCTTTAGTTCTTCTTCACTTTCTGCCATAAGGGTGGTATCATCTGCATATGTGAGGTATTTGATATTTCTCCCGGCAATCTTGATTCCAGCGTGTGCTTCATCCAGCCCAGCATTTCTCATGATGTACTCAGCATATAAGTTAAATAAACAGGGTGACAATATACAGCCTTTCCCCATTAGGAACCAGTCTGTTGTTCCATGTCCAGTTCTAACTGTTGCTTCCTGACCTGCATACAGATTTCTCAAGAGGCAGGTCAGATGGTCTGGTATTTCCATCTTTTTCAGAATTTTCCATACTTTGTTGTGATCCACAGATTCAAAGGCTTTGGCATAGTCAATAAAGCAGAAATAGATGTTATTCTGGAAGTCTCTCACTTTTTTGATAATTCAAAAATGTTGGCAATGTGATCTCTGGTTCCTCTGTCTTTTCTTTTTTTTTTCATGGTTCACACATTTTTTTTTTTTTAGTTTTTTTTTAAATTTTTATTTTATTTTTAAACTTTACAATATTGTATTAGTTTTGCCAAATATCAAAATGAATCCGTGACAGGTATACACGTGTTCCCCATCCTGAACCCTCCTCCCTTCTCCCTCCCCATACCATCCCTCTGGGTTTTCCAAGTGCACCAGCCCCAAGCATCCAGTATCAGGCATCGAACCTGGACTGGCCACTCGTTTCATACATGATATTATACATGTTTCAATGCCATTCTCCCAAATCTTCCCACCTTCTCCCTCTCCCACAGAGTCCATAAGACTGTTCTATACATCAGTGTCTCTTTTGCTGTCTCGTACACAGGGTTATTGTTACCATATTTCTAAATTCCATATATATGCGTTAGTATACTGTATTGGTGTTTTTCCTTCTGGCTTACTTCACTCTGTATAATAGGCTCCAGTTTCATCCACCTCATTAGAACTGATTCAAATGTTTTCTTTTTAGTGGCTGAGTAATACTACATTGTGTATATGTACCACAGCTTTCTTATCCATTCATCTGTTGATGGACATCTAGGTTGCTTCCATGTCCTGGCCATTATAAACAGTGCTGTGATGAACAGTGGGGTACACGTGTCTCTTCCCTTCTGGTTTCCTCAGTGTGTATGCCCAGCAGTGGGATTGCTGGATCATAAGGCAGTTCTATTTCCAGTTTTTTAAGGAATCTCCACACTGTTCTCCATAGTGGCTGTACTAGTTTGCATTCCCACCAACAGTGTAAGAGGGTTCCCTTTTCTCCACACCCTCTCCAGCATTTATTACTTGTAGACTTTTGGATCGCAGCCATTCTGACTGGCGTGAAATAGTACCTCATAGTGGTTTTGATTTGCATTTCTCTGATAATGAGTGATGTTGAGCATCTTTTCATGTGTTTGTTAGCCATCTGCATGTCTTCTTTGGAGAAATGTCTATTTAGTTCTTTGGCCCATTTTTTGATTGGATCATTTATTTTTCTGGAGTTGAGCTGTAGGAGTTGCTTGTATATTTTTGAGATTAGTTGTTTGTCAGTTGCTTCAATTGCTATTATTTTCTCCCATTCTGAAGGCTGCCTTTTCACCTTGCTAATAGTTTCCTTTGATGTGCAAAAGCTTTTAAGTTTAATTAGGCCCCATTTGTTTATTTTGGCTTTTATTTCCAATATTCTGGGAGGTGGGTCATAGAGGATCCTGCTGTGATGTATGTCATCCTCTGTCTTTTCTAATCCAGCTTGAACATCTGAAAGTTCACGGTTCACATACTGCTGAAGCCTGGCTTAGAGAATTTTAAGCATTACGCTCCTAGCGTGTGAGATGAGTGCAATTGTGTGGTAGTTTGAACATTCTTTGGCATTGCCTTTCTTTGGGATTGGAATGAAAACTGACCTTTTCCAGTCCTGTGATCACTACTTTGTTTTCCAGATTTGCTTGTTTATTGAGTGCAGTACTTTCACAGCATCATCTTTTAGGATTTGAAATAGCTCAGCTGGAATTCCATCACCTCCACTAGCTTTGTTCGTAGTGATGCTTCCTAAGGCCCACTTGGCTTTGCATTCCAGGATGTCTGGCTCTAGGTGAGTGATCACACCATCGTGATTATCTGGGTCATGAGGATCTTTTTGTATAGTTCTTCTGTGTATTCTTGCCACCTCTTCTTAACATCTTCTGCTTCTGTTAGGTCCATATGATTTCTGTCCTTTATTGTGCCCATCTTTGCATGAAATGTTCCCTTGGTATGTCTAATATTCTTGAAAAGGTTGCTAGTCTTTCCTATTCTGTTGTTTTCCTCTGTTTCTTTACATTGATCACCGAGGAAGGCTCTTTTATCTCTCCTTGCTATTCTTGGTAACTCTGCATTCAAATGGGTATATCTTTCCTTTTCTTCTTTGCCTTTAGATTCTCTTCTTTTCACAGCTATTTGTAAGGCCTCCTCAGACAACCATTTTGTCTCTTTGCAGTTCTTTTTCTTGGGGATGGTCTTGATCACTGCCTCCTGTACAATGTCACAAACCTCCATCCATAGTTCTTCAGGCACTCTATCAGATCTAATCCCTTGAATCTGTTTCTCACTTCCACTGTATAATCATAAGGGATTTGATTTAGGTCATACCTGAATGGTCTAGTGGTTTTCCCTACTTTCTTCAATTTAAGTCTGAATTTGGCAATAAGGAGTTTGTGATCTGAGCCACAGTCAGCTCCTGGTCTTGTTTTTGCTGACTGTATAGAGCTTCTCCATTTTTGGCTGCAAAGAATATAATCAATCTGATTTCGGTGTTGACCATCTGGTGATGTCCATGTGTAGAGTCTTCTCTTGTGTTGTTGGAAGAGGGTGTTTGCTATGACCAGTGTGTTCTCTTGGTAAAACTTCATTAGCCTTTGCCTTGCTTCATTCTGTATTCTGAGGCCAAATTTGCCTGTTACTCCAGGTATCTCTTGAGTTCCTACTTTTGCATTCAAGTCCCCTATGATGAAAAGGACATCTATTTTGGGTGTTAGTTCTAGAAGGTCTTGTAGGTCTTCATAGAACCGTTCAACTTCAGCTTCTTCAGCATTACTGGTCAGGGCATAGACTTGGATTACCATGATATTGAATGGTTTGCCTTGGAAACGAATAGAAATCTTTCTGTCATTTTTGAGGTTGCATCCAAGTACTGCATTTTGGACTCTTGTTGACTATGATGGCTACTCCATTTCTTCTAAGGGATTCTTGCCCACAGTTGTAGATATAATGGTCATCTGAGTTAAATTCACTCATTCCAGTCCATTTTAGTTCACAGATTTCCAAAATGTCGATGTTCACTCTTGCCATCTCCTGTTTGACCACTTCCAATTTGCTTTGATTCTTGGAACTTTCATTCCAGGTTCCTATGCAATATTGCTCTTTACAGCATCAGATCTTGCTTCCATCACCAGTCACATCCACAACTGGGTGTTGCTTTCGCTTTGGCTAAATCTCTTCATTCTTTCTGGAGTTATTTCTCCACTGATCTCCAGTAGCATACTGGGCATTTGACGACCTGGGGAGTTCATCTTTCAGTGTCCTATCTTTTTGCCTTTTCATACTGTTCATGGGGTTCTCAAGGCAAGAATACTGAAGTGGTTTGCCATTCCCTTCTCCAGTGGATCATGTTTTGTCATGTCACACAGAAACGAACAGAGATCATTCTGTCATTTTGAGATTGCACTCAAGTACTGAGAGTAACATAAAATTATAAATAAAACACACTTCAATAAAAAGTTAAATATCTAAAATAAAGATCTGTCCTTGAAGTTTCAGTATGAATTACTCTCAATCCAGAATTCGTTTCTCTCATCAAACTCTGTAACCCCCCCCCTCTTTTTTAAGAATAGTGCTGAATAATTCCAGAGTAATTCCAAATAAAATTTACCACAATATCCAAGTAACTTGTTCATCTTTTTGATAAATTCTTGACAGTATGCAAAGTAAACATCTTCAGGTATCATGTTAAAAGACTAAGGTAAGTTTTCGTGGAGAGGGTGGTGAATAGGAAGAATGAGAAATGCAGATATTGTAAGCTTCTGCTTAGCACCATATTCTGGAGAAAGAAATGGCAACCCACTCCAGTGTTCTCTCTAGGGAAATCCCATGGAGGGAGGAGCCTGGCGACTAAAGTCCATGGGGTTGCAAAGAGTCGGACAGGACTGAGCTCAAGAACCTAGCACCATATTCAGAACAATACTGCCCTCAGGGGTCAAGAGGGACACTCTTCTAATAGAAGTGTTGTCAGATGTCCTGGAGGGTAATGTAACACTTAGTGATTGAAGGAGTAAGTGTGAGGGTTGAGGGGGCTGAGGACAAGGAGAAAGTCTTAAAAAGCCATCTAAATATTCCAGGGTAAACCTGACATAGTTTCCCAAGGATATTTCCCAAGGTGTCAACGAGGACTGTCTTGGTGTGTAATTATTTTTAGATTTATAGGAAGGGAGTTTGGGACAGCAGAGAATGTTGCACAGCCTGTAAGACTTATGTAAATATAATAAATGCAATTTGTTAGCAAAGTGTGGATGAGGGAGAAGGATGATGAGAGCTATAGATAAACTTAGTATGACAAAGACATGCAGGGAGACAGAGAGACTTGCAAAAAGAAATAGGGAGAAATTTTGGAAAAGATGGTCAGAAAAAGAATAAAAATACAAAAGACAATAAAGGAAGAAGAAACAGTGGAGTATGCCCAGAGAGAAAGAGGAAAAAGGTAAAAGTGATTACAATGGCAACAACACACTTCTGATTGCTTAGCTTCATGAAAGGGCATTTCTGGGGTTTCCAGCATGGAGCAGCCATGAGAAAAGAAAGAGAATTAGGGAAAGAATTAGAAGCTTTTCCCCATAAATAGGAAATTTCAATGGTGGAGAAAATTTGTACTTTGGGGAGATGTTTTCTGATAGCAGCATGATGAACCAGCACACAGGGCAGGTTTGGAAGGAACTTCCCTAATTTTCAGTACAGGAAGTATTGTGAGTTTTATCAGGTACAGCTGAGTGATGACTATGGTTCACTGGTGTGGGGTACGCCTATCTTCATCTGTAGGTGCATGCTGGGTTTTTTTTGCGTCACTCTTTTTATTCAGGTATACATGATTTTGGAATTTTGGGATAATAAAGAAACTTTTTTTCCTAAACACCACTGAAATTCTTTCATAGTTAATTCTGTTCATGGGATTCCTGCCTTCCTAGTTCTTCTGTATCTATTTTACATCATAGCTCACAATCATAGCCTGTGGTTCAGCTTTTCAAGATTTCATCCACATGCTGCTGCATCCTTATTTTTCACAGTATTTCCCTCTCTAATATTCAAACTCCTCCTCCTCTGTGGAATGCTTAATATTTGTATTATATTTATTCAATCATTCATTCCTCCTCCTAATCAGCTCACGTTTATCAAGTCTCCCAAATGCTTGGCCTTCTTCTAGGTCTTGTGAAATAGAGTGCAACTAAGTAAGATTTTTTTCCTCTTAGAGCTTATTTATTTGAAGGGACCCAGAAAACCAGAGAAACAAAGGGCAAAGAAACGAAGAGACAAAAAAATATCAGGGAGTGATATGGTGATGAAAATTGAATCAAGTTATCTGCTCACAAGTTGAGGGGTACTTTAATTTGGAATCCATTGGAGACGTCCACAAAGAGGTGATACTTAAGTTATTGGTAACTAGTAGAAAAGTGCTGTGTCTGATGCATGCATTCAGATTTCTAATGCTGGACAGTCACTGTGCAGCCCTGTGTGTTCCTCAGTTCCTCTCATGGAATAATAGGATGAGAGCTGACCTGTGATCCTAACACCAAACCTAAATGGGCTTTACATTACTCTGGACTTCTTTTCACCTCTTCTCTGTTACAAACTCTGTATATGATCCCCTTGTTTATGTGTCTGGTTAATGCTGGCTTATTGGAAATTCAGCCATGTGTCCATGCCTATCCCTGTCCTTGAGTGCTGCCGAATCTTCCAATTTCTGTGTGGTGTATGGCAAATGGTAGATATCTGAATTGAGATCATGTCTGTGACATTCCATTCTGAGGCCTCCTGTCAAGCTGAGGCTTCTTTCCTGGTTTCCTCTCAGGGTCTGGCTCCCGTGATAAATGTTCCAAAAGAGAGTGCACTGTGACCGGGGCCAGGCTTGTGATCACTGGTTAAATCCAGAGATTAGAGAGAGATGTGACCCTTACATGAATTAATATTAAAGGATCACAAATTTAAGATGACCCAACTACATATTTGAAAACTTGCTTAATATATAAAGTATACAAAAATGATAGGACTACTTGAATTTAAATATTTGATAGGTAAATCACAGAAGAGGAAATTCAACTGATAACAAATATATACAATATGCTCATATTTACTGTAATCCAGGATATGCAAATGATCATATCAAATACTGCTTTTGACATGATCAGATTCGGAAAATTAAAGTAGGTAAATTCACTGCTGGCAAGATGGTTGGAAAAATGTGCTCCTATTTTCTGTTTCTGTTAACTCTAATTTTTAGATTCTTTTGGGTATCATCTAATAAAAATACATACGATTTATTTAAAAAACCTCTGGAAACCTAGAGCATGGATATAAAATACTTAATAAGGGTACAGGAAAAACTTATCAGTGGCTTCATGACTGGTAGCTGTTAAAAACCAGAAATGATCTCAATTTCCATCAACAAAGAATGACAGAGTCAATTAGGACTTAGAGAAGCCACTGGAAGGAATGATTCAGATCTATAGTGGTTGACTTTGATTTCAAAGATGTATTGCCATGTGCACAATGAGGACAGATAGTCCAAAATGTAATGCTATCTGGTATACCATTTTGTAAGAAACATATATATTAACTACATTTGCATATATACACATTTGTCTATGATAAAGGGAATATGGAACAATTCACTTAACAGTTGCTTTTTGGTAGTGTTAATAGTGATAATGTGGCATGGAGGAGAAAGAGTTCATATGTGTGGAAAAGTGTTTAGCAAAGATAGTATGTAATAGTAATTTCAGTTATTATGTTAGATGGTCTGGTTGGATACACTTTCAGTTGTGGTTTATAATAAAAAATTTTAAAATAATCAAGTAATGCAAAAGAGCAGTAGTAAAAAGTTCTGGAGATAATTATAGATTTGAATTGTTAATTGGATTTAATTTTAATTTGAGATTATGGATTTAATTGGCTTTTTTGGACTACTTTATCTAAAACTGTAAACTTACTTTCCATTTCCAACTCTTTTCTTTCTTCTTTCCTGTATTATTATTCATTCAGTTCAGTTCAGTCACTCAGTCATGTCGGAATCTTTGCCACCCCATGAATCACAGCACGCCAGCCCTCCCTGTCCATTACCAATTCCCGGAGTTCACCCAGACTCACGTCCATCGAGTCAGTGATGCCATCCAGCCATCTCATCCTCTGTCGTCCCCTTCTCCTCCCACCCCCAATCCCTCCCAGCATCAGAGTCTTTTCCAATGAGTCAACTCTTCACATGAGGTGGCCAAAGTACTGGAGTTTCAGCTTTAGCACCATTCCTTCCAAAGAAATCCCAGGGCTGATCTCCCTCAGAATGGACTGGTTGGATCTCCTTGCAGTCCAAGGGACTCTCAAGAGTCTTCTCCAACACCACAGTTCAAAAGCATCAATTCTTTGGCACTCAGCTTTCTTCACCGTCCAACTCTCACATCCATACATGACCACTGGAAAAACCACAGCCTTGACTAGATGGACCTTTGTTGGCAAAGTAATGTCTCTGCTTTTGAATATGTTATCTAGGTTGGTCATAACTTTCCTTCCAAGGAGTAAGCGTCTTTTAATTTCATGGCTGCAGTCACCATCTGCAGTGATTTTGGAGCCCCCAAAAATAAAGTCTGACACTGTTTCCAGTGTTTCCCCATCTATGTCCCATGAAGTGATGGGACCAGATGCCATGATCTTAGTTTTCTGAGTGTTGAGCTTTAAGCCAACTTTTTCACTCCCCACTTTCACTTTCATCAAGAGGCTTTTTAGTTCCTCTTCACTTTCTGCCATAAGGGTGGTGTCATCTGCATATTTGAGGTTATTGAGATTTCTCCTGGCAATCTTGATTCCAGCTTGTGCTTCTTCCAGCCCAGCATTTCTCATGATGTACTCTGCATAGTTCAATAAGCAGGGTGACAGTATACAGCCTTGACGTACTCCTTTTCCTATTTGGAACCAGTCTGTTGTTCCATGCCCAGTTCTAACTGTTGCTTTCTGACCTGCATATAGTTTACTCATTACATTATTCATTATATCTTACATACAACATATTCATTTCTTCTCTGCTTTCCTTCTTTCCTTCCTTCTTTCCTATTTACTTTTTATGTATGAATTTCCACAATAGGTTGTATGGCATGGAATTTTTGTGTGCTTTTGTCATTGCTATTTCTCTAATGTCTAATCCTCAATGTACGTTTTTAGAATGAATGAATTGATAAATGGACTCATTAACAAATGTTAGTTTAACTATCTATTTTCATTCTCTTTGACCTGGAAAATTTTCACAAGACACATTTAAATCCAGAGAGACCATATCAGTGTTTGGTGCTCTCTGTGTGACTGTCATCTGATCTTATCTGTATGTGCAGGATGGAAGCCATAGCTTGAAGAATGCTCAACAACAGAGGATGCTTCTTCAATCAGGCTGCTCTACTCTGCTTAATTCACTTTGAGGTGACTTAGGGCTGAGTAAGCTTTCAGAGTCTCTGAGAGGAGCACTGCTGATGTGAATAAATCAGGAAGGCTGGCTGTGGGGCTGGTAATCATGGTGTTGGTGGATGTACAAGGTAAGAGGAAGCCTAGAGGAGAAATTGATGGCTGTAAAATCTTTAATCTGGCAAACTCTTGAATTAAAGCCTGTGTCAGAATGAAGGGACTGACATTATGGTTTACAAGAGCCTCTGGCTGTGCTGTTGATTCTCCAGTGGTTTCTCTGAGTACTCACATTGCTGGCATTAATGTTGCCATTAATGCCAGGTTAGTTGGCATTTACTAACCCGGATTCTGGTCTGGCAGCTTAAGATTGGTGCCCTCTGCCTGTATAATGTCAGGATGTAGAATTGTGGAGTCAGAGTCTTGCCTTCCTCTGGGCCCTGAAAATTTCCTTTATGTACACCTTGCTCTCCAATTGACCATCATGAAGATGTTGGCACAATTTCCACTGATGGCAGTTTCCACCATCCTGGTTTCTGGCCATAAATAAAGATTATTATCTGGAAGTGAGGTCTGGAGGAACAGTACATCAAGATATGAACTCTGTGTAGACACGGTTTTGGGAGGGCCTAGAATGCTGGTCCCTCCTGTCCTCTACTCCACTCCCCTGTTCCATCACAATGGAGTTGCCTTTACACTTTGGGTTTTCCAAATTCAGTCAGATGTTTAGTCAGTTCTGACCTTTGAGCCCCGTTTCATGGTCAGAGGCTGCAAAATCTGTTTAAGAACATAAATCAGAGGTTTATTTCAGGAAAGCAAAAGTGACCACATACAATGCTTTTGTAAGATTTTATGTTATCTGTGGATGTTTCTGCCTTCAGCGTGTGCACCAAAGACTAGTTATTCATCTGTGGAAGTCTGCACCACTGCCTATGTTCTTCTTTCCACACCCAAAACTGGTGTTCAACTAACATACTATTTTTCATTTTTCTCTTTCAGAGGATACAACAGAAGTTCCTACTGATACTTCTCCTGATGAGTCTGTACTTGCATTTCATCTCCTTCCTGCAATGACCATTTATCCATCTCAACCTCATGTCAGAGCTTCCATGGGGGAGAGGTTATAAGGAATCCTAAGCACAAGCCTGGGAAAACCTTCTTCCTGATTCAAAAATTCATGATGAATATAGAAAATCTGCATATTTCTTACATGTTATTCAATAATATGAAGTCTCTGGCATGAATTTATATTAATTTTGGATCAGTCATTTATTTTTTCTATCAGGAAGGCCAAGAGAGTGTGATCTGAGCTTGTGGCCTGAGAATTTTGGGCAAGTTCATGTAAAAGTCTTTCTGATGACACTAAATTGAAGGGCTGATTATTTGACCAGTGAGTCAAACAGAGGCCAGTTTGTCCCAGAATGAAGCAGGAGAATGTACTTCACAAAAGTAGAACAGAAATGATGGCATTAGGACCACATGAAGGGGGTCAAGACATGTGCCATGTGGGGTTCAATTTGAAAAATTTCTCTCCTGCACAAGGCCTGAGTCAGCATGGCAAGAGTATGGGTATGGAGATGGTGTTGAGGTGGTTTTAGCTCACAGTTACGGGGTCTGACTCATATACATATACAGAGCTGTTTGTTAGAAGCTCTGTATATCTGTGTGCTCAGTTGTGTCCGACTCTTTTGTGACCCCATGGACTGTAGCCACCAGTCTCCTCTGTCCAAGGGATTTCCCAGGCAAGAACACTGGAGTGGGTTGTCACTTCCTTCTCCAGGGGATCTTCCCAACCCAGGAATTGAACCCACATCTACTGGGTCTCATGCATTGGAAGCAGATTCTTTAGCACTGTGCTACCTGAGAATCCCTAATGAAAGTGAAAGTCGCTCAGTCCTGTCCGAGTCTTTGCAACTCCATGGACTATCATGGAGTTCTCCAGGCCAGAATACTGGAGTGGGTAGCTTTTCCCCTTCTCCAGCAGATCTTCCCAACCCGGGAATCGAACCAGGGTCTTCTGCATTGCAGGCAGACTCTTTACCAACTGAACTATCAGGGAAGCCCTGTCAGTTCAGTTCAGTTCAGTTCAGTTGCTCAGTCGTGTCCAACTCTTTGCGACCCCATGAATCGCAGCACGCCAGGCCTCCCTGTCCATCACCAACTCCCGGAGTTCACCCAGACTCACGTCCATCGAGTCAGTGATGCCATCCAGCCATCTCATCCTCTGTCGTCCCCTTCTCCTCCTGCCCCCAATCCCTCCCAGCATCAGAGTCTTTTCCAATGAGTCAACTCTTCACATGAGGTGGCCAAAGTACTAGAGTTTCAGCGTTAGCGTCATTCCTTCCAAAGAAATCCCAGGGCTGATCTCCTTCAGAATGGACTGGTTGGATCTCCTTGCAGTCCAAGGGACTCTCAAGAGTCTTCTCCAACACCACAGTTAGCATCAATTCTTCGGCGCTCAGCCTTCTTCATAGTCCAACTCTCACATCCATACATGACCACAGGAAAAACCATAGCCTTGACGAGATGAACTTTTGTTGGCAAAGTAATGTCTCTGCTTTTGAATATGCTATCTAGGTTGGTCATAACTTTCCTTCCAAGGAGTAAGTGTCTTTTAATTTCATGGCTGCAGTCACCATCAGCAGTGATTTTGGAGCCCCCAAAATAAAGTCTGTTTCCCCATCTATTTCCCATGAAGTGATGGGACTGGATGCCATGATCTTTGTTTTCTGTATGTTGAGCTTTAAGCCAACTTTTTCACTCTCCACTTTCACTTTCATCAAGAGGCTTCTTAGTTCCTCTTCACTTTCTGCCATAAGGGTGGTGTCATCTGCATATCTGAGGTTATTGATATTTCTCCCAGCAATCTTGATTCCAGCTTGTGCTTCTTCCAGCCCAGCGTTTCTCATGATGTACTCTGCATATAAGTTAAATAAGCAGGGTGACAATATACAGCCTTGACGTACTCCTTTTCCTATTTGGAACCAGTCTGTTGTTCCATGTCCAGTTCTGTTGCTTCCTGACCTGCATACAAATTTCTCCCTGTAGGGAGAGATAAATAAAGGCAAGTTCCTTTTGAACATGGGGTTGGATGAGAGAGTCTTTGCTTATTTTTATTATTACCAGAGTATACCAATATTTCCTGCTATATCTAAGTGGCTCTCACAATTACTGCTATAGCAAATCGAGTCCCCCCAGAAAGTGAGAAAAATATGCCATCTTTTCATGTTGCAGTCTATGGGAAGAGATTTTACTGCATTCAAAGAAAAGAGCTACTATTACTCTAATCTGAGATGCCTTGTCTCATTCTTTCTTCACTTTTATTCACTTCTAAATTATTCCATAGGAAGTCATCACAACATCAGTCTAAAAGTTATTTTCCTTCTTGCTTCTCAGCAGTGGTCCCTGTGAACAGAGACACACGTGGATTTGGTCTTTTGTGCGCAGTCCCTGGAGCCAGTATTTGACTGTCTTTTTTCTCAGCCTCATTCCCCTTGGATGGAAACTTTAAACTCTCTGTGCCCCACCAAGAACAGGGCCAGGAAGAATGAGGAAAGAGGAGAGAGGGTAGCCAGGGTAAAGGTATGACAGAATTGGTGACATTTGCAGAGATGAATTCAAAATAAGAATTGCACGTCCAAGCTTTGGCAACACAATTTTGTTGCCTGAGGAAGAGTCAAATGTCTTGACTAGAATGTTTCTCCTAGTTTCAGCTTCTGATGCTGCTGCCTTGACTGCTGCTGCTCCCGCCACAACTGCTCCCACCATGACTACAGCTGCTGGCACCAAGAACACTCGAAATTGTCCCTTTTATTTTTTTAAGACCTCCCCCAGAAGTATTTTGTTTATTGGTCTCCTGGATTCCCTGTGTTACCTATTCTCACAATAGGCTACATTTTGGGGGCCAAGGAAGTCATGAGAAAAGCCATGTTCGAGGAGCCAGGAATTTGCAGTCTTTTGTTTACCAATTTTACCTACATGGCTCTTGAAATATTGGCATTTAATAGGAAAAAAATCATCTTCAGTAGAACCATTAAAGACCAAAATATGTGCCTCCATGTGGCTAGGTACCTCATTATGTTTGCTGTTTACCAGGAAATTCTTTGCTTCTTTAAAGAATTTTCCAGAAAGAGAAAACAACTTTACAATGAGGCTTACTTATGGCAGAAAGTTTTGAGTGTTATTCAGGCTATTTCTGGGAATGTGGAAATCTATTAAGGATCACAGTATAGTCCTTCTACTCCTGTTCATTTCTGCCTGTCCTTTAACATCCTGGTAAGATCAATGGCAAATATGGTTGATTTTGAATATTTGACAGGAAATATGGTATGAAATTCACAGTCATTATGTAAGTTAAATCTCACAGTAAGTCTGTGAAATAAATATTTTAAAGATGATGAAATAAAAAATTATAATAGAAAATTTTCCCCGAACACTGTACAGTAAGAAAAGGGATGGGTTTGTACATAAGCAATGAAAGTCCTGAGAAAACCTTTGAAATATTGCTTTATACTCTTTTAGTGCCTGAGCCAACGCTTGGCACACAAAGTTCTGTACTCAGAGAACCAGAGATGAGAAAATGAATAATTTTTTGATCAGAAGAAGGCTGGCTTGCTTTGTGTCACAGACCACAGAAAACTAACAAATATTGGTCTTTCTGTTTTCTCTAAACTTCCAGCCAAACTAGGCTTCCATTCAAGACTGCATGTCCAACTGTCTCTGGAACGTTTAGGTGTTTGTCTTCTGAGGATACAAATCTCATGTCTTTTTCACTCCACTGAATTCAGTGTCATTTGACATTTGTTAGTCTCCCTGCATATTCCAGGGAAGGAAGCCACACTCTTTCTCTTTTTTGGAATTCTCTTGATAATGTTTTTCTGTTTCAGATTGGTACCCATGGCTTCAGATAATTGTCTGCTGAGAGTTATTAGTGAGATGGAATCAACCTCAGCTTTCTGCATTTGATCTACTGGGTTGGGCCAGAATGTCCCTTGATTTGTTTTGATGCAACTGCTTTTCAGCACTATCATATCTCTCCTATTGCTAATCAGTTTATCTTTAGTCAAATAAAAAATAATAATGAGCAACATCAAAAGTACTATATTTCTAGGTGTTGGGTGGTGGTTGTCCCATAGTTTAGTCAATCCAAATGACAGGTACTTTGATTCTTACATAGTTCTTTCTTATGTTACTGTTCATAAATGTTTATCTAATTTGTTGAAACAAGACACAGTCCTTGCATATATCACTAGTGACTTGCGCTTTGTCTTAAGAGAATGCACTCATGAATATTTCCTAGGTACAAGTGTTCATTTTGATTCCATCAAACTCTACTATTAACTGACCTATACTTACTCTTGTATCTGTAGTGACTTTGCAGGTGAGGAAGAGGGAAGCGGTTGCTGAGGTCTAGAAACTGGCCCAATGCACGTGACTTTGGAATTTTTAGTGGTTGACCTGGTCTCACAGCTTGGAAATGGTGCTCTATAGTTGGACACAAACAATCTCACAAAATATCAACAGCATGAAAGGGCACACAGTGACCTTCATAATTTTGACCAACTTCTAAATTTCAGTACAGACAAAAACAAGATCAGTGTGTAAATCATAAAACAGTAACTATCACCTTCTACTATGTAATGAGTGACTGCAGTTTTATTAGCTCTTAAAGATTAGGCCTCACTCTAATCTCTTCTCCTCTAGATAAGGTTTATTAAGACACTCAGTCACAGCATTATTCCCTTAGAGTCACCAAGCCAAGAGGCCTGGTTCCCTAGACCCTTCCCCAAATCACTTCACACAGGCCCCAATCTTGAAATAAATCCTTTCTAACACACTTCAACTAAGGCACCTCTCTGTGATCCCCTATGGTTTATGTTCTCCTCATTGCAATGAGTACTAAACTCATACTTTTCCACTACAGCTGTATTTCTGGTAGTTTTTGGCTGGAGGGCCTAGATATCTGAATGCATAAGTGGGATGGACATTATATAAGAATAATGTGTGGTACCTTTGTCCTTTTCACTTTGGAAGTTTGTTGGATTTAATTATGCCCAATTTGGGGAATTTTGTTCAATGAGAACCTTTAGAACAGTCTGTACTCTATCAGTAAATTAAGCAGTGCAGAATTCAAGAAGTGCAACATTAATGCTCTGATTAAGGAAATAAGACCGAAATTTGATGTTTACTAAATCTCTTTTCTTTTTTAAAAGTAATTCTCTTCTACTTGTCCCTGCTGAGAATCATTGCTCACAGCACCACCAACGGGGTAGGCAGACCACCTAAGCTATGCCTCCTGCCCAACCCACAGACCTGCCTCTGTTGCTACCCCTTTGAGGAACCAAGCAAGTTCTCTTTGGAGTAAACAAGGGTACCTATTGTTTGTTTTCAATCCTGCCTGCTGCAGCATAAGCC
This sequence comes from Bos javanicus, assembly GCF_032452875.1. NCBI lineage: Eukaryota > Metazoa > Chordata > Mammalia > Artiodactyla > Bovidae > Bos > Bos javanicus. The sequence goes on along the minus strand of NC_083872.1, from coordinate 25,764,636 downwards.
CCAGTAAAGTCTTGGCTGCAACTCTGCTCTGGCCTCTTATTAATTTCTATTGAACCAAGGGCAGGTGTTGGTAAAAATATGAAAAAGGCTATTTAGGAAAAGTGACAATCCACGAGGGGTTGGTGAACCCTTATGTAGTTCACTAACACCTTCCCTTTCATAATAGTTTCTCAGTCCACCCAGGTACAATTTGCATTTTCACAGACTGAAATCTGTGTACTTTGCCTTGTATTGCCACAGGGATAGTTGAGTCTAATAGTATATTACCATAATCTAGTTAGATAAGATTTGGAGTTATAATCTTTAAAGTGAAATTAGTATATATCATGATGGTTGGTTTTAGTTAATGGTTTAGTTTATTTAGTTAATGGTTGGCTTTCTCAGAGGAATACACTCTAAAGAATTAAGACCTGTTTGGCACTGGTGAACAGAGGTTAAATTTAGGCAACAAAAACTACATGAGTCAGATTCTTCTCACAGACCATTTGACAAATAGTTGCTAGCTTCTCAGTGGTATTTGATAAAAGTAACTTCACCATTGAAGAGCATCAGACTATTCTGAGGCCCTTAATACCTATGGTTTCCTGACATATTCTAAATGATGGGAGTGCTGTGCTTAGTCGCTCGGCCGTGTCTGACTCTTTGAGACGCATGGACAGTAGCCTGATAGGCTCCTCTGTCCAAGGAATTCTCCAAGCAAGAATACTGAAGTGGGTAGCCATTTCCTTCTCCAAGGGATCTTCCTGATTCAAGGATCGAACCTGGGTCTCTTGTAGTACAGGCAGATTCTCTACCATCTGAGCTACCAGGGAAGCCCAAAAGAAGGGTGACAAAACAGCCAAATACTTGAGGCTGACATAGAAAACTTCATCAGAGAGTGGAAATTTATTTTTAAGTGTGTGCTAAGAATGAAATTTCAGGGACCAACCCCCACATACAGACAAGTTGTTACTTGTTGCTTGAAAAACAGGGATCTCAAAGAAATTCCCTGACCTCATTCCAAGTGGTCTAGGGCATAAAATGACTGGATTACCAATGGAAGTTCTTGAACTGAGGACAATGTTGCTGTTTGGAATTTGGTTTCAAACAGATCCTTGCAGATAGAAAAACACTGATGAAAGAAAGCAAGGGTAAATGTTTCCATTGTGTAGGGTTGAATGTTCCTTGTTTATCAGTGAAAAAGATTTTTAGGTTCCTGCCCTTTGGGAAGCATTTAGATATGATAGACAACAACAAAAAGAAATGAGGTAATAAAGAAAATGCATCCAATATTAACAGGAAAGTATTGGATTAATAATGGCTGTGGGTGAAAAGACCTTACGCTAGCAAGTGGATCATGCTGCTGCTGCTGCTGCTAAGTCGCTTCAGTCGTGTCTGACTCTGTGGGACCCCATAGACAGCAGCCCACCAGGCTCTCCCGTCCCTGGGATTCTCCAGGCAAGAATACTGGAATGGGTTGCCATTTCCTTCTCCGATGCATGAAAGTAAAAAGTGAAAGTGAAAGTGAAGTTGTGTCCGACTCTTGGCGACCCCATGGACATACTGCACCTCTATTGATAGCCCTGTGGTTCTAAAACTGGGTATAGGTACTGGGCACTCATGTGACTCTAGAATTTGCTTATCCTGTAAAGAAGCACCCTGGAGATGCAAATTGTGGAACAGCCAATTCATCATTTGTTTGGTCTACTTGGTTATATTTCTTTTCAAGTTATGAACTATACTGTTACCAAGAAGTACTATTTAATGTACAGAGTGATTAGGGGAATGACGATTTTTGATGAAATCTAGGTTTTCAACTCCCCCCCACCCCAAGAAATGTTTGTATTCCTTAAGTTTAGATAGACACACTTTTTGGTTTAATTCTAGGTATTCTATAATTTTAGTGTTTATGGTTAAGTGTTTAATTTTTGTGTACTGTATGAGACATGAATCATGTTTTTGTTATCATATTAGGTAATGCTGTGTTTTCCCAGCATAATTTGTTGAAAGACTTTCTTTCCTTCTATTGAATAGCCGTTTTAACATTTTTGTGAAAAAACCAATTAACTGAAAATGTGTGGATCTATTTTAGAATTCCCTATTCTGTTCCATTGTCCTACTTTTCTATCTTAGTGTCAATATCTAAATGACTTGATTAATATAGCAGTGTAAGTTGAGAAATCAGGTATGCTATTCCTGTAACTTTGTTCTTTTTAAAAAATTTTTTGGGGGAGAGGAGCCAAGATGGCAGAGGAGTAGGACGGGGAGAACACTTTCTCCCCCATAAATTCATCAAAAGAGCATTTAAAAGCCTAGTAAATTCCACAAAACAACTTCTGAATGCCGGCAGAGGACATCAGGCACCCAGAAAAGCAACCCAAGTCTTCGAAAGGAGGTAGGAAAAAATATAAAAGACAAAAAAAAGAGACAAAAGAGGGAGGGACGGAATTCCGTCCTGGGAAGGGAGTCTTAAAAGAGAGAAGTTTCCAAACATCAGGAAACCTTCTCACTGCCGAATCTGTGCCGAGCTTTGGAAGCACAGAGGGCAACATAACAGGGAGAAAAAATAAATAAACAATTAAAACTCACAGATTCCGAACCCTACGGTAACTCCCCCAGTGGAGAAGCAGCGCAGACTCCTGCACACGCCATTAGCAAGCGGGGGCTGGGCAGGGAGGCACGGCGTGGGCTGCATCGCTTAGAGTAAGAACCTGGCCTGAATACCCTGAGCGCTATCTGAGCGAAATAATCTGGGCTAGCAAACCAGACTGTAGGATATCTACCACGCGAAAAGCTAGCCCTAACCTAAGACACCGCCAGGCCTGCGCACGGAACAAAGGACTGAACAGAGATAGCCGGCTGCAGACCTTCCCCCTCCGCTGACACGCAGCCAGAGCCGGAAGGGGCAATCGCAGCCCCAGAGAGACATTATCTATAAAATTGTAAGCAGGCTTCTTTGCTAATTAAAACTTCTTGGGGGACTGGACGGTCAACATCTCCCTGAGAAGGTGCGCCGGTTGTACACCTAGATAACCGAGCGGCGGGGAGGCGAGAAGTCGCAGCAATCGCGCTCCCTAAACACCTCATCACCTGAGCTGCTCGGACCTGGGAAGGGCACAAAATGCAGGCCCAACCGAGTCTGCACCTCTGAGGACTACCCGAGTGCCTGAACCTGAGCGGCTTGGACCTGGGAGGTGCAGGCAGCCCAGGGCCGGCCACGGATGGTTCCTGGTGGAACAACCTACAGCCTGAGCAGTGTGGGCAGGGAGGCTACACGCGCCGTGAGCGGGGCAGACCCAGTGTGGCTGAGGCACTGCGAGCACATGCCAGTGCTACTTGTTTGCAGCATCACTCCCTCCCTCCCTCCCCACAGCGTGACTGAACAAGTGAGCCTAAAAAGAAAAAAAAAAAAAGTGTCCTCCACCATCCCCTTTGTGTCAGGGCGGAAACCAGACACTGAAGAGTCCAGCAAACAGAAGAAGCTATAACAGAGGGAACCGCCTTGGAAGCTACAGGCAATAGATTAAAACCCTGTGGTTCCTACCAACTACATAGGAAGGGGCCTATAGATCTTGAGAAATATAAGTCAGACCAAGGAACTAGCCAAAAATGAGCTGAACCCACAATACTCACAACAAAACCAGAGAAAATCCTCGATATATTTTTACTATTTTTACGATCATTCTTTCTTTTTTTTTTTAACTTAAAAAAAAAAATTAAGTCCTCTATTATTCCTTTACTTTTCACTTTTATAACCTATTACTTTGCAAAAAAAAAAAAAAAAAAAGACCCTATTTTTTTTTCTTCAGCAAACTCCATATATATATATTTTTATAATTTTTTGACCTGTTTTTTTTTTTCCTTCTTTTCTTTAACATTGTATTTTTGAAATTCCAAACTCTACTTTAGATTTTTAATTTTAGCTTTTTGGTATTTGTTATCAATTTTGTACCTATAGTTTTTTATAATTTCTGTGACTTTTTTTTTCTCTGTTTCTTTCTCTTCTTCTTTCATATAACATTGTATATTTGAAATTCCAAACTCTACTCTAGATTTTTAATTTATGCTTTTTGGTATTTGATATCAATTTTGTACCTGTATTTTCTTTATAATTTTTGCGACATTTTTTTTTCTCTCTTTCTTTTTCTTCTTCTTCTTTTTAACATTGTATTTTTGAAATTCCAAACTCTACTCTAGATTTTTAACTTTTGCTTTTTGGTATTAGTTATCAATTTTGTACCTATATTTTCTTTATAATTTTCACGACCTTGTTTGTTTTTGTTTGTTCATTTTTTTCTCTCTTTCTTTTCCTTCTTCTTTTCTTTAACATCATATTTTTAAACTTCCAAACTCTACTCTAGATTTTTAATTTTTGCTTTTATGTATTTGTTACCAATTTTGTACCTTTAAGAACCCAATCTTCAGTACCCATTTTTCACTAGGGAACGAGATAACTGGCTTGACTGCTCTCTCTCCCTTTGGACTCTCCTTTTTCTCCACCAGGTCGCCTGTGTCTCCTCCCTAACCCACTATTGATTCTACCTCATCTCATTTGGGTCACCTCTAACTCCCTCCTCCCTCTTATCTTCTCCACGTAACGCTGTGAACCTCTCTGGGTGACCCTCATGGTAGAGAAACTTTTCATCTTTAATGTAGATGTTTTATCAATGGTGCTGTACAGAAGGAGAAGTTTTGAAACTACTGTAAAAATAAGACCAATAACTGGAAGCAGGAGGCTTAAATCCAAACCCTGACTCCAGGGAACTCCTGACTCCAAGGAACATTAATTGACAGGAGCTCATCAAACGCCTCCATACCGACACTGAAACCAAGCACCACACAAAGGCCAACAAGTTCCAGGGCAAGACATACCAAGCAAATTCTCCAGCAACAAAGGAACACAGCCCTGAGCTTCAAGATACAGGCTGCCCAAAGTCACCCCAAAACCATAGACATCTCATAACTCATTACTGGACACTTCATTGCACTCCTGAGAGAAGAAATACAGCTCCACCCACCAGAACACCAACACAAGCTTCCCTAACCAGGAAACCTTGACAAGCCACCTGTACAAACCCACACACAGCGAGGAAACGCCACAATAGAGAGAACTCCACAAACTGCCAGAATACAGAAAGGACACCCCAAAATCAGCAATTTAAACAAGATGAAGAGACAGAGGAATACCCAGCAGATAAAGGAACAGGATAAATGCCCACCAAACCAAACAAAAGAGGAAGAGGGAGGGAACCTACCTGATAAAGAATTCCAAATAATGATAGTGAAATTGATCCAAAATCTTGAAATGGAATCACAGATAAATAGCCTGGAGACAAGGATTGAGAAGATGCAAGAAAGGTTTAACAAGGACCTAGAAGAAATAAAAAAGAGTCAATATATAATGAATAATGCAATAAATGAAATTAAAAACACTCTGGAGGCAACAAATAGTAGAATAACAGAGGCAGAAGATAGGATTAGTGAATTAGAAGATAGAATGGCAGAAATAAATGAATCAGAGAGGATAAAAGAAAAACAAATTAAAAGAAATGAGGACAATCTCAGAGACCTCCAGGACAATATTAAATGCTACAACATTCGAATCATAGGGGTCCCAGAAGAAGAAGACAAAAAGAAAGACCATGAGAAAATTCTTGAGGAGATAATAGTTGAAAACTTCCTTAAAATGGGGAAGGAAACAATCACCCAAGTCCAAGAAACCCAGAGAGTCCCAAACAGGATAAACCCAAGGCGAAACACCCCAAGACACATATTAATCAAATTAACAAAGATCAAACACAAAGAACAAATATTAAAAGCAGCAAGGGAAAAACAACAAATAACACACAAGGGGATTCCCATAAGGATAACAGCTGACCTTTCAATAGAAACTCTTCAAGCCAGGAGGGAATGGCAAGACATACTTAAATTGATGAAAGAAAATAACCTACAGCCCAGATTATTGTACCCAGCAAGGATCTCATTCAAGTATGAAGGAGAAATCAAAAGCTTTTCAGACAAGCAAAAGCTGAGAGAATTCTGCACCACCAAACCAGCTGTCCAACAAATACTAAAGGATATTCTCTAGACAGAAAACACAAAAACGGTGTATAAATTCAAACCCAAAACAATAAAGTAAATGGCAACGGGATCATACTTATCAGTAATTACCTTAAACGTAAATGGGTTGAATGCCCCAACCAAAAGACAAAGACTGGCTGAATGGATACAAAAACAAGACCCCTACATATGTTGTCTACAAGAGACCCACCTAAAAACAGGGGACACATACAGACTGAAAGTGAAGGGATGGAAAAAGATTTTCCATGCAAATAGGGACCAAAAGAAAGCAGGAGTAGCAATTCTCATATCAGATAAAATAGACTTTAAAACAAAGGCTGTGAAAAGAGACAAAGATGGTCACTACATAATGATCAAAGGATCAATCCAAGAAGAAGATATAACAATTATATATGCACCCAACACGGGCGCACCACAGTATGTAAGACAAATACTAACAAGTATGAATGGAGAAATGAACAATAACACAATAATAGTGGGAGACTTTAATACCCCACTCACACCTATGGATAGACCAACTAAACAGAAAATTAACAAGGAAACACAAACTTTAAACGATACAATAGACCAGTTAGACCTAATTGATATCTATAGGACATTTCATCCCAAAACAATGAATTTCACCTTTTTCTCAAGCGCACATGGAAGCTTCTCCAGGATAGATCACATCCTGGGCCATAAATCTAGCCTTGGTAAATTCAAAAAAATAGAAATCATTCCAAGCATCTTTTCTGACCACAATGCAGTAAGATTAGATCTCAATTACAGGAGAAAAAACTATTAAAAATTCCAACATATGGAGCCTGAACACCACGCTGCTGAATAACCAACAAATCACAGAAGAAATCAAAAAAGAAATCAAAATTTGCATAGAAACAAATGAAAATGAAAACACAACAACCCAAAACCTGTGGGACACTGTAAAAGCAGTCCTAAGGGGAAAGTTCATAGCAATACAGGCATACCTCAAGAAACAAGAAAAAAGTCAAATTAAATAACCTAACTCTATACCTAAAGCAACTAGAAAAGGAAGAAATGAAGAACCCCAGGGTTAGTAGAAGGAAAGAAATCTTAAAAATTAGGGCAGAAATAAATACAAAAGAAACAAAAGAGACCATAGCAAAAATCAACAAAGCCAAAAGCTGGTTCTTTGAAAGGATAAATAAAATTGACAAACCATTAGCCAGACTCATCAAGAAACAAAGGGAGAAGAATCAAATCAATAAAATTAGAAATGAAACTGGAGAGATCACAACAGACAACACAGAAATACAAAGGATCATAAGAGACTACTGTCAACAATTATATGCCAATAAAATGGACAATGTGGAAGAAATGGACAAATTCTTAGAAGAGTACAACTTTCCAAAACTCGACCAGGAGGAAATAGAAAATCTTAACAGACCCATCACAAGCACGGAAATTGAAACTGCAATCAAAAATCTTCCAGCAAACAAAAGCCCAGGTCCAGATGGCTTCACAGCTGAATTCTACCAAAAATTTAGAGAAGAGCTAACACCTATCCTGCTCAAACTCTTCCAGAAAATTGCAGAGGAAGGTAAACTTCCAAACTCATTCTATGAGGCCACCATCACCCTAATACCAAAACCTGACAAAGATCCCACAAAAAAAGAAAACTATAGGCCAATATCACTGATGAACATAGATGCAAAAATCCTTAACAAAATTCTAGCAATCAGAATCCAACAACACATTAAAAAGATCATACACCATGACCAAGTGGGCTTTATCTCAGGGATGCAAAGATTCTTCAATATCCGCAAATCAATCAATGTAATACACCACATTAACAAATTGAAAAATAAAAACCATATGATTATCTCAATAGATGCAGAGAAAGCCTTTGACAAAATTCAACATCCATTTATGATAAAAACTCTCCAGAAAGCAGGAATAGAAGGAACATACCTCAACGTAATAAAAGCTATATATGTCAAACCCACAGCAAACATTATCCTCAATGGTGAAAAATTGAAAGCATTTCCTCTAAAGACAGGAACAAGACAAGGGTGCCCACTTTCACCATTACTGTTCAACATAGTTTTGGAAGTTTTGGCCACAGCAATCAGAGCAGAAAAAGAAATAAAAGAAATCCAAATTGGAAAAGAAGAAGTAAAACTCTCACTATTTGCAGATGACATGATCCTCTACATAGAAAACCCTAAAGACTCCACCAGAAAATTACTAGAACTAATCAATGATTATAGTAAAGTTGCAGGATATAAAATCAACACACAGAAATCCATTGCATCCCTATACACTAATAATGAGAAAACAGAAAGAGAAATTAAGGAAACAATTCCATTCACCATTGCAACGGAAAGAATAAAATACTTAGGAATATATCTACCTAGAGAAACTAAAGACCTATACATAGAAAACTATAAACACTGGTGAAAGAAATCAAAGAGGACACTAACAGATGGAGAAATATACCATGTTCATGGATTGGAAGAATCAATATAGTGAAAATGAGTATACTACCCAAAGCAATTTATAGATTCAATGCAATCCCTATCAAGCTACCAGCAGTATTCTTCACAGAGCTAGAACAAATAATTTCACAATTTGTATGGAAATACAAAAAACCTCGAATAGCCAAAGTGATCTTGAGAAAGAAGAATGGAACTGGAGGAATCAACTTACCTGACTTCAGGCTCTACTACAAAGCCACAGCTATCAAGACAGTATGGTACTGGCACAAAGACAGAAATATAGATCAATGGAACAAAATAGAAAGTCCAGAGATAAATCCACGCACATATGGACACCTTATCTTTGACAAAGGAGGCAAGAATATACAATGGATTAAAGACAATCTCTTTAACAAGTGGTGCTGGGAAATCTGGTCAACCACTTGTAAAAGAATGAAACTAGAACACTTTCTAACACCATACACAAAAATAAACTCAAAATGGATTAAAGATCTCAATGTAAGACCAGAAACTATAAAACTCCTAGAGGAGAACATAGGCAAAACACTCTCTGACATACATCACAGCAGGATCCTCTATGACCTACCTCCCAGAGTAGTGGAAATAAAAGCAAAAATAAATGGGACCTAATTAACCTTAAAAGCTTCTGCACATCAAAGGAAACTATTAGCAAGGTGAAAAGGCAGCCTTCAGAATGGGAGAAAATAATAGCAATTGAAGCAACTGACAAACAACTAATCTCAAAAATATACAAGCAACTCCTACAGCTCAACTCCAGAAAAATAAATGACCCAATCAAAAAATGGGCCAAAGAACTAAATAGACATTTCTCCAAAGAAGACATGCAGATGGCTAACAAACACATGAAAAGATGCTCAACATCACTCATTATCAGAGAAATGCAAATCAAAACCACTATGAGGTACCATTACACACCAGTCAGAATGGCTGTGATCCAAAAGTCTACAAGTAATAAATGCTGGAGAGGGTGTGGAGAAAAGGGAACCCTCTTACACTGTTGGTGGGAATGCAAACTAGTACAACCACTATGGAGAACAGTGTGGAGATTCCTTAAAAAACTGGAAATAGAACTGCCTTATGATCCAGCAATCCCACTGCTGGGCATACACACTGAGGAAACCAGAAGGGAAAGAGACACGTGTACCCCAATGTTCATCTCAGCACTGTTTATAATAGCCAGGACATGGAAGCAACCTAGATGCCCATCAGCAGATGAATGGATAAGAAAGCTGTGGTACATATACACAATGGAGTATTACTCAGCCATTAAAAAGAATACATTTGAATTAGTTTTAATGAGGTGGATGAAACTGGAGCCTATTATACAGAGTGAAGTAAGCCAGAAAGAAAAACACCAATACAGTATACTAATGCATATATATGGAATTTAGAAAGATGGTAACAATAACCCTGTGTACGAGACAGCAAAAGAGACACTGATGTATAGATCAGTCTTATGGACTCTGTTGCAGAGGGAGAGGGTGGGAAGATTTGGGAGAATGGCATTGAAACATGTATAATATCATGTATGAAACGAGTGGCCAGTCCAGGTTCGATGCCTGATACTGGATGCTTGGGGCTAGTGCACTGGGACGACCCAGAGGGAGGGTATGGGGAGGGAGGAGGGAGGAGGGTTCAGGATGGGGAACACAGGTATACCTGTGGCAGATTCATTTTGATATTTGGCAAAACTAATACAATATTGTAAAGTTTAAAAATAAAATAAAATTTAAAAATAAATAAATAAAGTTTTGTTCTCTGAAATATTTTAATATGTCATTTAGACTTTGGAATCTATTCGCAAATTTTAACAAAAAAATGTCTTCTGAAATGTTGACTGGGATCAAATTGAAGATATAGATAAATGAGTATTTAAAACTATTATTTCTTCAATGACATGAACATAATATATCTATGTGTGTTTCAGGTTTTTTGATTTCTGTCATTGAATATTTCTAATATTCACTGTAGAATTCTCACTTATTTTGTGATAAATTTATCCATCAATAATTATGTATTATTGATGCTGTTTTAAATAAGTTTTTGAAATTTTCAATATCCAAATGATCATAATAATATGTGGAAATACATTTTGATTTTATATATTGATATTCTGTCATATGATCTTCATTTGCTTATCATTTCTAGCACATATTTGTGTATGTGTGTGTGTGCTTGTGTGTGTGTGCATGTGTGTGTGTGTGTGGTTATACATGTGCACAACGATGTTATCTGCATGTAAAAACAGTTTACTTATTTCTGAGCTTTTTATATTTCCTTTCCCCCCTGCTTCTTGCATTGCCTAGGACCTCAGAAAGACATTCAATACAAGTAATAAGAACAGACATCCTTCAGTTTGGTTCAGTTCATTCGCTCAGTTGTGTCTGACTCTTTGTGACCCCATGAACCACAGCATGCCAGGCCTCCCTGTCTATAATTTCTGATTTTAGGGGAAAATATCAGTTCTTCTCCACTATATATATTATTAGTTGCAGTATTTTGTAGATAGTATATATCAGAATGAAGAAATCTTTGTTTATTCGTAGTTTAAAGTGACAAAAGGGAAGAATCTAAAACCAAGAATACTATACCTGGCAAAGTTCTCATTCAGATTTGATGAGGACCAAAAGTTTTACATACAGGCAAAAGCCTAAAGAGTTCAAAAACCCCAAATCATTTGTAAAAGAAGCATTAAAGGGATTTCTCTAAGGAAAAAAGAAAAGGCCACAATTAGAAACAAGAAAATTTTGAAAGGAAAAGTTCATTAGTAAAGGTAAATATACATGTAGTAAATTAACCTCTTATGAAACCTAGTAGGTAGGTAAAAAGGCAAAAGTACATTAAAAGGACCATACATCATGATCAAATATTTGCAAACAATGCTACCAATAAGGGATTAATTTCCAAAATATACAAATAGTTCATATAGCTTAATATAAAAAAATACCAACCCAATCAAAAAAGGGGCAATGTCTAAATAGGCATTTCTCCAAAGAAGATATACAGATGGCCAATAGGCACATGAAGTGATGCTCAATATCACTAATTAATAGGGAAATGCAAAATAAAACTACAATGAGGTATCACCGCACACCTCACACATTTTGACCAGTCAAAATGGTCATCATTAAAAAGTCTGCAAGTAATAAATGCTGGAGAGGGTGTGGAGAAAAAAGAACCCTTTTACACTGTTGGTGGGAATGTAAATTGGTGCAGCCACATGAAAAACCATATGGAAGTTCTTTAGAAAGCTAAAAATAGAGTTATCATATGATCCAGCAATCCCACTCCTGGGTATATATCTGAGAAAACTCTAATTTGAAAAGATACCTGTACACCAATGTTCATAGTAGCACTACTTACAATAGCCACATCATGACAGCAACTGAAGTGTTCACTGACAAATGAATGGATAAAGGAGAAGTGGTATATATATATATATATATATATATATATATATATATATACACACACATGAATATCACTCAGTCCTAAAAAGAATTAAATAATGCTAGTTGCAGCAACATGGATGGACTTAAGAGATTACCATATTAAGTGAAGTAAGTCACACAGAGAAAGACAAACATCGTATGTTATCATTTATGTGTGGATATGATACAAATAAAGTTATTTTCAAAACAGAAATAGACTCAAGACATAGAAAAACTTATGGTTACCAAAAGGGATAGTGGGGACAAAGGGAGATAAATGAGGAGATGGAGATTAACATAAACACAATAAAATGTATGAAATACCTAAACCATAAGACCTATATATAGCACAGGGAACTATACTCAATATTTTATAATAACCTATAATGGGAAAAAATCTGAAAAAGAATATCACTTTGCTGAGCACTTGAAATACAACATTGTAAATTTACTATATTTTAAGTAAAGCTGGACTAGAGAAGAAAAAAAAAAGAAAAACCATATGATCATGTCAAAAGTTGCAGAAAAAGCTTGAACAATATTAAATATACATATATGGTAAAAACCCTCATGCAAGTAGGTAGAGAGGGAACAGCTCTCAAAATAAGTGGGCTATATATGATAAGCCAGCCTACATCTGATAGCATACTCAGTGATGAAAAGGTGAAAACAGTTCTTCTAAGATAAGGAACATGACAAGATTGCCCACACTCATCACTATTATTCAACATAGTATTGAAAGTTCTGGCCACATCAATCAGGCAACAAAAGGAAATGAAAGAAATCCAAATTGGGGAGGAAGAAGTAAAATTATCACTATTTGCGGATGACATGATACTATACATAGAAAATCTTAAAGACACCAGCAAAAAAAAAAAAAAAAAAACTAGAAACTACTAGAGCTCTTCAATGAATTCCATAAAGGTACAGAATAAAAATTAATATCAACTTCTGCACGCGCCGCCGCTAACCCAGCACTCTCGCCGGAGCCTCTGGCCCGCGCGTTCCTTTTTCCCTCCAGCTGTGGAGCGGGCGGGATCCTGCACTGTGATCGCGGCAGCAGCTGCAGCCCGGGCGGCCTCCGGCGGCGGCAGCGGCACGCGAGCCCCTAGGAGGACCGTACCACCGTCCGCCAGCAGGCGCGGGGCGGGGGGCCGGTCGCCCCGCTGCACACGCCTCAGCGACCCCGCGGGACTGAGGCGTCGCCGCGCCCGGGATCTTGAGTGCCGATCCGGCCTCGACCCCGAGCTCGGAGCCTCGGTGGGCCTGGCCCGCCGCCGGCCCCACCCATCTGGGCCAAGGAGGCCGCGGCCATGGCTGAGACGGAGGAGCGGAGCCTAGACAACTTTTTCGCCGAGAGATAAAAAGAAGAAGGAGGAGCGGAGCAACCGGGCGGCGAGCGCAGCGAGCGCGGCGGGAGGCGCTGGCGGGAGGCGCTGGCGGGAGGCGCTGGCGGGAGGCGCTGGCGGGAGGCGCTGGCGGGAGGCGCTGGCGGGAGGCGCTGGCGGGAGGCGCTGGCGGGAGGCGCTGGCGGGAGGCGCTGGCGGGAGGCGCTGGCGGGAGGCGCTGGCGGGAGGCGCTGGCGGGAGGCGCTGGCGGGAGCAGCGGAGCCACGGGCGCGGCGGGCGGTGGGGCGAGCGCAGGGACCCGGATGGGCGATAGCAGGACCGCGGGCGTAGGGGCCACTGGCCCTGGGGCCGCCACCAAGGTTGTGACAAAGGAGGAAGATGAGTGGAAAGAATTTGAGCAAAAAGAGGTTGATTACAGTGGCCTAAGAGTTCAAGCAATGCAAATAAGTGAAAAGGAAGAAGATGAAGTTGAAAAGAGAGAAGATCCAAGTGATAATTGGGAAGAAGGTGGAGGTGGTGGTGGTGGTGTAGAAAAGTCTTCAGGCCCTTGGAATAAAACTGCTCCGGTACAAGCACCTCCTGCTCCAGCAGTTGTTACAGAAACCCCAGAACCGACAATGACTAGTGGCGTGTATAGGCCTCCTGGAGCTAGGTTGACCACAACAAGGAAAGCACCACAAGGACCACCAGAAATCTATAGTGATACGCAGTTCCCATCCCTGCAGTCCCCTGCCGAGCATGTAGAAAGTCGGAAATACTGAGCCTTCGTAAGGGTTGACTACCTCAGATTTGCTGCACTCATTGTGGACTTCATGTGGATCACAACTTCTGGATAAGAAGGTTATAGCTATTAAGTATCGATGTGAAACTTGAAACCAGTTCTACTGGATTCCTATCAGAAATCCTGCAGAAAGTCAGCCATCTGGGTTCTGATCTGCTGTAAAAGATGAAGATTTAAGTGACCTTAATTAACCTGTCCTGTGCCCCATCTATAAGGAATACTCTGAGGTGGACTGTGGCTGGATTAGACTTCCTAGAACATGCCACTCTCAAAAGAACTGATGTGCTTGGAAAATCTGTAGGGCTCTGATTTATAATTTAAAACTTTGAGTTGTATTCTGAGGTAACCACAAATTAAATTCAACCAAACTTTGGTCACCAAGTGGGGAAAGGGGTAGGAGGGAAGAAGCTTATTTCTTTTAGTAATTTTTTATTTGGGTAATGCTTTTTCTGTGTTCCATATTAAGGCTTTTTTTTTTTTTTGCTATCACTTGGAATAGTTGTTTTACAGAGCGTATTGCTTAGCTCAGTAACCTGAAGTATGCATTGGAATTGTGAAATGTCTCATGAATTTGCCAATCTCTAGAGTGGAACCAAATGGCCTTTAATGTAAAGGGCAGTAAATGCAGGGGGCTCTACTTCAGGTGCTGCTAAAGCCTCCTCTAATCAGGTCTAAATTGTATAGTAAACTGGTGGAAAGACTTTGTTTAGTTTCTGCTCAGGCCAAGGGAGTCACTGTCCTGTCCTTACAAATTCAAAGCAGTAAGAGCAGAACCTCAACCTGAAACACACTTAAGTTTCACAGATCTTGCATGATCTTTGACAATAATTCCAGATGCACTTGTGCCCAAACATTTAAGATGTTAGGTATTCTGTAGATGCAGTGATTGTCCCAGCCTAGCTTTGGTATCAACCTTCTGGTATGTCTTTAAGTTGATCATTTGGAGAGTCAGGGGCGAAAGACAGGTGATGTAGCACTTCTGTTTTTAATAATTACAGCTTAAACTATCCAGTAATTTTTAGTCCTGAAAAGGGACACCAGGATGCTACCCAGGATTACTGAAAAGTCTTTACATCTAATGAGATAGTCTGGTAATTTCCTAGTTTTGTATCTTCGGTAGAAATATTTCAAAGTGGCATGTGACTGCTTGATGCAGAGTCTGGGTTTCTCTATAATAAAATCCCTTTGCCAAATGTAGGAGTTGCAGACTTGCTACTGGCAAGAGTGAAGCAAATGGGTGAGTAAAACTATCCTGTTGTGGGGGCATTTTCCTCTAGGAGTTGAGTCTTGATAAAAGTGTCAATGCAGGAATCCCACTCCCGGGAAGCGAACAGAATCACCTGATGGGACCTGCAAAGTGTATCTGGGCAATAATGTTGGAGTTACTTGAGGTGGCAGGCAGGATGCCTGTGTTCTGATGTGCTTGGGTGAGTAGCTGAGCCAGCCAAGGAGAGGTTGGATGATTGAAAAACAAAGGATTCTTGGTTAATCTGAAGACATCATACGGGAAACAAAAATCTTTTAACAAATAATCTCTTGGACCTTGAGCCACATAAATCCCCTGAAAAGTGCATTTTTTTCCAGCAAAATTTTGTTGGGGGTTATGTTATTGAGGAACTGAGATGAATATATGGGAAAAGTTATTTAATGGCATAGAAATCTAAAGACCTGCAAGGAGACTTAAAAATCCCAACCCTTGTTACAACTTTTTAAAAGATATGTGGAATTATCAAAGTGCACATGAATCAAGTTTAAATATGCTGTATGATGGGTGGATGAGGCTGTCCATTGTACCATTTCTTTCTTTGAATTCTCAGGCATGGTTTAGCAGTGCAAAAACTATGTGTCATTAAAAAATTCAATAAAAAGTAAATATATGGAAAAAAAATTAATATCAGAAATGTCTTGTATATCTATGTACTAACCATCAACTACATAAGAGAAAGTAAAGAAACCATCCCATTTACAATCACATTAAAAGGAATAAAATACCTATGAATAAGAGGTAAATGACCTGAAAAGAACTGAAGATGACAAAAACAGACTGAAAGATACATCATACTAATGGGTTGAAAGAATTAATACTGTTAAAATAACCATGCTCTCCAACTTTAGGTGGTACTTCATACCTATAGTTACCAAATCAGTACAGTACTGACACCAAAACTGATACGTAAACCAATGGAACAGAGCAGATTGCCCCAAAATCAACTCACATACTTATGGTCAATTAACATTCAACAAAGGTGACAAGAATAAACAATGGAGAAAAGACAGTCTCTTCAATAAGTTCAGTCCAGTCGCTCAGTCATGTCCGACACTTTGCGACACCATGAACTGAAGCACGTCAGGCCTCCCTGTCCACCACTAACTCGTGGAGTCCACCCAAACCCATGTCCATTGAGTCGGTGATGCCATCCAACCATCTCATCCTCTGTTGTCCCCTTCTCCTCCTGCCCTCAATCTTTCCCAGAATCAGGGTCTTTTCCAATGAGTCAGTTCTTTGCATCAGGTGGCCAAAGTTTTGGAGTTTCAGCTTCAACAGCAGTCCTTCCAATGAACACCCAGGACTGATCTCCTTTAGAATGGACTGGTTGGATCTCCTTGCAGTCCAAGGGACTCTCAAGAGTCTTCTCCAACACCACAGTTCAAAAGCATCAATTCTTTGGTGCTCAGCTTTCTTCACAGTCCAACTCTCACATCCATACATGACCACTGGAAAAACCATAGCCTTGACTAGATGGACCTTTGTTGACAAAGTAATGTCTCTGCTTTTTAATATGCTGTCTAGGTTGGTCATAACTTTCCTTCCAAGGAGTGTCTTTTAATTTCATGGCTGCAATCACCATCTGCAGTGATTTTGGAGCCCAGAAAAATAAAGTCAGCCACTGTTTCCACTGTTTCCCCATCTATTTGCCATGAAGTGATAGGACCAGATGCCATGATTTTAGTTTTCTGAATGTTAAGCTTTAAGCCAACTTTTTCACTCTCCTTTTTCACTTTCATCAAGAGGCTCTTTAGTTCTTCTTCACTTTCTGCCATAAGTGGTGCTAGGAAAACTGGACAGCTGCATGGAAAAGAATGAAACTTGAACATTTTATCACACCCTATATAGATACAAACTGAAAATGGATTAAAGACATAAATGTAAGATTGTGAACCATAAAACTTCTAGAATAAAACATTAGCAAAACAAAATTCTGACATAAATTGTAACAACACTTTTCTGGATCTGTTTCCCAAAAGAAACAAAAACAAAATAAATAACTTGGATCTAATTAAAATAAATAAGTTGGACCTAATTTAGGTTCAATTAAAGTTGGACCTAAAAGCTTTTGCATAGCAAATGAAACCATTGCAGAGTGAAAAGAGAAGCTGATGAATGAAAGAAAATATTTATAAATGAAATGACTGATACAGTGTTAACATCCAAAATATATAAACAGCAAATACAAGTCAATCTCAAAAAAAAAAAAAAAAAAAAAAACCAACAACAACAAATTACAAAATGGGTGGAAGACCTAATTAGACATTTTTTCCAGTGAAGACATACAGATGGCCAACAGTCTAATGAAAAGATCCTCAACTTTGTAAACAGTCAGAAAAATGCAAATCAAAACCACAATGAAATATCATTTCACTTCTGTCAGAATAGCTATTGTCAAAAGATGGCAAATAATAAATGTTGATGCAGATGTGGAGAAGAGGCAACCCTAGTACACTGTTGGTGGGGATGTAAATTGGTTCAGCCAGTGCAGAAAACAGTATCAAGGGCTCAAAAAACCTAATAATGAACTTCAACGATCCAGCAATTCCACTCCTGGGTATATATCAAAAGAATATAAAAACACTAACTTAAACAGATACAGGCAACCCAATGTCCACAGCAGCATTACTCACAATAGCTAATATATAGGAGGAACCTAAGGTTCCATCAAGAAACGACTGATAAAGAGAATGTGGTGTATATCTACAATGAAATATGACTCAGTTGTAAGAAAGAATGAAAGTTTGTCATTTGTAGCAACATGGATGGTTCTGGAGGGTAATATGCTTAGTGAAATAAGTCAGACAGAGAAAGCCAAATACTGTATGCTATCACTTAATTGTGGAATCTAAAAAATAAAATTAACTAGTGTTCTTGCCTGGAGAATCCCAGAGATGGGGGAGCCTGGTGGGCTGCCATCTATGGGGTTGCACAGAATCGGACACGACTGAAGCAACATAGCAGCAGTAGCAGCAGCAGTGATTATACAAAGGATAAACAGACTCACAGTTATAGAGAACACACTATTGGTTACCATTTAAGTGACAGAAGGTGGTAGGGGCAACAGAGGGAAAGGGGATTAAGAGGTTTAAACTACTAAATATAAAATAAATAAGCTACAAGGTATATTGTTTACCTTGGGAATAAGTTCAATATTTTATAACTGTAAACTGAGTATAACATATAAAAATTTGGAGTCACTTTGTTATACATCTTAAAGTAATGTAATATTATAAATCAAATATACCTCAATAAAAAAATTAAAAAAAATAAACGTGTCCTTGAAGTTTTACTATGAATTACTCTCAACCCAGAATCTATTCCTCTTATCAAATCTCCAACCCCCTTTTCTTAATAATAGTGCTGAATAATTCAATAATAATTTCAGATAAAAATTAACAGAATATCCAAGTACCTGGCTCAGGTTTTTGAATAAGTACTTGACTGTGTGCAAAGTAAATATCCAGCAAGTGTGATGATGGAAGATTAAGGTAAATGTTAGGATAGAGACAGGCGAGCAGGAACAAACTGTATACAGAATGAAACTGTCCTCAGGCTTCAGGAAGGACACTCTTGTAGTAGAATTTTTGTCAGATATGCAGGAGGGTAATCTGATTCTCAAAGACAGAGAGTAAATGTGAGGGATGAGGGGGCTGATGAGGAAAAAGAATGCTTATCTAAGTATTCTAGAGTAAACCACACAGTATTGTGAAGGATATTTTCCCGAGGTGTCAGTCCTGGTGTGTAATTATTTTCAGATTTTCAGGAAGGGAGTTTGGGAAGCCTGAGAATGTTGTACAGCCTGTAAAATTTATGCAACTATAATAAAGGCAATGTGTAAAAATAGTTTAGATGAGGGTAAAGGATGATACTGAGTGAGATAATAAGACTTGTAAAAAGAAATAAGAAGATACTAAGAAAAACAAAACAAAACATAATGAAGAAGAAACAGTGGCATATTCCCAGAGAGACAGAAAAAAAAGTAAAGTGTGAACAATGGGGATAACACTTGTCTGATTGCTTTACTTCAGGAAAGAGTATTTTGTGGTTTGTTCTGGGTTTCTAGAGTGGAGCAGCCATTCAAAATTCATGGGAGCAAGAGTTGCACTTAGGGAGAACAAGATGGCAGAGAAGTAGGTGTAAATGGATTACATCTCTCTCCACAGATACATCAGGAATACACCTTCAGACACAGAAGTGCATGCAGAACATCAGCTGAGAGCAGACAGGAGTACCTGACCAGTGGAAAAGAATAGATCAGATCAGATCAGATCAGTTGCTCAGTCGTGTCCGACTCTTTGCGACCCCATGAATCGCAGCACGTCAGGCCTCCCTGTCCATCACCAACTCCCGGAGTTCACCCAGACTCACGTCCATCGAGTTAGTGGTGCCATCCAGACATCTCATCCTCTGTCATCCCCTTCTCCTCTTGCCCCCAATCCCTCCCAGCATCAGAGTCTTTTCCAGTGAGTCAACTCTTCACATGAGGTGGCCAAAGTACTGGAGTTTCAGCGTTAGCATCATTCCTTCCAAAGAAATCCCAGGGCTGATCTCCTTCAGAATGGACTGGTTGTATCTCCTTGCAGTCCAAGGGACTCTCAAGAGTCTTCTCCAACACCACAGTTCAAAAGCATCAATTCTTCGGTGCTCGGCCTTCTTCACAGTCCAACTGTCACATTCATACATGACCACAGGAAAAACCATGGTCTTGACTAGCCGGACCTTTGTTGGCAAAGTAATGTCTCTGCTTTTGAATATGCTGTCTAGGTTGGTCATAACTTTCCTTCCAAGGAGAACCACACAAAACTCGAGATCAAGCCCTGAGCCTTTGGAGTGGGAGCACTGACTCAAAGACCCTAGACTACCACAGAACTAACCCTAGGGAGTATCTCACCAATAGTGAGAACTCACACAAAGGAAACCACTTGAATACAAGACCCGGCATCACCCAACCACCAGTAGCACCCTGTGCAGGACGCCTCATCTAAACGACAAAACAAAAATACAAACCCAATCATCAGCAGACAGGATTACCACCTCACTCAGCCTTGTCCATTAGAAGGGAAAAAAAAAAAGAGTTCGGCACAAATCTCACCCTATACAAACCTCACACAAACCACTGGACCAACCTTATGAGGGCAGAAACCAAAAGGAAGAAAGAATTCAGCCTTCTTCAAGGAAAGAATTCATCTTCCTTGAAGCCTGGGAAAAGGAGACCTCAAACACAATAAGTTTAAAAAAAAAAAGATGAAAAGGCAGAGAAATACTATACAAATGAAAGAACAAACTAGAAACATAGAAGTCCAAATAAATGAAGAGGAAATAGGAAAACTACCTGAAAAAGAATTCAGAATAATGACAGTAAAGATGATCAAAAACCTTGAAAACAAAATGGAGAAAATGCAAGAATCAGTTAACAAAGACCTAGAAGAATTAAATAATAAACATACGGAGACAAACAACACAATTACTGAAATTAAAAATACTCTAGAAGGAATCGGAGAAGGCAATGGCACCCCACTCCAGTACTCTTGCCTGGAAAATCCCATGGATGGAGAAGCCTGGTGGGCTGCCGTCTATGGGGCCGCACAGAGTCAGACATGACTGAAGTGACTTAGCAGCAGCAGCAGCAGCTAGAAGGAATCAATAGCAGAATATCTGAAGCAGAATGAGTCAGTGAGCTGGAAGATAAAATAGTGGAAATAACTTCTGAAGAGCAGAATAAAGTAAAAAGAATGAAAAGAACTGAGGACAGTCTCAGAGACCTCTGGGACAATATCAAAGGCACCAACATTAGAATTATAGGGTTCCCAGAAGAAGAAGAGAAAAAATAAGGGTATGAGAAAACTTTTGAACAGATTAGTTGGAAATTTCCCCAACAAGGAAAAGGAAATAGTCAATCAAGCCCAAGAGGCACAAAGAGTCCTATACAGGATAAACCCAAGGAGAAACACACCAAGACACATACTAATCAAACTAACAAAGACTAAACACAAAGAAAGAATATTAAAAGCAGCAAGGGAGAAGCAACAAGTAACATACAAGGGAAACCCCATAGCTTAACAGCTGATCTTTCAGCAGAAACCCTGCAGGCCAGAAAGGAAGTACTGAAAGGGAAAAATCTACAACCAAGATTACTGTACCCGGCATGGATCTCATTCAAAATTGATGGAGAAGTAAAAAGCTTTTTAGACAAGCAAGTTAAGAGAACTCAGTACCACCAAACCAGCTTTACAACAAATGTTAACGGGACTTATATAGTCAAGAAATACAAGAGAAGAAAAAAGATCTACAAAATCAACCCCAAACAATTAAGAAAATGGCAATGCTGCTAAGTCACTTCAGTCGTGTCTGACTCTGTGTGACCCCATAGACGACAGCTCACCAGGCTCCCCCGTCCCTGGGATTCTCCAGGCAAGAACACCGGAGTGGGTTGCCATTTCCTTCTCCAATGCATGAAAGTGAAAAGTGAAAGTGAAGTTGCTCAGTCGTGTCCGACTCTTAGTGACCCCATGGACTTCAGCCTACTAGGCTCCTCCATCCATGGGATTTTCCAGGCAAGAGTACTGGAGTGGGGTGCCATTGCCTTCTCCAAAGAAAATGGCAATGGCGACATATATATCAATAATTACTTTAAATGTAAATGGACTAAATGCTCCAACCAAGAGACACAGACTGGTTGAATGGATACAACAACAAGACCCATACATATGCTGTGTACAAGAAACCCACTTCAGACCTAAAGACACATGTAGACTAAAAGTGAGAGGATGGAAAAATATATTCCATGCAAATGGGAAGAAAGAGAAAGCTAAAGTAGCAAGCCTTATATCAGACAAAATAGACCTTAAAATAAAGATTACAAGAGATAAGGAAGGACACTACATAATGATCAAGGGATCAATCCAAGAGGAAGACATAACAATTGTAAATATTTATGCACCCAACATGGGAGCACCTCAATACATAAGACAAACACTAAGAGACATAAAAAGAGAAATTGACTATAACACAATAATCAGATCAGATCAGTCACTCAGTCGTGTCCGACTCTTTGCGACCCCATGAGTTGCAGCACGCCAGGCCTCCCTGTCCATCACCAACTCCCGGAGTTCACTCAGACTCACACCCATCGAGTCAGTGATGCCATCCAGCCATCTCATCCTCTGTCGTCCCCTTCTCCTCCTGCCCTCAATCCCTCCCAGCATCAGAGTCTTTTCCAATGAGTCAACTCTTTGCATGAGGTGGCCAAAGTACTAGAGTTTCAGCTTTAGCATCATTCCTTCCAAAGAAATCCCAAGGCTGATCTCCTTCAGAATGGACTGGTTGGAACTCCTTGCAGTCCAAGGGACTCTCAAGAGTCTTCTCCAACACCACAGTTCAAAAGCATCAATTCTTCGGCGCTCAGCTTTCTTCACAGTCCAGCTCTCACATCCATACATGACAACTGGAAAAACCATAGCCTTGACTAGACGAACTTTGTTGGCAAAGTAATGTCTCTGCTTTTCAATATGCTATCTAGGTTGGTTATAACTTTCCTTCCAAGGAGTAAGCGTCTTTTAATTTCATGGCTGCAGTCACCATCTGCACTGATTTTGGAGCCCAAAAAAATAAAGTCTGACACTGTTTCCCCTGTTTCCCCATCTATTTCCCATGAAGTGATGGGACCAGATGCCATGATCTTCGTTTTCTGAATGTTGAGCTTTATGCCAACTTTTTCACTCTCCTCTTTCACCATCATCAAGAGGCTTTTGAGTTCCTCTTCACCTTCTGCCATAAGGGTGGTGTCATCTGCATAGTTGAGGTTATTGATATTTCTCCCAGCAATCTTATTCCAGCTTGTGTTTCTTCCAGTCCAGCATTTCTCATGATGTACTCTGCATATAAGTTAAATAAACAGGGTGACAATATACAGCCTTGACAAACTCCTTTTCCTATTTGGAACCAGTCTGTTGTTCCATGTCCAGTTCTAACTGTTGCTTCCTGACCTGCATACAGGTTTCTCAAGAGGCAGGTCAGGTGGTCTGGTATTCCCATCTCTTTCAGAATTTTCCACAGTTTATTGTGATCCACACAGTCAAAGGCTTTGGCATAGTCAATAAAGCAGAAATAGATGCTTTTCTGGAACTCTCTTGCTTTTTCCATGATCCAGTGGATGTTGGCAATTTGATCTCTGGTTCCTCTGCCTTTTAACCCCATGAATAGTATGAAAAGGCAAAATGATAGGATACTGAAAGAGAAAGTGCCCAGTTCAGTAGGTGCCCAATATGCTACTGGAGATCAGTGGAGAAGTAACTCCAAAAAGAATGAAGGGATGGAGCCAAAGCTAAAAGAATACCCGGCTGTGCATGTGACTGGTGATAGAAGCAAGGTCCGATGCTGTAAAGAGCAATATTGCATAGGAACCTGCAATGTCAGGTCCATGAATCAAGGCAAATTGGAAGTGGTCAAACAAGAGATGGCAAGAGTGAATGTCGATATTCTAGGAATCAGCGAACTGAAATGGACTGGAATGGGTGAATTTAACTCAGATGACCATTATATCTACTACTGCGGGCAGGAATCCCTCAGAAGAAATGGAGTGGTCATCATGGTCAACAAAAGAGTACGAAATACAGTACTTGGATGCAATCTCAAAAATGACAGAATGATCTCTGTTCGTTTCCAAGGCAAACCATTCAATATCACAGTAATCCAAGTCTATGCCCCAACCAGTAACGCTGAAGAAGCTGAAGTTGAATGGTTCTATGAAGACGTACAAGACCTTTTAGAACTAACACCCAAAAAAGATGTCCTTTTCATTATAGGGGACTGGAATGCAAAAGTAGGAAGTCAAGAAACACCTGGAGTAACAGGCAAATTTGGCCTTGGAGTACGGAATGAAGCAGGGCAAAGACTAATAGAGTTTTGCCAAGAAAATGCACTGGTCATAACACAATAATAGTAGGGGACTTTAACACCCCACTCACACCAATGGACAGATCATCAAAACAGAAAATTAATAACAAAACACAAGTCTTATATGATAGATTAGAGGAGATGGATCTCATTGACATCTTCAGGGCATTCCATCCAAATGCAGAAGAATACACCATCTTCTCAAGTTTACATGGAACATTCTCCAGGATAGACCAAATCTTGGGTCACAAGTCAAACCTCAGTAAATTTAAGAAAACTGAAATCGTATTAAGCTTCTTCTCTAACCACAAGGCTAGGAGCCTAGATATCAACTACAAGAAAAAAACTATAAGAAACACAAACACATGGAGATTAAACAACACATTTCTAAACAACCAACAGATTACTGAAGAAATCAAAAGGGAAATCAAAAAATTTCTAGAAAAAAATGACAATGAAAACACAACTCAAAACCTACGGGATACAGCAAACGCAGTTCTAAGAAGGAAGCTTATAGCAATACAATCCTACCTCAAGAAACAAGAAAAACATCAAATAGACAACCTAACTTCACACCTAAAACAACTGGAAAAAGAAGAACAAAAAACCCCCCAAATTAGTAGAAGGAAATAAATTATAAAGATCCAAGCAGAAACAAATGAAAAAGAAATGAAAGAAACAATAGTAAAGATTAATAAAACTAAAAGATGGTTCTTTGAGAAGATAAACAAAATTGATAAACCTTTAGCCAGACTCATCATGAAAAAATGAGAGAAGAATCAAATCAACAAAGTTAGAAATGAAAAAGGAGAGGTTACAACAGACAACGCAGAAGTACAAAGGATTTTAACAGACTATTATGAACAACTATATGGCAATAAAATAGATAACTTGGAAGAAATTGACAGATTTTTTTAAAAAGTTCGATCTTCCAAGACTGAACCAGGAAGAAATAGGAATTATGAACAACCCAATTACAAGCACTGAAATTGAATCTGTGATCAAAAATCTCCACAAAAACAAAAGCCCAGGACCAGATGGCTTCACAGGAGAATTCTATCAAACATTAGAGAAGAGCTAATGCCTGTCCTTCTAAAACTCTTTCAAAAAATTGCAGAGGAAGGAACACTTCCAAACTCATTCTATGAGGCCACCATCACCCTGATACCAAAACCAGACAAAGACAGCACAAAAAGAGAAAACTATAGGCCAATATCACTGATGAACATACATGCAAAAATCCTCAACAAAATTTTAGCAAACAGAATTCAGCAGGGCATCAAAAAACTCATACACCATACATCACAGCAAGATCCTCTATGACCCACCTCCCAGAATATTGGAAATAAAAGCAAAAATAAACAAATGGAACCTAATTAAACTTAAAAGCTTCTGTACAACAAAGGAAACTATTAGCAAGGTGAAAAGGCAGCCTTCAGAATGGGAGAAAATAATAGCAAATGAAGCAACTGACAAACAACTAATCTCAAAAATATACAAGCAACTCCTACAGCTCAACTCCAGAAAAATAAATGACCCAATCAAAAAATGGGCCAAAGAACTAAATAGACATTTCTCCAAAGAAGACATACAGAGGGCTAACAAACACATGAAAAGATGCTCAACATCACTCATTATCAGAGAAATGCAAATCAAAACCACTATGAGGTACCATTTCATGCCAGTCAGAATGGCTGCGATCCAAAAGTCTACAAGCAGTAAATGCTGGAGAGGGTGTGGAGAATAGGGAACTCTCTTACACTGTTGGTGGGAATGCAAACTAGTACAACCACTATGGAGAACAGTGTGGAGATTCCTTAAAAAACTGGAAATAGAACTGCCTTATGACCCAGCAATCCCACTGCTGGGCATACACACTGAGGAAACCAGAAGGGAAAGAGACACGTGTACCCCAATGTTCATCGCAGCACTGTTTATAATAGCCAGGACATGGAAGCAACCTAGATGTCCATCAGCAGATGAATGGATAAGAAAGCTGTGGTACATATACACAATGGAGTATTACTCAGCCATTAAAAAGAATACATTTGAATCCGTTCTAATGAGATGGATGAAACTGGAACCTATTATACAGAGTGAAGTAAGCCAGAAGGAAAAACACCAATACAGTATACTAACATATATATATGGAATTTAGAAAGATGCTAACAATAACCCTGTGTACGAGACAGCAAAAGAGACACTGATGTATAGAACAGTCTTATGGACTCTGTGGGAGAGGGAGAGGGTGGGAAGATTTGGGAGAATGGCATTGAAACATGTATAATATCATGTATGAAACGAGTCGCCAGTCCAGGTTCGATGCACGATACTGGATGCTTGGGGCTGGTGCACTGGGACGACCCAGAGGGAGGGTATGGGGAGGGAGGAGGGAGGAGGGTTCAGGATGGGGAACACAGGTATACCTGTGGCGGATTCATTTCGATATTTGGCAAAACTAATACAATATTGTAAAGTTTAAAAATAAAATAAAATTTAAAAAACAAAAACAAAAACCTCATACACCATGATCAAGTTGGGTGTATTCCAGGGATGTAAGAATTCTTCAACATACTCAAATCAATGTGATACACCATATTAACAAATTGAAAGATAAAAACCATATGATAATCTCAATAGATGCAGAAAAACCCTTTGACAAAATTCAGCACCCATTTATGATTAAAACTCTTCAAAAAATGGGCACAGAAGGAACTTACCTTAACATAGTAAAGGCCATATATGATAAGCCTATGGCAAACGTTATTCTCAATGGTGAAAAACTGATAGCTTTCCCCCTAAGATCAGGAACAAGACAAGGGTGCCCACTTTCACCACTATTATTCAATATAGTTCTGGAACTCCTAGCTACAGCAATCAGAGAAGAAAAAGAAATAAAAGGAATACAGATCAGAAAAGAAGAAGTAAAGCTCTCACTGTTTGCAGATGACATGATACTATACATAGAAAACCCTAAAGATAGTATCAGAAAATTAGTAGCGCTAATCAGTGAATTTAGCAAAGTTTCAGGATACAAAATCAATACATAGAAACCACTTGCATTTCTATATAATAACAATGACAAACCAGAAAAAGAGTTAAGGAATCAATCCCATTCACCATTGCAACAGAAAGAATTAAATACCTAGGAATAAACTTACCTAAGGAGACAAAAGAACTGTACACAGAAAATTATAAGACACTAGTGAAAGAAATCAAAGATGACATAAACAGATGGAGAGATATTCCACGTTCCTGGATAGGAAGAATCAATATTGTGAAAATGACTATACTACCCAATGCAATCTACAGATTCAATGCGATCCCTATCAAATTACCAATGGCATTTTTCATGGAACTAGAACAAAAAATTTCACAATTCATATGGAAACACAGAAGACCCCGAATAGGCAAGGCAGTCTTGAGAAAGATGAATGGAGCTGGAGGAATCAATCTTCCTGACCTCAGATTATACCTCAAAGTTACAATCATCAAGAGAGTATGGAAATGGCACAAAAACAGAAATATAGACCAATGGAACAAGATAGAAAGCCCAGAAATAAACCCATGCATCTATGGGTACCTTATTTTTGAAAAAGGAGGCAAGTATATACAATGGGGCAAAGGTAGCCTCTTCAATAAATGGTGCTGGAAAAACTGGACACGTAAAAGAATAAAATTAGACCACTTCCTAACACCATACACAAAGATAAACTCAAAATGGATTAAAGACCTAAATGTAAGACCAGAAACTATAAAACTCTGAGAGGAAAACATAGGCAGACAACTCGATGACATAAATCAAATCAAGACAGATCCTCTGTGACCCACTTCTTAGAGTAATGGAAATGAAAAGTAAACAAGTGGGATCTGATTAAACTTAAAGGCTTTAGCACAGCAAAGGAAACTATAAGCAAGGTGAAAAGACAACCTTCAGGATGGGAGAAGAGCAAATGAAACAACTGACAAAGGATTGATTTCCAGAATTTATAAGCAGCTCATACAACTCAATACCAGAAAAACAAACAACCCAATCAAAATGTGGGGAAAAGATCTAAACAGACATTTCTCTAAAGAAGACATACAGATGGTTAACAAACACATGAAAAGATGCTCAACATTGCTCATTATTACTGAAATGCAAATCAAAACTACAATGAGATATCATCTCACACTGGTCAGAATGGCCATCATCAAAAAGTCTACAAACAATAAATGTTGGAGAGGGTGTGGAGAAAAGGGAATGCTCTTGCACTGTTGGTGGGAATGTAAACTGAGAGAGCCACTATGGAAGACAGTATGGAGATTCCTTTAAAAACTAGGAATAAAACCACCATGCTGCTAAGTTGCTTCAGTCGTGTTCGATTCTGTGCGACCCCATAGACGGCAGCCCACCAGGCTTGCCCGTCCCTGGGATTCTCCAGGCAAGAACACTGGAGTAGGTTGCCATTTCCTTCTCCAATGCATGAAAGTGAAAAGTGAAAGTGAAGTCGCTCAGTCATGTCCGACCCTCAGCGACCCCATGGACTGCAGCCTACCAGGCTCTTCCATCCATGGGATTTTCCAGGCAAGAGTACTGGAGTGGGGTGCCATTGCCTTCTCCCTAAAACCACCATATGACCCACCAATCCCACTCCTAGGCATATACCCTGAGGAAACCAAAATTGAAAGAGACACATGTATCCCATTGTTCACTGCAGCACTATTTACAATAGCTAGAACATGGAAGCAACCTAGGTGTCCATTGACAGATGGATGGATAAAGAAGTTGTGGTACAAATACAAAATGGAATATTCAGTTCAGTTCAGTTCAGTCGCTCAGTCGTGTCCGACTCTTTGCGACCCCATGAACCACAGCACGCTAGGCCTCCTTGTCCATCACCAACTCCCAGAGTTCACTCAGACTCACACCCATCGAGTCAGTGATGCCCTCCAGCCATCTCATCCTCTGTCGTCCCCTTCTCCTCCTGCCCTCAATTCCTCCCAGCATCAGAGTCTTTTCCAATGAGTCAACTCTTTGCATGAGGTGGCCAAAGTACTGGAGTTTCAGCTTTAGTATCATTCCTTCCAAAGAAATCCCAGGACTGATCTCCTTCAGAATGGACTTGTTGGATCTCCTTGCAGTCCAAGGGACTCTCAAGAGTCTTCTCCAACACCACACTTCAAAAGCATCAATTCTTCGGCGCTCAGCTTTCTTCACAGTCCAACTCTCACATCCATACATGACCACTGGAAAAACCATAGTCTTGACTAGACGAACCTTTGTTGGCAAAGTAATGTCTCTGCTTTTCAATATGCTATGTAGGTTGGTCATAACTTTCCTTCCAAGGAGTAAGCGTCTTTTAATTTCATGGCTGCAGTCACCATCTGCACTGATTTTGGAGCCCCCAAAAATAAAGTCTGACACTGTTTCCTCTGTTTCCCCATCTATTTCCCATGAAGTGATGGGACCAGATGCCATGATCTTAGTTTTCTGAATGTTGAGTTTTAAGCCAACTTTTTCACTCTCCTCTTTCACCATCATCAAGAGGCTTTTTTAGTTCCTCTTCACTTTCTGCCATAAGGGTGGTGTCATCTGCATATCTGAGGTTATTGATATTTCCCCCGGCAATCTTGATTCCAGCTTGTGCTTCTTCCAGCCCAGCATTTCTCATGATGTACTCTGCATAGAAGTTAAATAAGCAGGGTGACAATATACAGCCTTGACGTACTCCTTTTCCCATTTGGAACCAGTCTGTTGTTCCATGTCCAGTTCTAACTGTTGCTTCCTGACCTGCATACAAATTTCTCAAGAGGCATGTCAGGTGGTCTGGTATTCCCATCTCTTTCAGAATTTTCCACAGTTTATTGTGATCCACACAGTCAGGGCTTTGGCATAGTCAATAAAGCAGAAATATGTTTTTCTGGAACTTTCTTGCTTTTTCTACGATCCAGTGGGTGTTGGCAATTTGGTCTTTGGTTCCTCTGCCTTTTCTAGAACCATCTTGAACATCTGGAAGTTCATGGTTCACATATTGCTTGAAGCCTGGCTTGGAGAATTTTGAGCATTACTTTACTAGCGTGTGAGATGAGTGCAATTGTGCGGTAGTTTGAGCATTCTTTGGCATTGCCTTTCTTAGGGATTGGAATGAAAACGGACCTTTTCCAATCCTGTGGCCACTGCTGAGTTTTCCAAATTTGCTGGCATATTGAGTGCAACATTTTCACAGCATTATCTTTCAGGATTTGAAATAGCTCAACTGGAATTCCATCACCTCTACTAGCTTTGTTAGTAGTAATGTTTTTTAAGGGCCACTTGACTTCACATTCCAGGATATCTGGCTGTAGGTGAGTGATCACACCATCATGATTATCTGGGTCATGAAGATCTTTTTTGTGCAGTTCTTTTGTGTATTCTTGCCACCTGTTCTTAATATCTTCTGCTTCTGTTAGGTTCATACCATTTCTGTCCTTTATCAAGCCCATCTTTGCATGAAATGCTCCCTTGGTATCTCTTTTTCTTGAAGAGATCTCTAGTCTTTCCCATTCTGTTGTTTCCCTCTATATCTTTGCATTGATCACCGAGGAAGGCTTTCTTATCTCTCCTTTGCTATTCTTTGGAACTCTGCATTCAGATGCTTATAGCTTTCCTTTTCTCCTTTGCTTTTCACTTCCCTTCTTTTCACAGCTATTTGTAAGGCTATTTATAAGGAATGCATTTGAGTCATTCTAATGAGGTGGATGAACCTATTACACAGAGTGAAGGTAGTCAGAAAGAGGAAGATAAATACTGTATTCTAATGCATATATATGGAATCTAGAAAAATGGTACTGAAGAATTTATTTACAGGGCAACAATGGAGAAACAGACATACAGAAATGGGGAGAGGGGAGGAGAGGGTGAGATGTATGGAAAGAGTAACATGGAAACTTACATTATCATATGTAAAATAGACAGCCAATGGGAATTTGCTGTATGGCTCAGGAAACTCAAACAGAGGCTCTGTGTAAACCTAGAGGGGTGGGATGGGGAGGGAGATGGGAGGGAGGTTCAAAAGGGAGAGGATATATGTAAACCTATGACCAACCTAGATAGCATATTCAAAAGCAGAGACATTACTTTGCCAACAAAGGTTCGTCTAGTCAAGGCTATGGTTTTTCCTGTGGTCATGTATGGCTGTGAGAGTTGGACTGTGAAGAAGGCTGAGCGCCGAAGAATTGATGCTTTTGAACTGTGGTATTGGAGAAGACTCTTGAGAGTCCCTTGGACTGCAGGGAGATCCAACCAGTCCATTCTGAAGGAGATCAGTCCTGGGATTTCTTTGGAAGGAATGATGCTAACACTGAAACTCCAGTACTTTGGCCACCTCATGTGAAGAGTTGACTCATTGGAAAAGACTGATGCTGGGAGAGATTGGGGGCAGGAGGAGAAGGGGACGACAGAGGATGAGATGACTGGATGGCATCACTGACTCGATGGACATGAGTCTGAGTGAACTCTGGGAGTTGGTGATGGACAAGGAGGCTTGGTGTGCTGTGATTCATTGGGTTGCAAAGAGTCGGACACGACTGAGCGACTGATCTGATCTCATCTGATGGCTGATTCATGCTGAGGTTTGACAGAAAACTGCAAAATTTTGTAAAACCATTATCCATCAATAAAAATAAATAAATTAAAAAAAGAGAGTTGCATTTATAGAGAATTGATATGAAGGAATGAGTGGGATAGGAGCTTCCCAGACAGTTCACTGGTAAAGAATCTTCCTGCCAGTGCAGGAGACACAGGAGACACAGGTTGAATCCCTGGGTCAGTAAGATCCCCTTGGAGTAGGAAACGGCAACCCACTCCAGTATTCTTGCTTGGAGAATCCCATGGACAGAGAAGCCTGGTGGGCTACAGTCCATGGAGCTGCAAAGGGTCAGGCACAACTTAGCAACTGAAAACACACACACACACTGAATAGTATGAGCCCCAGTTGGAAAAAGAATGAGAATTAGGGCAAAGATTAGATGTTCTTTTCCTTAACTAGGAAAAGGCAAGGGTGGAAGGAATTTGTACTTAGGAGAGTAATTTTCTGATAGTAAAATAATGAACCAGGACACAGGCTTAGGAAAACTTCCCTGAATTGCATGGGGAACACATGTACACCCGCAGCAGAGTCACGTCAATGTATGGCAAAACCAATACAATATTGTGAAGTAATTAGCCTCCAATTAAAATAAATTTATATTTTTAAAAAAGGAAGTATTGTGAGGTTTATCAGGTACAGTTGAATCTTTCCTGTGGCTCACTGGTGTGTGTGCCCATGCTCAGTTGCTCTGTCCTGTCCAAGTCTTTGTGACCCCATGGACTGCAGCCCACCAGGCTCATCTGTCCAAGGGATTCTCCAGGAAACAATACTGGAGTGGGTTGCCATATCCTACTCCAAGGGATCTTCCCCCACCCAGGGATCGAACCCAGATCACTTGGTCTCCTGCATTGGCAGGCAGATAGTTTACGACTGGGCCACCTGGGAAGCCCTGGTTCACTGGTACAGGGAGTTCCTATCTTCATGTGTAAGTGCACGCTGTTTTCTTTATGTGTGTGTGTGACCCTTTAGATCCGAATTTCTGTGACTCCAAGATTTGAGAGAATAAAGACTCTGTTTCTAAACACCACTGGCATTCTTCCATAGTTAATTCTGTTCATGAGATTACTGCCTTCCTACCCTTTCTGTACCTATTTTATGTTGTAACTCAGAGTCATAGGCTGAGGTTCAACCTTACAAGACCTCATCCATGTCCTGCTTAATCCTGCCCTTTCACAATACACTCCCACCCTGATCCTCAAAGTCCTCCTCCTTTGTCTTTTGTTTACTATTTGAATTTGTATTATGTTCCTACATTCATTCGTTTCAGTTCAGTTCAGTTGCTCAGCCATGTCCAACTCTTTGTGACCCCATATATCGCAGCACGCCAGGCCTCCCTGTCCATCACCAACTCCCGGAGTTTACTAAAACTCATGTCCATTGAGTCAGGGATGCCATCCAGTCATTTCATCCTTTGTCGTCCCCTTCTCCTCCTGCCCTCAATTCCTCCCAGCATCAGGGTTTTTTCCAATGAGTCAACTCTTCGCATAAGGTAGCCCAAGTACTGGAGTTTCAGCTTTAGCATCGGTCCTTCCAATAAACACCCAGGACTGATCTCCTTTAAGATGGACTGGTTGGACCTCCTTGCAGTCCAAGGGACTCTCAAGAGTCTTCTCCAACACCACAGTTCATAAGCATCAATTCTTCGGCCCTCAGCTTTCTTCACAGTCCAACTTTCACATCCATACATGACCACTGGAAAAACCATAGCCTTGACTAGACGGACCTTTGTTGGCAAAGTAATGTCTCTGCTTTTCAATATGCTATGTAGGTTGGTCATAACTTTCCTTCCAAGGAGTAAGCGTCTTTTAATTTCATGGCTGCAGTCACCATCTGTAGTGATTTTGGAGGCCCAAAAAATAAAGTCTGACACTGTTTCCACTGTTTCCCCATCTATTTCCCATGAAGTGATGGGACCAGATGCCATGATCTTAGTTTTCTGAATGTTGAGCTTTAAGCCAACTTTTTCACTCTCCTCTTTCACCTTCATCAAGAGGCTTTTTAGTTCCTCTTCACTTTCTACCATAAGCGTGGTGTCATCTGCATAGTTGAGGTTATTGATATTTCCCCCGGCAATCTTGATTCCAGCTTGTGCTTCTTCGAGCCCAGCGTTTCTCATGATGTACTCTGCATAGAAGTTAAATAAGCAGGGTGACAATATACAGCCTTGACATACTCCTTTTCCTATTTGGAACCAGTCTGTTGTTCCATGTCCAGTTCTGTTGCTTCCTGACCTTCATGCAAATTTCTGAAGAGGCAGGTCAGGTGGTCTGGTATTTCATCTTTTTAAGAATTTTCCACAGTTTATTGTGATCCACACAGGCAAAGGCTTTGGCATAGTCAATAAAGCAGAAATAGATGTTTTTCTGGAACTCTCTTGCTTTTTCCATGATCCAGCGGATGTTGGCAATTTGATCTCTGGTTCCTCTGCCTTTTCTAACACCAGCTTGAACATCTGGAAGTTCACGGTTCATGTATTGCTGAAGCCCGGCTTGGAGAATTTTGAGCATTGCTTTACTAGCGTGTGAGATGAGTGCAATTGTGCAGTAGTTTGAGCATTCTTTGGCATTGCCTTTCTTTGGGATTGGAATGAAAACTGACCTTTTCCAGTCCTGTGGGCACTGCTGAGTTTTCCAAATTTGCTGGCATATTGAGTGCAGCACTTTCACAGCATCATCTTTCAGGATTTGGAATAGCTCAACTGGAATTCCATCACCTCCACTAGCTTTGTTCGTAGTGATGCTTCCTAAGACCCACTTGACTTCACATTCCAGGATGTCTGGCTCTAGGTGAGTGATCACACCATCGTGATTATCTGGGTCATGAAGATCTTTTTCGTGCAGTTCTTTTGTGTATTCTTGCCACCTGTTCTTAATATCTTCTGCTTCTGTTAGGTCCATACCATTTCTGTCCTTTATTGAGCCCATCTTTGCATGAAATGTTCCCTTGGTATCTCCCATTTTCTTGAAGAGATCTCTAGTCTTTCCCATTCTGTTGTTTTCCTTTATTTCTTTGCATTGATGGCTGAGAAAGGCTTTCTTATTTCTCCTTTGCTATTCTTTGGAACTCTGCATTCAGATGCTTATAGCTTTCCTTTTCTCCTTTGCTTTTTGCTTCTCTTCTTTTCACAGCTATATGTAAGCCCTCCTCAGCCAGCCATTTTGCTTTTTTGCATTTCTTTTTCATGGGGATGGTCTTGATCCCTGTTTCCTGTACAATGTCAGAAACCTCTGTCCATAGTTCATCAGGCACTCTATCAGATCCAGTCCCTTAAATCTATTTCTCACTTCCACTGTATAATCATAAGGGATTTGATTTGGGTCATACCTGAATGGTCTAGTGGTTTTCCCTATTTTCTTCAATTTAAGTCTGAATTTGGCAATAAGGAGTTCATGATCTGAGACACAGTCAGCTCCTGGATTTGTTTTTGCTGACTGTATAGAGCTTCTCCATCTTTGGCTGCAAAGAATATAATCAATCTGATTTTGGTGTTGACCATCTGGTGATGTCCATACCTTAGAAGAAATGAAGGAGCCATCATGGTAAACAAGAGTCTGAAATGCAGTACTTGGTGCAATCTCAAAAATGACAGA
Organism: Bos javanicus; assembly: GCF_032452875.1. NCBI lineage: Eukaryota > Metazoa > Chordata > Mammalia > Artiodactyla > Bovidae > Bos > Bos javanicus. The sequence continues at coordinate 25,729,173 of NC_083872.1, read as the reverse complement.
ATGATCTGTTTGTTTTCACGGCAAATCATTCAATATCACGGTAATCCAAGCCAATGCCCCAACCAGTAACTCTGAAGAAGCTGAAGTTGAATGGTTCTATGAACACCTACAAAACCTTTCAGAACTAACACCCAAAAAAGATGTCCTTTTCATTATAGGGGACTGGAATGCAAAAGTAGGACGTCAAGAAACACCCGGAGTAAGAGGCAAATTTGGCCTTGGAGTATGGAATGAAGCAGGGCAAAGGCTAATTCATTCATTTATTTAGGCTCAATTCTCAAGAGCATACTCAGTGCTTCGTATTCTTCTAGGTTTTTTTGTTCTTTTAGAGTCTATTTATTTGAAGGAAGACAACACCAGAGAAGCCAAGGACAAAGAAACAGTGAGACAAGAAAATATCAGGGAGTGATAAACCTTATGTGAAAATAGAATCTAACTTGATTTCCATGAAGAGGTGCTATTTGAGACTGAACAGCGACAATGGAAGCTATTGATAACTAGAAGAAACAGGCTAGGTCTGCACACTGTGCTTGTGCACACAGTCAGATTTATATTGCTGAACACTTATTGCGTAGCCCTGTTTGTTTCTCAGCTCCCTTGATGGAAGAACAGGATTCCAACACCAAATCTTCCTGGGCCTCACATCACCCTGAGACTTCTAATTACATCTTTTCTCTCCTATATAAACTTAGTACCATATCCTCTTGTTTATCTGTGTCTAGTTAATTCTTGTCTTTATGAAATTCACTCATGTATCCTTGCCCATCCCAGTCCAGAACTACTGCAGAATCTTCCAATCTTTGTGAGGTATCTGACAAGGGGCAAGGGAACTGATTTTGGACCAAGTCCTTGACGTTCCTCTCAAGACCTCCCTTCAGGCTGAGGCTTATTTTTTGGTTTTCTTTCAGGGCCTAGGTCCTTTACTAAATGATTCAAATGAGAGTGTGCACTGCTGGTGGGGCCAGGTTTCTGATCATTGGGTAAGTTCAGAGGGTACAAAGAGATGTGAAGTTTGTATGGAGGAATACTGAAGGGTCACAAATTTAAGATGTCATGTTATGTGTTTTGCAAACTGCTTAATATAGGAAGTATAATAAAAATGATAGGTTACTTAATTTGAAACTTTAAAAATATATTGTGAATAAAATTAAAATTGTGTTAGACTGTAAAGCCTTGTGATTTTTGTAAGAGTTTAAAAATATTAAAATCTCTTTTATATGCTAAGTCTTTAAAATGATAAGATCAGAAGACAGAATAAACTATTTGAATAGAAAATCATGAATGAGGAAGTTCAAATGTCAATTAATGCATGCAGTATGTTCAAATTTACTATAATCCAGGAAATGCAAATGAGCATAACAAATACTGCTTTGACCGATCAGGTCAGCAAAATAATATTGTGATACATTTACTTCTGGCAAGATGGTTGGAAAGAAGCACTCTCATATTTTCTTTCTTTTAATAATACTTTTTGAGTTCTTTGGAAAAACAATTTGATACTACCTCTTAAAAATATTCATGAGTTTATTAATAAGTCTGGCAATCTAGAGCATTGATATAAAATATTTGTTAAGAGTACATTAAAAAGGCATATCAATGGCTTTATGATTGGTAGCAGCAAAAAACTAGCAGTGACCTCAATTTCTATCAACATGTAAGGTTAGAGTCAAGTATGATATAACAAAACCATTTAAAGGAATGATATAGATCTATAGTGGCTGACCTAGATTTGTTAGATGTCATGTTGAGTGCACAAAGAAGAAAGAATGATCCAGAATATAATGCTGTTTTGCATACCATATTGTAAGAAACATATCAACATATATATAGATTTGTATATGTACAGATTTACATATGATAAGAGGAACATGGAGAAATTCATTTAAATTTGTTTTAAATTAAAATTTCATTTAATTAATTTAAATGAATTAATTATACATGTATTAATTATATCATATAAAATATAACATTGAATATATATTAACAATTATCTATATACATATAAATTATAATTATAAAATCAATTATCTGTTAATTGATTGATTTAAATTTCATTTAATTTAAATTAATTTAAATTTCATTTTAAAAATTTGTTTTTGGTGGTGGTTTGGTTTAGTCGCTAAGGTGTGTCCGACTCTAGCCACCCCACGGACTGTAGTCTGCTAGGCTCCTCTGTCCATGGGATTCTCCAGCCAAGAATACTGGAGTGGGTTGCCATTTCTTTCTCCAGGTTTTTGGTAGTGGTAAACAATAGTTTGGAATGCTAAGCATGGAGGAGCATGTATTCGTATGTGCATAAAAGTGTTTAGGAAATGTATATTAAAAAAGTAATAATTACAGTTTCTCATTGTGTCTGGTAAATTTTACTTTCTTATATACACTTCTATTTTAACTTTCATAATGATAATTATAAAAAAACTAAGTGACAGGAAAGGGCAGTAGTAAAACATTTTGGAGAACATTCTGGATTTAATTTCAGTTGTTAATTGGACTTAATTTTAATTTGGGAATATGAATTTAGCATTTTTGGGCTTTTGTTGTTGCTTAGTCTCTAAGTTGTGTGAGACTCTTTGTGACCCTGTGGATTGTAGCCCGCCGCCAGGCTCCTCTGTCCATCGGATTCTCCCGGTCAGAATACTGGAGTGAGTTGCTATTTCCTTCTCCAGATCTTTCTGACTCAGTGAATGAACCTGGGTCTCCTGCATTTCAGGCAGATTCCTTACCATCTGAGAGCCACAGGGAAGCCCATTTTTGTGCTACATATTGTAAACATAACCTCACTTTCTATCTCCTATAATTCTTTCCTTCCTTCTTAACTGTGTTATTATTTATTAGGCTTTATCACCTAGAAAGTGAAGAGGAGCTAAAAAGCCTCTTGATGAAAGTGGAGGAGAGTGAAAAAGTTGGCTTAAAGCTCAACACTCAGAAGAGTAAGATCATGGCATCTGGTCCCAACACTTAATGGGACATAGATGGGGAAACAGTGGAAACAGTGTCAGACTTTATTTTTTGGGGCTCCAAAATCACTGCAGATGGTGATTCCAGCCATGAAATTGAAAGACGCTTACTCCTTGGAAGGAAAGTTATGACTAACCTAGATAGCATATTCAAAAGCAGAGATATTACTTTGCCAACAAAGGTCCATCTAGTCAGGCTATGGTTTTTCCAGTTGTCATGTATGGATGTGAAAGTTGGACTGTGAAGAAAGCTGAGGGCCGAAGAATTGATGCTTTTGAACTGTGGTGTTGGAGAAGACTCTTGAGAGTCCCTTGGACTGCAAGGAGATCCAACCAGTCCATTCTAAAGGAGATCAGTCCTGGGTGTTCTTTGGAAGGACTGGTGCTAAAGCTGAAACTCCAGTACTTTGGCCACCTCATGCAAAGAGTTGACTCATTGGAAAAGACTCTGATGCTGGGAGGGATTGGGGGCAGGAGGAGAAGGGGACGACAGAGGATGAGATGGCTGGATGGCATCACCGACTCGATGGATGTGAGTTTGGGTGAACTCCGGGAGTTGGTGATGGACAGGGAGGCCTAGAGTGCTGCAATTCATGGGGTCGCAAACAGTCAGACACGACTGAGTGACTGAAGTGAACTGATCACCTTATATATACAAATTATTCTTTTCCATTTTTCTCTCCTTCCTCCCTGCCTCCCTCCCTCCCTTCCTTCCTATTTACTTATTAACATATGGGTATGGGTTTCAACAACAGGATGTATGGTGTATAATTTTTGTGTGCTTTGTTCACTACTGCTTCCTTAATGTCTAGCGCTCAATGAATATTTGTAGAATGTATGTATGGAGTCAAGGCATGCATTAATTAACAGACATCTGTTTCATTTTCTATTGTTTTTCTCTTTATTCATATGTGCAGGAGAGAGGCCATAGCTGAAAGAATGCACAGCCTGACTCTCAGATGGTGGTTCTTCCATCAGGCTGCTCTACCCTGATTAATCTCCTTTGATGAGAGACAAGCCTGAGTAAGCTTCCAAAGTCTCTGAAAGGAGAACTGCAGATATGACTAAATCAGGAAGACTGGATGCGGGGTTTTTTCATCTCGTCAGAAAAGACTATAATCATGATAACACTCTATCTGCAAGGTATGAGTGTGTCAGAATGAAATGATTGATATTAGGATCTTTCCAAGAGCCTCAGGATGTGCTGTTTTCTCTTCAGTGTTTTCTCTGAGGTAACTCTTGGCATTAACTAACCCGGATTCTGGTCTGGCATCTTCTGATTGGTGTTCTGTCTCTTCCTATATAATGTTGATGCGGAATCCTGGAGTCAAGATTCCTCTGGGCTCCAAAAATTTCCTGTGATACCTGCTTTGCAATTGACCATCATGAAGCTCTTAGCCTTCCTGACACTGGTGGCAGTTTCCACCATCCTGGTTTCTGCCCGTAAGTAAAGATTCTTACCTGAAAATAAGGTTTGGAGGAATAGTTACATCAAGATAAGAACTCTGTGGATGTGGGTTTGGGGGAGCCGAGAATGCTGGTCTCTCCTGTCCTCTACTCCAGTCCCCTGTTCCATCACCATTTTCACTGACCATTCACGATAGATTTGACTCTACCCTTGGCTCTTCCTAATTCAATCAGATCATAGCTCATTTCTGACCTTGGAACCCAGTTTCATGGTCAGAGTCAGTAAAATCTGTTTAAGAACACAAATCAGAGGTTTATTTCAGGAAATCAAAAGTGACCACATATTGTGGGATTTTATATTATCTGTGCATCTTTTCCCCCTCAACGTGTGCACCAAAGACTAAAGTTATTTGACTCTGAAAGCCTGCACCATTGTCCATATTCTTCTCTCCACACCCAAATCTGGTGTTCAACTCACGTCCTGTTTTTATTTTTCTTTCAGATACAACAACTGCTCCACAGGACACATCAGGTAAGTCTGGCCTTGCACCTCATCTCCTTTCAGCAACGACCATTTTCTATCCCAGCCTCATGTCAAAGTTTCCACAGGAGATAGGATATAAGGATTCCTAAGCCCAAACCTGGCAAAGTCTTCTGCCTGATTCAAATGTTCATGGTGAACATAGAAAGTCTGCTTATTTCTTACACATTATTAGAGAACATGAACACTCTGGCATGGATATATATATAAATTGTGGTGAATCATAGAATTTTCTTCAGCAGAGAGGAGGCCGTGGTCTGATGTTGTGGCCTGAGAATTTGGGGGAGGTGCATGTAAAGTCTTTCTGATTACCCTAAACCAAAGGGTTGAATATATGGCCAGTGTGTAAATGAGAGGCCATTTAGTCCCTGTGATAGGGATAGAATAAGATAGTTCTACACCTGGAAATCCCACTTGGGGAAAACAGAGAGGGACTTCAGAAGGTCACCATGAGCTAGACACCAACCAGAAGATGATCAGCAACAATCAGAACATTTTGAAAGTAAACAGACTTACTGTTTATTCAGTGGCCACTGCCACTGAAAAATGGGATGAGGCCTGAATTTGGCCTTGGGAGGTTTATGATAACAGATCCTGAAAAACTGCATTCCTGCACATAGCCAAGACAGGAGTACAGGTGAAAGAGAAAAGAAACTAGGTGAAAGAGGACATTATACCACAACCTGAGGTGAATTACAGTATTTTAGGATATGTCACCACTTCTTTGTTAATATACATATGATGATAACACCGTGACAGTTCTGGTTAGACCATATAATGTCAAGGAGGAACTAATGATGTAAGCCTTGATGTCTGACCCCAAAAGAGAAAATCTGTGGTCTTCTACCCTTCCCATTTTTTATTTGATTATAAAAATGCAGCCCTTAGGAATTCCCTGGTGGTCCATGGGTTAGGATGTGACACATTCACTGCTTGAGCCTGTTTTTGATCACTGGTCCAGGAAGCTTCGGGATATGGCCAGGAAAAAAAAAGTAGGCAGCCCTCTTTGTTCTCAGGGCTGTAGTCCCTTGCCTGCCTATATCTCTCACAAGTATCCTACTCTAATTAACTCCCTCTTTGCCTGTTACTTTGCCTCTGGCTGCATTCTTTCTGCGCCTGAATTGTTTTGCACTAAGACAAAAGAACCTGCAGACCAGGCACCAGGTGTGAATTAAAAGATTGTGAGGAGTGTGGTTTCACCATAATGAGGAGAATGTAGTTCCTGAGTTCAGTTCAGTTCAGTCACTCAGTCCTGTCCCACTGTTTGCGACCCCATGAATCGCAGCACGCCAGGCCTCCCTGTCCATCACCAACTCCCAGAGTTCACTCAGACTCACACCCATCGAGTCAGTGATGCCATCCAGCCATCTCATCCTCTGTCGTCCCCTTCTCCTCCTGCCCTCAATCCCTCCCAGCATCAGAGTCTTTTCCAATGAGTCAACTCTTTGCATGAGGTGGCCAAAGTACTGGAGTTTCAGCTTTAGCACCAGTCCTTCCAAAGAACACCCAGGACTGATCTCCTTCAGAATGGACTGGTTGGATCTCCTTGCAGTCCAAGGGACTCTCAAGAGTCTTCTCCAACACCACAGTTCAAAAGCATCAATTCTTCGGCCCTCAGCTTTCTTCACAGTCCAACTTTCACATCCATACATGACCACTGGAAAAACCATAGTCTTGACTAGACGGACCTTTGTTGGCAAAGTAATGTCTCTGCTTTTGAATATGCTATCTAGGTTGGTTATAACTTTCCTTCCAAGGAGTAAGCGTCTTTTAATTTCATGGCTGCAGTCACCATCTGCAGTGATTTTGGAGCCCCCAAAAATAAAGTCTGACACTGTTTCCACTGTTTCCCCATCTATGTCCCATGAAGTGATGGGACCAGATGCCATGATCTTAGTTTTCTGAGTGTTGAGCTTTAAGCCAACTTTTTCACTCTCCTCCTTCACTTTCATCAAGAGGCTTTTTAGTTCCTCTTCACTTTCTGCCTGAGAGTGATGCAGAAATGAGGGCATAAGGACCACATGGGAGAGTGGGATAACAGGATGTGGAATGTAGGGGTCAAGTGCAAGTAGAGCTCTAAGCTCTGCTCTTTGTAATGGCATCGATGCCTGAGTCCCAGGCTGAGGTTTGTTTTCATTCTTTAACCTGAATCCCAAGGTTGTGGACCAAAGCTCCTGGTCATTCTTGGACTGTCCCCACAGCACTCTGCCCATTCTATGCTGTGTGTCATGCTCACACAGGCATTCTGAAGATTCCTCTTTTCAGCCTCAACAGCTTGGGGACTTGGGTTCTCTGATCACAGGGCACCGACTCTAGTCTGACCTAGCATATCATGCCACATGTGCCATGTGGAGTCCAGTTAAAAAATTTCCCTTTCCTGTATGAGGCCTGAGTCAGCACAGCTAGAGTACGGGTATGGAGATGGTGATGAGATGGTTTTCGCTCACAGTTTTGGGGTCTGACTCTTGCTATTTGTTAGCAGCTCTGTGGGGAGAGATAAATCTCATAAATCTTGGCAAGGTCCTTTTGAACATGGGGTGGGTGAAAGGGCATTTGCTTATTCTTATTATTTCCAGAATAGTACCAATATTTCCCATTATGTAGAAGGGACTCTCACAATTATTGCTGTAGTACAAGTTCCCACAAAAGGTATGACAAATATATATATATATATATATCTCCTCAGGCCAGAACTTGCAAAAAGAGATTTTGCTGCATTAAAAGAAAGGAGATATTCCCTCTAATCTGAGATGAATCAACTGATTCTTCTCTTCTCCTCATACTGCAATGCTCCTCATACTTAGAACCTACTCAGTTCTAAGTCATTCTGGAGGAAGTCCCCAGAATGTCAGTCCACAGGAAGTTCCTTTTGTCTCTCACCAGTGGCTCCTGTGAATAAGGACATATGTGGATTTGGTCTTTCGTGTTCATGCTAGCAGAAAGTATTTGCCTGTGTCTTCCCTCAGCCTCACTGCCCTAGCAAGGAAATACTAAATTCTTTCTTTCCCACAAAGGACGGGGCTAGGAAGAATGAGTAAGAGGAGAGCTGGCAGCTAGGGTAAAGGTATGAAAGAATTGATGACATTTGCTGAGATGAATTCAGAATGAGAAATGCACATTCAAGCATGTTGCCTGAAGAATCATATGTCTTGATTTGAATGTTTCCTCTTAATTTCAGCTTCTGAAGCTGCTGCCACGAGCCCTGCTGACCCCAGCGAAAGTACAGATGCTCCCAGTGAAAGCACAAATGCTCCCAGTGAAAGCACAGATGCTCCCAGAGAAAGCACAGATGCTCCTAGTGAAAGTGCAGATACCCCCACCACAAGCTCTGCTGCTTCCACTTCCACTGCTGCCCGCTCGACCAGTACTGCATCTACCACCACTCGATATTGTAAGATCACCCCATAAGTACTTTCTTCATGGATCTCCTGGATTTCCTGTGTCCACTATTCTCAGCATAGACTATATTTGGGGGGCAGAAAAAGTCATGGGAAAAGTTGTGTTCTCTTTTCAGTATTTTCTAAATCCTTGTGGTTTTACAAATCAAGCCAAGAGACAACATCAGAGGAATCAAAAATTTTGAGTCTCTCGTTTACCAATTTTATCTGCATGGCTCTTGAAATTTTGGAAATTAATAGGTAAAATTCATCATTAGTAAAATTGACAACAGAGAGACCAAAGTATGTCCCTCCATGTGGCCAAGTACCTGGCTAAGTCTGTTTTGTTTTGCTAGAAAATTCCTATCTCCTTTAAAGATCTTTCTAAAAATAGAAAATATCTTTACAAAGATGCTTCCTTGAGGCAGAATGCTTTGAGTGTTATTCTGGGTATTTCTGGGAATTTGGAATTCCATTGTGGTTCATGGTACAGTCTTCCTATTCCTGGTTCATTTCCCCCTGACCTTAAACAGCCTGGTAAAATCAGTGACTACTATGATTGATTCTGAATATATGACAGGCAATGTGGTATCAAATTCACATATATAATGTAGGGTTGGCCTAAAAGTTCGTTCAGGTTTTTCCATAAGATATGGTTAACCAAATAGTTTAAATCTCATAGTAACTCTATGCAATAAATATTTTAAAGATGATGAAATAAAAAATTGCAACAGAAACTTCCCCCTGAATATTGTGCCGTAAGAGATGAGATGGATTGGTACATAAGCAATGAAAGTTAGAAACATTTATACTCTTTCAGTGCATGGCTCTTGGCTCAAAGTTCTGTATTGGGTAGTCAATGGGTGAGAAAATGAATATTTCTTTTAACAAGAGAAGCCTGGACTGCTGTACGCTGTAGCACATGGAAAACTAATCATATTTGTCATCTCTGTTTTTTTTCTAAACTTCCCACTGATCTAGGCTTCCATCCCAGGCTTCACGTCCAACTGCCTCTGGACAGGAGTTAGGTGTTTATCTTCCAGGAATGTAAATCTCTTTTTGACCATGAATTCAGTGCCATTTGACATTTGTTAGTCTTCTTGCAGATTCCAAGGTATAAAGCCACATTTTCAACCTTTTTTGAAAACCTCTTTTTTCTGTTTCAGGTTTCTTTCCACGGTTTAACATATTTTGCTGAGTTATCAGCGAGATGGAATCAGACTCAGCCTTCTGCATTTGATCCTGCTGGGCTGGGCCAATACGTCCCTTGATTTGTTTTAATGCAATGACTTTCCATCCCTACTATGTCTATCCTATCTCTAATCAGTGTATCTTCTTTAAAATAAAAAAATCATGAGCAACATGAAAAAAATGATTTTCTGTAGGTGCTGGCGTGGTGATTGTCCAAAAGTTTAGTCTATCCAAGTGACAGAGTTTGAATCCTACCTAGTTCTTTCTTGGGTTAATGTTAATAAATAGACTTTCTACATGTTTATCCAATTTTTTAAAAACAGGAGATGATCCTTTGGTATATCACTAAAGACTACAGTTTTCTGTATGTGAGTGCACTAATCAACATTTCCTGGGTACAAACGTTCACTCTGATTCCATCAAACTCGGCTATTAACTGACCCCTAATTATTCTCATATCCTCAGTGGCTTGGCAGGTGAGAAAGAGGGAAGCACTCCTGAGGTCTGGGAACTAGCCTGACACACTTGTGCTTTGGAATTGTTAGGGTCTGACCTGATCTCAGAGCTTAGAAATGGTGCTCTCTTATTGCACACAAACAATATCACAAAACACCAACATCAGAGAAAGACACATGGTGACTTCCATAATTTTGACCAACTCATAATTCTGTTTCAGTACAAACAAAAACAAGATCAGTGTACAAACCATAAAATACTATCAGTAAATATCATCCTCTCCCAGGTAATGAATTCATTACATAGTACAACTTTAGCCCCACTCTAGCCTCTTCTCCTCTCTGTTAGGTTTGTTAAGACACTCAGGTATAGCATTATTCGTGCTCCCTTAGAGTCACTAATCAGAGCAGAGGCCTGCTCCTTAAACCCTCCCCCCAAGTCACCTCACATATACTCAAATCCTGTAACAAGTCCTTTCTTACACCCTTGGATTAAGGCACCTGTCTGTAATTCCCCATGGTTTATGTTCTCCCCACTGCCATGAGTACTAAACCCAAACCAACTCAACTATAGCTGTGTTCCTGGTGGTTTGGGGCTGGAAGACTTTGATACCTGAATGTATAATTGGGATGGACATGGTATGAGAACAAGGGGTGGTATCTTTGTCTTTCTCCCTTTGGATATTTGCTGGGTTAAAATTTGCCCAATTCTGGGAGGTTTGGTTAATTGGAGCCTTTACAACTGCCTGAACCATCACCATCAGTAAACTAAGCAGTGCAAATTCAAGAACAACATTAATGGTCTGATTAAGGAAATTATTGAAGATGAAATTCGATGCTGACTAAATTTTCTAAAAAATAACTATCTGATTCCACTTAATAACAAATGAAAGTGTTAGACACTGAATCGTGTCTGACTCTTTGAGATCCATAGACTGTAGCTCACCAGGCTCCTCTGTCCATGGAATTCTTCAGGCATGAATACCAGAGTGGGTGCTATTCCCATCCACCCACCTTGAAGGAAGGTGGATTCCTTCTCCAGGGAATCCTCCCAACTCAGGTATTGAACTGGGTCTCCTGCATTGCAGGCAGATTGTTCACCATGTGAGTCACCCTGGAAGCCTATAATAACAGGTAGTGGAGACTATTAAATGTCAGACAAGGTAAGTCTGCTGATTATTTCAGCTACCTGACATTGAAATAGGCTGGGACCTGGGACTCTTGCTGGAGTAGTTGCACCTGGACAAATGTCTCCTGGGGCAATAGGATCCACAGAAACTGTAAGGGATGAATGTGTAGTTGGGGAAATTGTGAACAATAACTATAATAAAACCGCAAACCAAATGCCACTTCTGAGGTACACAGAGCAAAAGCAGGGTACTGTGCATGATCCCTGTACACAGCATCACCAAGGGGTGGCTAGACCATCTCAGCTCTGTCTCCTGACCAACACATGGACCTGCCTCATTACTCCTTTAGTGACCCAAGCTGTTCCTCTGGGGGAGTGGGCAAGTATATCTGTTACTTGCCTTTGCTTCCTTGTGCTACAGAATGAGACCCAATAAAGTGCAGCATGGAACTCTATTCTGGCCACTTTTATATTTCTGTTGATTAAAGATCCAAGGGCCTGTGCTGGCAATAATATTATAAAGACAATTTAGGAAGAACAACAGGTCAAGTGGGACTGGTGAACACGTATCCACTTTTATAACAACTTTCATAATAGTCCCTAAGTCCACAAAGGCACAAGGTGAATTTTCATAGATTGGAGTTTGTATACATTCACTATATTGCCCCAGGGATATTTGAGTCTTTTAGCATATTGCCATAATCTAACTCAGACAAGATTTGGAATTAATAACCATTAAGGGCAAATTAGTAGTTATCATGTTAATTGCTTCCTCAGAGGAATAAACTGAAAAGAATTAAGACCTCTAATAGTCATATGATAACTAGAGGGTAGTGGTTTTAAAGCAATATTCAAGGCTTAGTTCCATCTGTGGAAAATCTAGGAATTATGTGTTAGAACAACAAGAGATATTGCTTGAAATACGCAACACGTTGTCATGTTTTTCAGATCATGCTAATAACAAAGAAGGGAGAGACCATAGGACTTTCCTGGTTTTGCCAAAAGCATGCTCCTAAACCTAGGAATCTGTCTCTTGTCACAAAGTCACCAGGTAGAAATTGGAATTTTAGCAGGACCCTAAGCAGAAATCCTTAATAAATTTACTGAAAATCAGCCCCAGGCCTTCTCTATTAGCCCACAAGATCTGACTGTTCATATATCAATAGTAGACATTTCTGTCATATATGTGTGGACTAACCCTTTGGCAGAAATCAAATAGGATTTCTTTGCAAAATTCTCTTGGGTTTTGGATCTGAAAACTACCTAATGCAGATTATTCTTTTAGACCATTTGAAAAATAGATGCTATCTTTTCAATGGTATTCGATAAATGTAGCCTCACTACTGAAGAGCACCAGAGTATTCTGAGGCCATTAAATATCTATGGATTCTGGTCATGCCCTGGATGATGAGAGAGACAAACAGTCAAATACATGAGGGCCACTAAGAAATGCTCCCTCCTAGTGTGGAAGTTTATTTTTAAGGGTGTTCTAAGAATGAAATTTCAGGGGGTGACTCACACATACAGAAACATGTTCTATTGCTACTTGTTGGGTGGAAAATGGGGCTCTCAAAGAACTTCCCTGACATCACCACAAGTGGCATGGCACATAAAATGAATGGATTACCAGTGGAAGTTCTTGAGCTGAAGACAATATTGCTGCTTGGAAGTAAGTCTCAAGAGGCTCTGCAGGTACCAAACACTGATTAAAGAAAGCAAGAATAAATCTTTTCATTGTGTATTGCTCTAAGTTCTGTAGATAGGAGTGGACAAAGTTTTAGGCTCCTGGCATCTGCGAGGCATTTAAATATGATAGACAATAAAAAGAAATGATGCAATGAAGAAAATGCATCCACTATGAACAGGAAAATATTGGATCAATAATGGCTGTAAGTGAAATGATCTGACACTGACAAGTGGATCCCATTGGACTGCTATAGTTAGCCCCATGGTTCTGTAAGTGTTTATGTACTGGGTATTAACTGGGCACTCAGACTCCGCTAGGATTTGCTTATCCTGTAAAGGAGTAACCTTAGAGATACAATTAAAGTGGAACAATCAATTCACCATTTGCTTAGTCCACTTCCTCTCAGGTTATGAACTGTACTACTATTATAAACTACTAATTAATATACAGAAGTGATTAGGGAAACATGATTTATTTTTATTGAAATTCAGTTTTTTACCTTTTTCTTTGTCTAAGAAATGTTAGTTCCCTAAGTTTAGGTAGGTGCACTTTTTGGTTTAATTCTAGATGTTTCATAATTTTAGTGTTTATAATTGAGTCTGATTTTTGTATATCATATGAGGTGTGAATCATGTTTTTGTTATCATATAGGTAGTTCTGTGTTTTTTCAGTTTAGTTTGTTGAAAGACTTTACTTTTTTCTATTAAGTATTCTTAGCATTATTGTCAAAAACCAACTAACCATAAATGTGTGGAACTATTTTATAAGTCTTTTTCTACCCTTCTGATTTATTTTTCTATCTATGTCAGTATCTCAATGACTTTATTAATGTAGATGTATAAGCTTGTATATCAGGTGTGTGATTCCTACAACTTTTTTCTTTTTCAAGATTATTTTTGAGGGAGGTGGGAGAGGGGTTCAGGATGGGGAACACATGTACACCCGTGGTGGATTCATGTTGATGTATGGCAAAACCAATACAATATTGTAAAGTAATTAGCCTCCAATTAAAATAAATAAATTTATATTAAAAAAGATTATTTTTGTTCACTGGTACTTTTTAATTTGTCATATATATTTTGGAATCTATTGGTCAATTTTAACAGCAAGTCTTCTGACATATTGACTTGGATTGAACTGAAGATACAGACAAATGGATACTTAACATTATTTATTCAATGACATAAAAAGAATATATCTATATTTATTTAGGTTTATTTGATTTCTGTCATTGAAAATTTTTAAGATTCACTGTAGAAGTCACATTTTGTGATCAATCAATCCATCAATAAGTATATGTTTTGATGCTTTTTAAATAATTTTTTTGGAATTTTCAAAATTCAATTGATCACTGGTAATATGTGGAAATATATTTGAATTTAATATATTGGCTGTCTATACCATGACTTCAATTTACTTATTGTTTCTAACAAATGTGTATGTGTAGTTATACATGTGCACAACCTTGTCATCTTCATGTAAAATTAGTTTACTTCATTATATCTGAGCTTGTTATATTTCTTTTTTCCCTGCATATAGAAATGCTTAGGACCTCCAGAAAGATATTAAATAGAAGTGATAAGAACAGAAATACTTAATAAATATTAATTTCCAATTTTAGCAGAAAGATTTCAGTTCTTCTCCACTATATAGATTTATATGATTAAAGTGTTTGGTTGATACATTTTGTCAGAATGAAGAAATCTTAATTTAACCCTAGTTTAAAATGGTGAAAAAGTAAAAACTACAACCAAGAATACGCTACCCAGCAAGGCTCTCATTCACATGTGATGGAGAGATCAAAAGTTTACAGATAAACAAAAAACTAAAAGATTTCATAAGCCCAAGCAATCTGTTCAAAAAGTATTAAAGGGACTTCTTTAAGCAAAATTAAAAGGCTAAAACTAGAAACATGTACACTGCAAAAGGAAAAAGTATTAGTCACTCAGTCACGTCCTACTCTTTGCAACTCCATGGACTATAGTCCATCAGGCTCCTCTGTCCATGGAATTCTCCAGGCAAGAATACTGGAGTTGGGTTGCCAACTCCAAAAATACTGGGTTGTCATTCCCTTCTCCAGAGGATCTTCCTGATCCTCAGGAAGATCGAACCCAGGGATTGAACCCAGGTCTCCTGTATTGCAGGCAGATTCTTTACCATCTGAGCCATCAGGTAAATGTATCAACAGGTAGTAAATCAACCACATATAAAGCTCTGCTGCTGCTAAGTTGCTGCAGTCGTGTCTGACTCTGTGCAACCCCAAAGACAGCAGCCCAACAGGCTCCCCCGTCCCTGGGATTCTCCAGGCAAGAACACTGGAGTGGGTTGCCATTTCCTTCTCCAATGCATGAAAGTGAAAAGTGAAAGTGAAGGTGCTCAGTCATCTCCGACTGTGTGGGACCCCATAGACGGCAGCCCACCAGGCTCCCCCATCCATGGGATTTTCCAAACAAGAGTACTGGAGTAGGGTGCCATTGCCTTCTCCAACATATAAAGCTAGTACAGGTTAAAAGACAAAAATAGTAAAATAATCCACATCCATAAGAAGCAGATATGGCATACATAAATCCAATAGATGTAAAATAGGATGTCAAAAACTGTAATTACTATGGAAAGACCATAAAAATGTAGGATTGTTAAGATGCATTTGAAATCAAGAGATCAGCAACATAAATTAATCACACACATATAGACTACTGTGTATCAAACTCGTGGTAATCACAAATCAAAAATCTGTAAGAGATACACATACAGAAAACAGAAATGAATCCAAACATAAAACTAACATAACACTAAAGACATAACACTGTCATTAAATCACAAGAAAAAAAAAGGAAAAATAACTATAAAATAGTTCTCAAACAATGAAAAAAATGGCAGTAAGTACAGATGTGAATTATGACTTTAAATGTAAATAGACTAAATGCTATTAAAAAACATAGCATGACTGAATTGATATAAATGCAAGACCCATATATATGTGTGTGTCTGTGTATATATGTACTGCCTAGGGGAGACTCACTTCAGCTCTAAAGGCATACACAAATTGAAAGCATGTGGAAAAAGGTTGTTAAGTAGTGCGTGCTCAGTTGTGTCTGACTCTTTGCGACCCCATGGACTGTAGCCTGCCAGGCTCCTCTGTCCATGAGATTACCTTATCAAGAATACTGAAGTGGGCTGCCATTTCCTCCTCCAGGAGATCTTCCTGACTCAGGGATCAAACCTGCAGCTTCTGTGATTCTGGCATTGGCAGGTGGATTCTTTACCACTGAGTCAAGGTATTCCACAAAAGTGGAAATCAAAGCTGGAATGGCAATACTTTCATCAAACAGAATGTAAAACAAATACTGTTATAAGAGACAAAGAAGACATTACATAATGATCAAAAGAACAAATCAAGAATTGTGAATATATATATATATATATATATATATATGCAAGCAAAATAAGGCCATTTAACAGATGAGGTAAATATTAACAGATAAAAAGGGAGAAACTGACAGTAACACAATAACAGAGGAGCTTCACATTCCTCAGATCATCCAAACAGAAGACCAATAAGGAAACACAAAATGACACAGTTTATAAGTTGGACATAATAGTTAAATTGAACATGCCATCAAAAAGCAGCAGAATACACATTCTTTTAAAATGCATATGGAAGAGTCTCCAAGATAGATCATATGCAAAATCTCAAAACACCTCAGTAAATTTTAGAAAGCTGAAATCATACCAAGCATCTTTCCCCACCCCATGCTGTGAGACTAGAAATCAAATACAAGAAGAAAAAAAAACTACTGAAAACATAAACACTTAAGAGTGCAAGCAATATTCCACTAGCAACAAAAGAACCACTAACAAAATCAAAGAAGAAACTTTAATAAATACATTTTATACTTTAATAAATGCATATGGATGAAAATGAAAACACAACAACCTAAAATCTATGAGATACATCAAAAGCAGTTCTAAGAGAGAAGTTTACAGTGATACAAGCTTACCTCAGAAAACAAGAAAAATCTCTAATAACTAATGTAAACTTACACCAAAAGGAATTAGAGAAAGAAGAACAAACAAAACCAAAATTTAATAGAAGGAAAGAAATCATAAAAATTAGAGCAGATATAAATGAAATTGAGGCTAACAGAACAGAAAAGATCAATGAAACGGAAAGTTCATCCTTTAAAAAGATGAAAAAGTTTAACAAGCCTTTGGCCAGACACATTAAGAAAAACAAAGGGTCTTAATCAATAAAAGTAGAAATAAAAAAGAAGTTAGATTTAACACCACAGAAATATAAAAGATCTTAGAAGACTACTATGAACAACTATATACCAATAAATTGGACAACCTAGAAGAAATGGATCAAATCCTAGAAATATACAATCTCCCAAGACTGAAACAAGAAGAAATAGAACATATGAACAGACCAATTACCTGGAGTGAAATTCAATGAGTAATAAATTCCTAATAAATAAAATCCAGGACCAGATGGCTTCACAGGTAAATTCTACCAAACATGCAGAGAAGAGTTAACACCAAGTCTTCTCAAACTATTAAAAAACATTGCAGAGGAAGGAACGCTTGTTAACCCATTCTATGAGGCCAGCATCACCCCGATACCCAAACCAGACAAAAACATTACAAAGAAAGAAAATTACAGGGTAATATCACTGATGAACATAGATGAAAAAAATTCTCAACTAAATACTAACAAACTGAAAACAACAATACATTAAAAGGATCATATACCATGATCAAGTGGGATTTATCCCAGGGGTGTAAGGATGGTTCAATGTTCATAAATCAATTAATGTGACATATTACCAAACTGAAGAATAAAAAACAAATGATCATGCTTTACATGCAGGAAAAACTTTGGATAATATTTAATAATATACATTTATGATAAAAACTCTCCAGAAACTGGGTACAGAGAGAACATAATAAGGGCCTTAAAATAATAAGGGCCATATATGACAATCCTACTTTGGGCACCTCATGCAAAGAGTTGACTCATTGGAAAAGACTCTGATGCTGGGAGGGATTGGGGGCAGGAGGAGAAGGGGACGACAGAGGATGAGATGGCTGGATGGCATCACTGACTCGATGGACGTGAGTCTGGGTGAACTCCGGGAGCTGGTGATGGACAGGGAGGCCTGGCGTGCTGCAATTCATGGAGTCGCAAAGAGTCGGACACGACTGAGTGACTGAACTAACTAACTAACATCTAACATCGTACTCAAAGGGGGAAAGCTGAAAACATTTCCCCCAAAAAAGAAGCAGGACAAGGATGGCCACACTCAAAACTGTTATTCAATATAGTATTTTAAGTCTTGACCACATCAATCAGACAAGAAAAAGAAATGAAATCCAAACTGGAAAAGAAGAAGTAAAATTACCACTATTTGCAGATGACATGGTACTATACACAAGAAATCCTAAAGATGCCAGAAAAAATTACTACAGCTCTTCAATGAATTCTATGAAGTTGTAGGATATAAATTAATATCAGAAATCTGTCATTTTTCTATATACTAACCATGAACAATCATAAAGAGAAGTTAAGGAAACAATCCCATTTATA
The DNA here is from genome assembly GCF_032452875.1 of Bos javanicus. Lineage (NCBI taxonomy): Eukaryota > Metazoa > Chordata > Mammalia > Artiodactyla > Bovidae > Bos > Bos javanicus. The sequence goes on along the minus strand of NC_083872.1, from coordinate 25,710,842 downwards.
TCACATCAAAAAGAATAACATACCCAGGAATAAACCTACCTAAGGAGGTAAATGACCTGAAGTTGTAAACTGTAAGACACTGATGGGCAAACTGAAGATAACAAAAACAGATTGAAAGATTATATTATGTTCATGGATTAGAAGAATTAATATTGCTAAGATGTCAAATTATAACACTTTTTTGGATCTGTCTTTTAAAGCAAAGGAAACAAAAACAAAATTAAAAATTGGACTTAAAACTTCTACACAGCAAATTTAAATCACTGACAGATCAAAAAGACAACAATGAATGGGAGAAAATATTTACAAATGAAATGACTGATAAGGTATAATTTCCAAAACATATAAACAGCTCACACAAATCAAGATCAAACAAATGACTCCATTAAAAATAGACATTTAAATAGACATTTTTCCAGTGATGACATACAGATGGCCAATAGGCACATGCAAAGATCCTGAGTTCTCAATAATCAGAAAATAATCAGATCCTCAATAATCAGAAAAACACAAATCAAAAACACAATGAGATATCATCACAATTCTGTAAACCTGGCAACTGTTAAATGACAGCAAATACTGAATGTTGACTAAGATATGAAGAAGTAGGAAGCCTGCACTGTTGGTGGAACTGTACACTGGTGCAGCCAGTGTGGAAAACATGATGGGATTTTTCTCAAAAAATTGCAATACCCAATGATCCAGCAATTTCACTCCTGGGCATATATCCAAAGAATACAAAACACTAATTTACACATATACAGGCACCCCAAAGTTCACAGAAGCATTATTTAGAAAACTAAGATATAGAAGGAACATAAGAGATGATGTATAAAGAGGATGTGGTCTATATATACAATGGAATGTGACTCAGACATATAAAAGAATGAAATTTTGCTATTTACAGCAACATGGATGGTTCTGGAAGGCATTATGCTTAGTGAGATAAGTCAGACAAAGACAAATAGTGTATGTTATTACTTATATGTGGAATTTAATAAAGTAAAAATAAGTAGTGATTATACAAGGAAAAAAAAAAAAAAACCAGATTCACGGATATAGAGAACGACTATTGGCTACCAGTTAGGTGATGGGAGGAAGATAGTAACAATTTGGGATTAAGTGGTAAACACAACACAGTATAAAATAAATAAGCTACCAGGGTATATTGTACCACATGGGGAATATAGCCAATATTTTATAACTGTAAATGGAGTTTAATTCATAAAATTTTGAATCTCTATGTTGTACATCTGAAAGTAACGTAATAGTGCAAATCAAATATACCTCAAAAAACAATTTTAAACAGAAAAAACTGCCCTTGAAATTTCATTATGAATTACTCTCAGCCCAGAATCCATTTCTCTCATCACTTTCTATAACCAACCCTCCTTTTTTGATGGCAGTGCTAAATAATTCAACAGTAGTTCCAGATAAGAATGACCAGAATGTCAAAGTAACTTGATCAGGATTTTTCTATTTTTTTAATTTAAAATTTTTTACAATGTTGTGCTGGTTACCACCATACACCATCACAAATCAGCCACATAATTAAAAGATGCTTGCTCCTTGGAAGAAAAGCTATGACAAACCTAGACAGCATATGAAAAAGCAGAGATATCACTCTGCCAAAAAAGGTCCATATAGGCAAATCTATGGTTTTTCCAGTAGTCATGTGCAGATATGAGAGTTGGACCATAAAGAAGGCTGAGCACCAAAGAATTGATGCTTTTGAACTGTGGTGCTAGAGAACTCTTGAGAGTCCCTTGGACTGCAAGGTGAGCAAACAGTCAATCCAATAGGAAATAAATGCTGAATATTAATTGGAAGGTCTGATGCTGAAGCTGAAGCTCCAATACTTTGATCACCTGATGCAAACACCAACACACTGGCAAGGAAGGAAGTGATGAAGCAATTGACAGTATGAGCACTACTTCAGTTCAGTTCAGTTCAGTTCAGTTGCTCAGTCGTGTCCAACTCTTTGCGACCCCAAGAACCGCAGCCCCCCAGACCTCCCTGTCCATCACCAACTCTGGGAGTTTATCCAAACTCATGTCTGTAGAGTTGGTGATGCCATCTATCCACTACATCCTCTGTCGTCCCCTTCTCCTCCTGCCCTCAATCTTTCCTAGCATCAGGGTCTTTTCCAATTAGTCAGTTCTTTGCATCAGGTGGTCAAAGTATTGGAATTTCAGCTTCAGCATCAGTCCTTCCAATGAATATTCAGGACTGATCTCCTTTAGGATGGACTGGGTGGATCTCCTTGCAGTCCAAGGGACTCTCAAGTCTTCTCCAACACCACAGTTCAAAAGCATCAATTCTTCGGTGCTCAGTTTTCCTAATCTTCCTTCAAAAAATGTATTGCTACCTACTGGGAGGTTTTAGTCCAAGGAAAATAGTTACAGCATCTCCTTAACCTGAAATATTAGAAATCTAGACCCCAGAAAAATAATTAAGAAAGAATTAATGAAGAATTAAACAATTCAGTTCTCACTCAGTCATGTCCGACTCTTTGCGACCCCATGGACTGTAGCCTTCCAGGCTCCTCTGTCCATGGGATTCTCCAGGCAATAGTCCTGGAGTAGATTGCCATTTCCTTCTTCAGGGGATCTTCCCAACCCAGGGATCGAACCCGGGTCTCCCACATTGTAGGCAGACACTTTACCGTCTGAGCCACCAGGGAAGCCACAGTCGCTCAGTCATGTCCAACTCTTTTTCAACCCATGGACTGTAGCATGCCAAGCCTCTCTGTCCATCACCAACTCCTGGAGCTTACTCAAACTCATGTCCATGGAGTCGGTGATGCCATCCAGCCAGCTCATCCTCTGCCGTCTCCTTCTTCACCTGCCTTCAATCTTTCCCAGCATCAGGGTCTTTTCCAATGAGTTGGCTCTTCTCATCAGATGGCCAAAGTATTGGAGTTTCAGCTTCAGTATCAGTCTTTCCAATGAATATTTAGGATTCATTTCCTTTAGGATTGACTGGCTTGATCTCCTTGCAGTCCAAGGGACTCTTGACAGTCTTCTCCAACACCACAGTTCAAAAGCATCAATTCTTCAGTGCTAAGCCTTCTTTATGGTCCAACTCACACATCCACACATGACTATTGGAAAAACCATAGCTTTGACTAGAAGGACCTTTGTAGGCAGAGTAATGTCTCTGCTTTTTAATATGCTATCTAGATTTGTCATAGCTTTTCTTCCAAGGACCAAGCGTCTTTTAACTTCATGGCTGCAGTCACCTTCTGCAGTGATTTTGGAGCCCAAGAAAATAAAGTCTGTCACTATTTCCACTGTTTCCCCATCTATTTGCCATGAAGTGATGGGACTGGATGGGACCAGATACCATGATCTTCCCCTTTTTAATGTTGAGTTTTAAGCCAAATTTTTCACTCTGCTCTTTCACCTTCATCAGGAGGCTCTTTAGTTCCTCTTTGCTTTCTGCCATATAGGCGATGTTATCTGCATATCTGAGGTTATTGATATCTCTCCCTGCAATCTTGATTCCAGCTTTTGCATGATGTCCTCTGCATTTAAGTTAAACAAGCAGGGTGACAATATACAGTCACACTCCTTTCCCAATTTTGAACCAGTCCACTGTTCCATGTCCAGTTCCAACTGTTGTTTCTTGACCTGCATACAGGTTTCTCAGAAGGCATGTAAGGTGATCTGGTATTCCCATCTCTTTGAGAATTTTCCACAATTTTTTGTGATCCACACAGTCAAAGGCTTTAGTGTAGTCAATGAACAGAAGTAGATGATTTTCTGGAACTCTCTTGCTTTTCCTATGATCTAACGGATGCTGGCAATTTGATCTCTGGTTCCTCTGCCTTTTCTAAATCAAGCTTGAACATCTGGAAGTTCTCAGTTCACATATTGTTGAAGCCTGGCTTGGAGGATTTTGAGCATGACCTTGCCAGTATGCGAAATAGGTGCAATTGTGCGGTAGTTTGAACATTTCTTTGGCATTGCCCTTCTTTGGAACTGGAATGAAAACTGACATTTTCCAATCCCATGCCCACTGTTGAGTTTTCCAAATTCGCTGGCATATTGAGTACAACACTTTAACAGCATCATATTTTAGGGTTTGAAGTAGCTCAGATTGAATTCTATCACTTCCACTAGCTTTGTTCATAGTGATGCTTCCTAAGGTCCACTTGACTTCCCATTCCAGGATATCTGGCTCTAGGTGAGTAATCACATCATCATGGCTATCTGGGTCATTAAGATCTTTTTTGTATAGTTCTTCTGTGTGTTCTTGCCACCTCTTCTTAATATCTTCTGCTTCTGTTAGGTCCATACCATTTCTGTCCTTTATTGTGTCCATCTTTGCATGATATGTTTCCTTGGTATCTCTAATTTTCTTGAATAGATCTCTAGTCTTTTCCATTCTACTATTTTCCTCTATTTCTTTGTATTTTTCACTTAGGAATGCTTTCTTATCTATCCTTGCAATTCTTTGGAGCTCTGCATTCTGATGGGCATATCTTTTTCTCCTTTTCCTTTCACTTATATTCTTTTCTTGGCTACTTGTAAGGCCTCCTTAGACAACCATTTTGTCTTTTGCATTTCTTTTTCTTGGGGATGGTTTTGATCACTGCCTCTTATACAATATCACAAACCTCCATCCATAGTTGTTCAGGCACTCTAATCAGATCTAATCCCTTGAATCTATTTCTCACTTCTACTGTATAGGGAATTTGATTTAGGTCATACCTGAATGGTCTTGTGGTTTTCCCCACTTTCTTCAATTTAAGTCTGAATTTGGCAATAAGGAGTTCATGATCTGAGACACAGTCAGCTCCCAGTCTTGTTTTTGCTGACAGAGCTTCTCCATCTTTGGCTGCAAAGAATATAACCAATTTGATTTCTGTATTATATTCTTTGCAGCCAAAGATGGAGAAGCTCTATACAGTCAGCAAAAACAAGACCAGGAGCTGACTGTGGCTCAGACCATGAACTCCTTATTGCCAAATTCAGACTGAAATTGAAGAAAGTAGGGAAAACCACTAGACCATTCAGGTATGACCTAAATCAAATCCCTTATGATTATACAGTAGAAGTGAGAAATAGATTTAAGGGCCTAGATCTGATAGATAGAGTGCCTGATGAACTATGGAATGAGGTTCGTGACATTGTACAGGAGACAGGGATCAAGACCATTCCCATAGAAAAGAAATGGAAAAAAGCAAAATGGCTGTCTGGGGAGGACTTACAAATAGCTGTGAAAAGAAGAGAAGTGAAAAGCAAAGGAGAAAAGGAAAGATATAAACATCTGAATGCAGAGTTCCAAAGAATAGCAAGAAGAGATAAGAAAGCTTTCTTCAGAGATCAGTGCAAAGAAATAGAGGAAAACAACAGAATGGGAAAGACTAGGGATCTCTTCAAGAAAATCAGAGATACCAAAGGAACATTTCATGCAAAGATGAGCTCGATAAAGGACAGAAATGGTATGGACCTAAGAGAAGCAGAAGATATTAAGAAGAGATGGCAAGAATACACAGAAGAACTGTACAAAAAGATCTTCACGATCCAGATAATCACAATGGTGTGATCACTGAACTAGAGCCAGACATCCTGGAATGTGAAGTCAAGTGGGCCTTAGAAAGCATCACTACGAACAAAGCTAGTGGAGGTTATGGAATTCCAGTTGAGCTATTCCAAATCCTGAAAGATGATGCTGTGAAAGTGCTGCACTCAATATGCCAGCAAATTTGGAAAACTCAGCAGTGGCCATAGGATTGGAAAAGGTCAGTTTTTATTCCAATCCCAAAGAAAGGCAATGCCAAAGAATGCTCAAACTACCGCACAATTGCACTCATCTCACACGCTAGTAAAGTAATGCTCAAAATTCTCCAAGCCAGGCTTCAGCAATATGTGAACCGTGAACTTCCTGATGTTCAAGCTGGTGTTAGAAAAGGCAGAGGAACCAGAGATCAAATTGCCAACATCTGCTGGATCACAGAAAAAGCAAGAGAGTTCCAGAAAAACATCTATGTCTGCTTTATTGACTACGCCAAAGCCTTTGACTGTGTGGATCACAATAAACTGTGGAAAATTCTTAAAAAGATGGGAATACCAGACCACCTGATCTGCCTATTGAGAAATCTGTATGCAGGTCAGGAAGCAACACTTAGAACTGAACATGGAACAACAGACTGGTTCCAAATAGGAAAAGAAGTACGTCAAGGCTATATATTGTCACCCTGTTTATTTAACTTATATGCAGAATACATCATGAGAAATGCTGGACTGGAAGAAACACAAGCTGGAATCAAGATTGCTGGGAGAAATATCAATAACCTCAGATATGCAGATGACACCACCCTTATGGCAGAAAGTGAAGAGGAACTCAAAAGCCTCTTGATGAAAGTGAAAGTGGAGAGTGAAAAAGTTGGCTTAAAGCTCAACATTCAGAAAACGAAGATCATGGCATCTGGTCCCATCACTTCATGGGAAATAGATGGGGAAACAGTGTCAGACTTTATTTTTCTGGGCTCCAAAATCACTACAGATGGTGACTGCAGCCGTGAAATTAAAAGACACTTACTCCTTGGAAGGAAGGTTATGACCAACCTAGATAGCATATTCAAAAGCAGAGACATTACTTTGCCAACAAAGGTCCGTCTAGTCAAGGCTACGGTTTTTCCAGTGGTCATGTATGGATGTGAGAGTTGGACTGTGAAGAAGGCTGAGCGCCGAAGAATTGATGCTTTTGAACTGTGGTGTTGGAGAAGACTCTTGAGAGTCCCTGGGACTGCAAGGAGATCCAACCAGTCCATTCTAAAGGAGATCAGCCCTGGGATTTCTTTGGAAGGACTGATGTTAAAGCTGAAACTCCAGTACTTTGGCCACCTCATGCGAAGAGTTGACTCGTTGGAAAAGACTCTGATGCTGGGAGGGATTGGGGGCAGGACGAGAAGGGGACGACAGAGGATGAGATGGCTGGATGGCCTCACTGACTCGATGGACATGAGTCTCAGTGAACTCTGGGAGTTGGTGATGGACAGGGAGGCCTGGCGTACTGCAATTCATGGGGTTGCAAAGAGTCGGACACGACTGAGCGACTGATCTGATCTGACTGACCATCTGGTGATGTCCATGTGTAGAGTCATCTCTTGTGTTGTTGGAAGAGGGTGTTTTTTATGATCAGTGTGTTTTCTTGGCAAAACTCTGTTAGCTTTTGTCCTGCTTCATTTTGTACTCCAAGGCCAAATTTACTTGTTATTCCAGGTATCTCCTGACTTCCTACTTTTGCATTCCAGTCCCCTATGACATCTTCTTTTGATGTTGGCTCTAGAAGGTCTTCTGGGTGGGTCTTCACAGAACTGTTCAACTTCAGCTTTCCCCACAAACAGCCTCTCCCATCAGGAATCTTCCACAAGTTGCTCATTCATGTCCGACTCTCTGCGACCCCGTGGACTGTAGCCTCTGTAGGCTGTAGGACTGTAGCTTCTCTGTCCTTGGGATTCTCCAAGCAAGAATACTGGAGTGGGTTACCATTTCCTTCTCCAGGCAATCTTCCTGATCCAGGGATCGAACCCGGATCTCCAGCATTGGAGGCAGACACTTTAACCTCTAAGCCACCAAGGAAGATACAAGCCTCTTACTTACCCTTATTCATCTGAGGGCAGACAGAATGAAAATCACAATCATAGAAAAGTAACCAAAATGATCATATGGATCACAGCCTTGTCTAACTCAATGAAAGCATGAGCTATGCTGTGTAGGGCCACCAAAGACGGACAGGCCATGGTGGAGAGTTCTGACAAAATGTGGTCCACTGGAGAAGGGAATGGCAAACCACTTCAGCAATCTTGCCTTGAGAATCCCATGAACAGTATGAAAAGGCAAAAAGGTAGAACACTGAAAGATGAATTCCCCAGGCCAGTAGGTCCCCAATATGCTACCGGAGAAGAGCAGAGAAATAGCCCCAGAAAGAATGAAAAGGCTGAGTCAAAGCAGAAACAACGCCCAGTTGTGAATGTGTCTGGTGGTGAAAGTAAAGTCCAACACTGTAAAGAACAGTATTACATAGGAAACTGGAATGTTAGGCCGATGAATCAAGGTAAATTGGAAGTGGTCAAACAGGATATGGCAAGAGTAAACATTGACATTTTAGGAATCACTAAGTTAAAAGGAGGGGAAATGGACAAATTTAATTCAGATAACCATTATAGTTACTACTGTGGGCAAGAATCCCTCAGAAGAAATAGAGTAGCCATCATAGTCAACAAAAGAGTCCAAAATACAGTACTTGGGTGCAATCTCAAAAACGACAGAATGATCTCAGTTTGTTTCCAAGGCAAACCATTCAATATCACAGTAATCCAAGTCTATGCCCCAACCACTAATGCCAAAGAAGCTGAATGGTTCTATAAAGGCCTATAAAACCTTCTAGAACTAACACCAAAAAAAGGTGTCCAAATATCCTGGGTCCTAATTCCTTTGCTGCCCCCTGACTAGATGTTTGACCTTAATCAAACCTCAGTTTCATTATCTGTAAAAGAGATAATAACAGTATCTACCACAGAAGACTGATATATTATAGGAAATAATGCAGGTAAAATATCTAGAAGTGTACTCAGTAAGTGTTAGCTTCTTTTTTTCCCCCTGGTTAACAGATACTTTTCATCAGCACAGTAGTCAAATGTACAAAACCAAAAGTCAGTGGCATTAACCAATAGTCTCACATGACTCTTTTTTCCTAGAGCATAAGCCAACTTTTCATTTATTGCTGTGATTTATGATGGGATTACATAGGTGTAAGAAATGACTTTACAATCTGGGCCTAACTTTTTTCTTAATAAACCAGGAAAGAAAATTTCTTAGGAATCATTGAATGACACTGAATTACATCTTATAAAATCAAAAGGGAAGAATAGCACTCCCTTTGTCACATGAAAGGGATTAGCATTCATACCACAGGAAAACAACTTAAAATTTGAAACTTTTTCAGGATAAACTTAATATAAGGTATGCTCAACAGAAATGTTATAATTTTCCTTTCCACTTGTACCAGCTCTTCTCCATGCTTAAAAGCACAGCCTGGGAAACAACACTTTTTTTCCAAGACATCTGCCACCTAGATGAGAATAATAACAATGGTATTAATAATTATGATAATGAAAGCACTTAAGAAGCATCATAACTATTTCACATGACTTATCTTATTGAATTACCATACTGATATGATTATGTAATACAATTACATACAAAAAAGACACATAAATGGTTTTGAGAAGTTGATCCCAAGAATAAGAAGAGGGCATTGTGCTGTGCCACCCAGATTCTTCTTCTTGATGAACTTGTTGCCCCAGCTAGGAGTACTGTTGGCAGACAGTCTTGCCCATGTTAATACCTTTCAGGAATTACCTCAGTCAGGCTTCTGCTGTCAGCCCATTCCAGGATTGCCTCAGAAGCAAAGAGCTTTGCCTAAAACCATTCCCCTTCCAGCGTGGCGCCTATACAATGGCTGGCTGATATAGGAGTATAAAGACTTAGCTACCAAGGGCCAACTTAGGACAACCCCAAATGGCCATGACTAGCTACTGAGCTCTTTGTGGGGTCAGCTAAGACTGTGGTTGGTGTACACAGCTGGATTTATCCCTCTGCTTCCTTCCCCATGTTTTGACAAGTTTTAATCCCAAGGGCACTGCTTAATAAACATCCTGCATGCTGAGCTGTGTCTCAGAATCTGCTGCCTGGGAAGCCCAACTTGCAACACTGCAAGTACACTACCAAAAAATACCATTTTTACTCACACAAAATATCTCACATCTTTAATAATCTATCTTACTAAATGTAGTTACTGGGGGAAAAAAAGGAATCTCAAACAAGTTGCATTATTCTTAGTCTTATTCCACACACTTGTACAGCCAGCAAGCTGGAGGGAGATGGTCATGGTGCAGCTGTGCTGTGACACACTTAGCACGAGTCCCAGCATATAGTTGTAGGTGATGCTGAGGAACAAGATCTGTCAGTCCGATAACTGGTCCTCTTAACTAAAATAAAATCTACAGAAAGAAAGTAGAATCTTCTTCTGGAATAAAATAAAAATGTAAGAAATATATTCTGATTGGGTAAATTTCAATTACAGAAATTTTATAAGACTGAAAAGGAATGATCCACCTCTTTCCTTACCTGAACACCTGTCCCATTCCCCAGAGGTAATTGCTGTTGGTTTGATATGCGTTATTTCTAGAACTTTTTTCCATGACCACTAATTTATAAGTGTTTGAATAAGAATTTTTAATAAAAATGGAATTTACTCTATGTGCTGCTCAGCAACTCACATTATAGAAGATAATCTGCTCTATTCAAAATACTGATTTAAATGCTGCTGCTGCTAAGTCACTTCAGTTGTGTCCGACTCTGTGCGACCCCATAGACGGCAGCCCACCAGGCTCCCCCGTCCCTGGGATTCTCCAGGCAAGAACACTGGAGTGGGTTGCCATTTCCTTCTCCAATGCATGAAAGTGAAAAGTGAAAGTGAAGTCGCTCAGTCGTGTCCGACCCTCAGTGACCCCATGGATTGCAGCCTTCCAGGCTCCTCCATCCATGGGATTTTCCAGGCAAGAGTACTGGAGTGGGGTGCCTTCACAACAACATCTAAACTGACACTTAAATGAAACATCTGGGCACCACAGACTAGCTAAGTTGATACATGAAATGTATCATCACAAGTATACCCCTTGTCAATTTGGCACTCTTTAAACCATACTTCATACCTAAATAAAGATAATAACAAGTGTCTTAGTTCAGGCTATTATAGCAAAGTACCATAGACTGGGAGGCTCATAAACAACAGAAATGTATTTCCCACAGTTCTAAAGTTTGGAAGTCTGAGGTCTGGGCACCAGCATGGTCAAGTTCTGGTGAGACTGCTCTTTTAGCTATTCTTCCAGTTACTGACCACTGATTTCTTGTATCCTCACATGGCAGAAAGCAGAAATGGATAGAAGTTCTCTTGCAAATCAAAAGAACCATAATCCCATTCCTGAGAGCTTTATCATCCTGACCCCATCTAATCCTAATCCCAAGAATCCTACCTCTTAATATTATCACACTGATGGGTGAGGTTTCAATTTATTAATTTTGGAGGGACACAAACATTCTGTCCATAACACTAAGGTTATACTTCCACACAATATGGTACAAGTATCCTTTGTTCAACTGAAAAAGTACTAAATCTTTCTCCAAAAGAAGATGCAAAGTTCTTGGGTGGTGTTCACTCTTCTTGATACCATGCAACTTAAATATTATAATGTAAAAAACAATACATCTTACGTTATATAAGAGGATAAAAGAGAGAAGAAAACAAAGATACTTGCTAAGAATACACACAAAGAGATATTCATAACAAAATAAGGAAGAAATACTCATGACAATTACAGTTGTTATTACTACTGTCCATGTGTCACAGCTGGTATTTAGAATACATTCTTTCACTCCCTATTCTGTATTTCCCCTTTTCCTCCGTAACCACCTCAACTGGTTGTGGTTCTTTACCATGTAGACAACTCAAACTCATTCATAAAAGGTCTGGGTCATTACTAGTCCTGTCTGAACTGGGTTGTTGTAACCATTGGGAAGCGTAGTGCAAAACAGCTGTAAAAGGAGAAAGTCCTTGGGAAAATGGTGAAGGGCCAGAAGTACTCGGCTTTGCACTGTGGACAGAAAAACATCTCCTGCCTTTAGTTATGCTTGGCGCCAAGAGTTAATAATAAATAGGGATGTTACTTGTGAGAGCGGGTTGTGGGATAAGCCCATGAGTCATTTAGAGCACGCTGTCCTTGAAATGTTTTTACTGATTATGTGTTAACTCCGCATGCGCTCTGCTGGCCATATACTTTAAGCTCTTTGTTCCTGCTTCTATAAAAAAGCTTGACTGCAGAAATAAACTTGTCAGTCCTTGCAAGAGACTGTCTGACTGTCATTCTTTCAGGTTCGTCGTTTCCAAGTCCCAGGGAGAAAAACCCCAACAGTAACTTTCCATCGACTTTGAACACAGGGTGTGGTAATAATAAGAGACACCTTAAGAGATCTTCCGCATTCCAGACATACCCTTTCTTAACCGCACTGTGAAGCAGTAGCCCAGTTTCCCCTTGGTTATTAAGATCAATCACCCCAGCCAACATAGTAACTCTCTTCTTTGTCCATTTAGAGGTATGAGGAGCCCAAGGTAGCCAGGTAACAGTCTTAACTTACAGTCCATTTTGTGTCTCCTGGAAAAAGCATTCTTCCATTTAAAACTAAGATACAAATAAGTTCACATTTTTCACTCATTCAGAGAGATCTATCCATATATTTCTTTCCCAAATTTGTTACCAGTTTTCCAGTCATACTCCTTCCAAATCTCTGACCATCCAGCCAAACAATTGGCCACAGGCCATGAATTAGTTTATAATCACATATCTGGTCATTTTTCCTTCCAAGAAAAATGAGTGAATCCTCTTGCACTGTTGGTGGGAATGTAAATTGATACAGCCACTATGGAAGACAGTATGGAGATTCCTTAAAAAACTAGGAATAGAACCACCATATGACCCAGCAATCCCACTTCTAGGCATATACCCTGAGGAAACCAAAATTGAAAGAGACACATGTATCCCATTATTCATTGCAGCACTATTTAAATAGCTAGAACATGAAAGCAACCTAGATGTCCATTGACAGATGAATGGATAAAGAAGTTGTGGTACATATACACAATGGAATATTACTCAGCCATAAAAAGGAATGCATTTGAGTCAGTTCTAATGAGGTGGATGAACATAGAATCTATTATACAGAGTGAAGTGAGTCAGAAAGAGAAAGATAAATACCATATTCTAACCCATTTATATGGAATCCAGGAAAATGGTACTGAAGAATTTATTTACAGGGAGCAATGGAGAAACAGACATAGAGAATACACTTATGGACATGGGGAGAGGGGAGGAGAGGGTGAGTTGTATGGAAAGAGTAATATGGAAACTTACATTACCATAGGTAAAATAGATAGCCAATGGGAATTTTCTGTATGGCTCAGGAAACTCAAACGGGCTCTGTATCAACCTAGACAGGTGGGATGAGGAGGGAGATGGGAAGGAGGTTCAAAAGGGAGAGGATATATGTATACCTATGGCTGATTCATGCTGAGGTTTGATAGAAAACAACAAAATTCTGTAAAGCAATTATCCTTCAATTAAAAAAAAAAAAACCTGAGCAAGCAGGTGTGCTGCTTGATATTCTGCCCACTGGGAGGATTTCCTTTTACCACCATCCTTCAGGGGATGTCCCAGAAAGGGTTTGTAGTACTATAGCTGTCCATTTTCAAGCAGTGCCTGCATGTTCCACAGAATCATCTATAAACCAGGCCTTAGATTTCTCTTCCCCTTCAACTGATTGTAGGCAACTCCTGATGAGGCCAGGCTGGAAGAAGGTAATGTCGCAGGAGCAGGAATCCTTTTACATTTACACTATAAATCTAGCTCTTTCATTTTATCATTGTATCCCATTTTATCACCATACCATAATACAGCCATCCCACCATAATGAGCTTTTAGTTTGTCTTCAATTTTTTTCCCTTTAAAATGTTCCAGGGAATTTAATAGGAACTGCATTGAATCTATAGATTACCTTAAGTAGTACTGTCATTTTTACAATATTGATTCTTCCAATCCAAGAACATGGTGTATCCTTTCATCTGTTTGTGTCATCTTCAATTTCTTTTATCAGCATCTTATAGTTTTCAAAGTACAGGTTTTTGGCCTCCTTAGGTAGGTTTATTCCTAGGTGAAAGTGAAAGTGAAAGTGAAAGTGAAGTCGATCAGTCGTGTCCGACTCTTAGCGACCCCATGGACTACAGCCCACCAGGCCCTCCGGCCATGGGATTTTCCAGGCAAGAGTACTGGAGTGGGGTGCCATTGCCTTCTCCGTATTCCTAGGCAGTTTATTCTTTTCTTTTTTGGCTGCACTAGGCCTTTGTTGCTATGCGCAGGCTTTCTCTAGTTTGGTGAGCAGGGGCTGCTCACTAGTTACGGGGCACAGGTTTCTCATCGCAGTGGCTTCTCCTGTTGCAGCGCATGGGTCTAGAGTGTGTGAGCTTCAGTAGTTGTAGCACTGGGGTTTGTTGCCATGTGGCGTGTGGAATCTTCCCAGACCAGAATCAAACCCATGCCCCTGCAGTGGCAGGTGGATTCTTAACCACTGGACTACCAAGGAAGTCAGGTATTTTACTCTTTTTTATGCAATGGTAAATGGAATTTCTTTCTGATCTTTCATTGTTAGTGTAAAGACATGCAAATACCATATGATATTATTTTTCTGTGGAATCTAAAAAAATGATACTAATGAACTTATTTACAAAACAGAAAGAGATTCACTGACATAGAAAACAAACTTATGGTTACCAAAGGGGAAAGGGTGGGGGAAGGATAAATTACGAGCTTGGGGTTAACAGATATTCTATGTATAAAATAATCAATAAGGACTTACTGTATAGCACGGGGAACTCTACTCAATATTCTGCAATAAGCTATATGGGAAAAGAATCTGAAAAAGAATAAATTTATGTGTAACTGAATCACTTCATTGTACACCTGAAACTAACACAACATTGTAAATCAACTACACTCTAAGATAAAAATTAAATTAAAAAAAATGTTCTGGGGGAGAATATACATATCCTTGTGCACCTGTGAGATTTTCATAGAAAATAAAAGAAGTATAAAATAAATTATCAACCATGACAACTAGATTGGCTACTCTGAAACACACAAGGATGCATTAGGATACTTAACCACTTTGAAATCTATTACAGGTATCCCTGACCACTCAGAATGGAAACTAATGAAATTATCAAGAGACTGTGTGTGCGTTAGTGTGTGTAGATGCTTCAACATCACACTCTCCGAGCACTAGAAAAGCCACATATAAATTATAATAAGCCCTCAATATTCTGAGTTTCTCTGTATCCCTGGTTCAGCAACCCTGGCGTCAACTAATCTTCAGTCATGTAATATTATATTATTAACACTATTGAAAAAAATCCACAGATAAGTGGACCCGCGCAGTTCAAACCCATTGCTGTTCGTGGGTCAACTGTACTTTACTGTTTATATTATTGAGTTAACATTTAAACCAATACAGGTGTATTTTTACCTACAATTTTGAGGTGGATTAGCAATTATTGCCACTCAACAAATTTGGGGTATTCAACAGTTAGAATATAGTCCAACTTATTTAAATTCTTCTGTTCATTGCAAGTACAGCTCCACAAATTACCTACTCAATCAGTTAGGTATTTAGCACTCTCCGATGATTGCTTCTATCTCATGAGATGATCAAGTCTTGGGGATAATTATTTAAAGAATGGGTTTTATATTCAATAGAAGTCTTATACTAATGCATAACAATGTATCTTTTATAACTTTGCCAAATTAGTGATCTTAATCATTTATACTTTATAAATCAAAAAGATTCATTCCACTGTAGCCAGGAGTATAATTTTTCAGTTTCTTTTATGAAGGATATATAAGTTTCATACTTTGGTGGCTGGTTATATTTCATTTCACTGAACTAAAACTAAAGCCATCTCATACATGAACAACCAAAATGCATTATCTCTATTTACAAATCATTGAGTTAGTAGAGATTTCACCTCTTATAGAGCAAAAACTTCAGGTAAAGTGCTTTAAATCTTTGCCAATTTCAAAAGAAACCAACTGCACAGGGCTCTCTTCTTTGGTGGGTCTTCTGCAAGCAGAGGCTGACTGTTACTCATAAAACCTTAAAAGTGAGTCCAGTTGTGAAAAATTGCTCCATATTTTTTTTTAAAGTTGCTTAAATTCCACTATCTGAGATTTTATTAGAAGTCTTTAAAACCTTTCAGTCTTCTAGGAAAAAAAATCTCTTAAAATACAAATTCCTGGGAGAGTTAATCCCTTAAGTCAAGAGAGCAGTTATCATCTTCATTAAATAACTTAGAAATGAGATGAAAGGAGCTGGCCAAAGAGCCAAAGAAAATTTTTGGCCTATTCTACAATTTTACCAATAATCTACTCTCAAAACATTTCAGGTAAAATAAGCCCATAGTAACTTAAGATAGGTTTGGATGTGAATTTATTTTCTAAGATATTTCAGAATTTTGATCTGATAACTCTAGATGATACCTTATTATAGATAGCTCTTCTCTTAGACACAATTTCTTTTCAATTCATAAACTTTCTATACCTTGTTCCTTCTAGAAATTATCTATACTTGCTAACTCTAGAGAATGGATCTTCTGTTACTCTCCCATCCCCCTAGAGTTAACCATTATCTTTATTTTTTATCATAGTCATGTCCTTTCTTCCTTTAGTTTCACCACCCATATATGTATCCTTTAACAATACAATTTACTTTGCTATTTTTGAATTTTATAGAAGTTGAATCATACTACATATATTCTCTTTTGCTCCACGTTGTTGCTTATAGCTCTATTTGTTCATTTTCATTTCTGCCTAATTTTCCATTTTAAAATATCCTTTTATTTCTCCATTGTACAGCTAATAGACATTTATGACGTTTCAATTTGGGGACTACTGGGGACAAAGCTGCTATGAAAATTGTTAAACATGAACTGTGATGAACGTAAGCACACAGTATATTTCTCAGACTGGAATTCTTATGTCATAGGACATGAGTATCCTTACCTGATGATGCACACTATTAATTTCCAAAGCAGTTGTGCCCATTTACACTGCCACTAGAAATCTATGAGAGCTCCAGCTACTTCTTATCCTGGCCAACCCCTGATATTGTCAGATGTACTAATTTTTGCAACTCTGCTGGGTGTGTAAAGGTATCCCACTAATCTACACAGCCCTGGTTAGAAAGAAGGTTGCTAACCTTTTTCATAAATTTCACCAGCCATCTGGATATCCTTTATTGTGAAATGATGAAATGTCCGTTACATGTTTTGGTCTTTTTCTATAGGCTTGTCTTTTTTTTTTTTTTAAAGGAGTTCTTTATTCTGGGTACTAATAAATACTTGACTGGTCCTACAGGTTGCAAAAATCTTCCATTCTGTGTGGTGTCTTTTCTGTCTTTTTAAGTTTTCTTTTGACAAAGTTTAATGTAGTCCATTTTTCCATTATGTTTAGTGACTTTTGCTGCTTGTTTAATGTCATTTGGGGGCTTCCCTGGTAGCTCAGCTGGTAAAGAATCCACCTGCAAAGCAGGAGGCCTGGGTTCGATCCCTGGTTGGGAAGATGCCCTGGAAAAGGGAACGGCTACCCACTCCAGTATTCTGGCCTGGAGAATTCAGGACTCATGCTGAAGCTGAAGTTCTAATACTTTGGCCACCTGATGCGAAGAACTGACTCACTGGAAAAGACCCTGATGCTGGGAAAATTGAAGGCAAGAGGAGAAAGGGACGACCGAGGATGAGATAGTTGGATGGCATCACTGACTCAATGGACCTGAGTTTGAGCAAGCTCCAGGAGCTCCATCGGTGATGGACAGGGAAGCCTGGCATCCTGCAGTCCATGGGGTCACTAACAGCTGGACATGACTGAACGACTTTCACTTCATTTAAAGCTTAAGGTATTCTCCTATATTTCTCCTGATACCTTTATAGTTTTGACTTTCATATTTCAGTCATAAATCTACTTGGTATTGATTTTTGTCTAGGTGTGAGGTAGAAGTCAATTTTTTTCCCATAGAGATACTCAATTGTTCCAACACTGACGTTCTAGAACAAGAAGTAAGTTGTTTTTCTTCTGAGTTGTTTTTCTTTTAATCCAAGTGTAGGAAACCTCTAGACCTTGACATCTGTTTCCATCTTACAGAGTAGGTAACAAGAAGGGGTTCAACTTATTACAATAGTTGTTAAAACTCAAAAGAGTTTTCTTTATATTGTTACTTGTAATCATTTAAGAGAGGCTAAATATGGAAATAAGATTTCCTACCTAAAACTGAGATCTAACATGCCTATTTTATAGTATAGAAAATAGGCTCAACTATATTTAGAATGAAAAAATGGATAAAATATTTATGGGCTTATAACATTTAACCTAATTCAACTCAACAAACACTTGAGAAGTAAATAAAATATTTTATAACATTTGTTTTGGGACTTTCCTGGTAGTCCAGTGGACTAAAACTCTGTGCTCCCAATGCAGGGGGCCCGGGTTTGATCCTGGTCAGGGAGCTAGATCCCAAATGCTGCAACTAAAAGATCCCACATGCCACAATGAAGAGTAGAAGATCCTGCATGCCACAAGTGGGACTCGCTGCAGCCAAATAAATACATAAAATGAATATTTTTTGAAAAATTGCATTGAGCTTAAAAAAACACATTTGTTTTATACCTAAAGATTATGCATGTTTAATTCTTGCTTACTCCAGTCAGAATGGCTGCGATCCAAAAGTCTACAAATAATAAATGTTGGAGAGGGTGTGGAGAAAAGGGAACCCTCTTACACTGTTGGTGGGAATGCAAACTAGTACAGCCACTATGGAGAACAGTGTGGAGATTCCTTAAAAAACTGGAAATAGAACTGCCTTATGATCCAGCAATCCCACTGCTGGGCATACACACTGAGGAAACCAGAAGGGAAAGAGACACGTGTACCCCAATGTTCATCTCAGCACTGTTTATAATAGCCAGGACATGGAAGCAACCTAGATGTCCATCAGCAGATGAATGGATAAGAAAGCTGTGGTACATATACACAATGGAGTATTACTCAGCCATTAAAAAGAATTCATTTGAATCAGTTCTAATGAGGTGGATGAAACTGGAGCCTATTATACAGAGTGAAGTAAGCCAGAAGGAAAAACACCAATACAGTATACTAACGCATATATATGGAATTTAGAAAGATGATAACAATAACCCTGTGTATGAGACAGCAAAAGAGACACTGATGTATGGAACAGTCTTATGGACTCTGTGGGAGAGGGAGAGGGTGCGAAGATTTGGGAGAATGGCATTGAAACATGTAAAATATCATGTATGAAACAAGATGCCAGTCCAGGTTCGATGCACGATACTGGATGCTTGGGGCTAGTGCACTGGGACAACCCAGAGGGATGGTATGGGGAGGGAGGAGGGAGGAGGGTTCAGGATGGGGAGCATATGTATACCTGTGATGGATTCATTTTGATATTTGGCAAAACTAATACAATTATGTAAAGTTTAAAAATAAAATAAAATTAAAAAAAAAAAGAAAGACAAGGGAGTACAAACAGAAAAAAAAATTCTTGCTTACTTATTTTCACAATCTTTGCAAATAATTGAGTTTTGAGGGTTTTTTCTGTCAAGATTCTGGCATAATTGAGGCTAAATCTCTATCTCATAAGCTTTATCCTATCAGTATGGCATCTTTATATTAAAATCTTCTCTACAACGTACTGCCCAATAGCCAACTATTTGAAGAGCTCACTACTAAACCAAAATACGATGTTTTTTTTCATTCACTAAACAAAATTCAACTTGGAGGGTCCTTCCAGAAGAAGCCTGATCCTTCTTCACCCTCTTGACCCTTCTAGTCTTGCCTTCTTCAGATGAAACAACACTAAGATTCCTTCATTCTTCCTTTATGTCTTAATGTCATATTCCCTGAGCACCCTAGCTCTTCTGAAGGAAGGAGGTGATCATAAAACTGACTAGCAGCCTAAAACTCTCACCTTCTTTACTTCACATATAATACCTTCCTTAATACGTTTCCTTTTTTCAAGCCATTTTCCACTGCTGTTTGTAATGCCATGTATAACTAGCCATAATAATAAAATTAAATGCTTATTTCTTAACACTATCAAATAGCATTTTGTTCCTATTTAATAAGTGACTGGGACATCCCTGGAGGTCCAGTGGTTAAGACTCCGTGCTTCCACTGCAGAGGACACAGATTCAATCCCTGGACAGAGAAGTAAGATCCCATATGCCACATGGTGGGGCTAAAATAAATAAATAAATAGATAAAAATTTTTAAAGTGACTGAGTCTACTATTTCTACATTTCTCTCATTCTTAAAAAATAACCTCAATTATGTTGCTTATACACTTATGTGTGTGTGTGCACTAAGTCGCTTCAGTCATGTCTGACTCTTTGAGACCCCATGGACTATAGTCCTCCAGGTTCCTCTGTCCATGGGATTCTCCAGACAAGAATACTAGAGTGAACTGCCATTTCCTCCTCCAGGGTATCTGCCCAACCCAGGGATTGAACCTGCATCTCTTACGTCTCCTGCATTGGCAGGTGGGTTCTTTATCACCAGAGCCATCTGGGAAGCCACTTATGTACTTAGATGATCACAAATGGTTTAAAACACATACACACTTCTTGAGAGGAAACAGAACTCTTTCTAAGAGACTTTTATATTTCACTTTTTATGTAAAAGTAAAGATTTTTTGGTCACTTTATTTTCTTCACTATTCTTTTCTTTTTTTAAAAAATAGAACAAGGACAATTTTGTTTTTCTGCTTATTCATAGTTCTTAGCATGTGAATACCCCTCTTAGAAAGTTTTTTTCTAGTACAGTCAACTATAATTTTGAAGTCTTTCCTTTATTCAATCATACAGGTTTTTTTCTTTTTGGAGAATTATGACTGATGATCAAAAAAACTCAATCATGCTTAGCAAAATTCCATCATCTAATTTTCCAAGGGCTACTAGTGAGCCCTGCCTCACCATCCAGAATACACAAGAACTCTGTTTTAAAGCAGCTCCACATGATTCCCCTGTTTCTCCCTTGTGTTCTCCATGGCTGGGAATTACCTCTTTGAAAAACACAATGCCATGCTGAATGTGCATTTTTCATTAAAATGTGGCCTGTTACCAAGCTGGTATCTGAGCTCCACATTCAAGTAACTAAACCTTTGGCCAAATCCACACCCACACGTCTTGGACATTCTTTTGGTCTAAAGCTGCCCCCAGAGCATCTGTCCTGTGCAAAATGATTGATGGGGAAAAAAATGTGTGTGCAGGTCAGGAGTCAGTTTAGTGACTGCACATCCCCTTTTGATGCTTTACCAGTCCACAAAATGTGTGAGGAAACTATCAGCCATGTGGGGTCTATGGCTTATTTTAAAATCTTAAAACTTTAAAATTTCACATCTTAAACAGATGGCAAAGCAGCAAGAAAAAAACACGTAGAGAACATTTTCTCTCTTTGTTTTAGTTCTTTGACATTTGATAACCTCTTAGGGTTTCTCATACTAGACTCTTAAAGAAAGCCTTTTCCTTAGGATATTCTATTACAATCAAGAATCTAAAAAAAATTAGGAGTTTTCCCCACAAGTGGAAAGAACAAGGAAAATACTATTTTAAATTTTAAGGAAGAAAAAAGTTTATATACATTTTCCTTTACCTAGAACTCTTTCTTTCCCTCATTTCTCTATATCACCTCTAGGGAAAAAAAAAAAAAGCATAAAGGTAACCAAATCTCAGAAGTGGAACCCAACATATATTTAAGAAAAATGTATTTTTAAAATATGGATGCTGATATGGATATATCTTTTTTTAAAAAATTAATTCCATGCTCAAAGAGGACACTAAAGACTGATGAATAGACATTATTCTAAAAATTCCCCAAGTTGGATTGGCATATATACATTACTATGTATAAAACAGATAACTAATGAGAACTGACTGCACAGCATAAGGAACTCTACTCAATGTTCCGTGGTGAACTAAATGGAAAAGAAATCCAAGGAAGAGGGAATATATGTATACATGTGGCTGATTCATTTGGCTGTACAGCAGAAACTATACATTGTAAAGTAACTATTCTCCAATTTAAAAAAAACCTCCCAAGGTATACTAGATAAACCCTCAGCCTCTATATACATTTCCCTATTCTATACAGAGATGACTAAAGAAGCCTTACCAAGTTACACCTGAGGAGATGGGTTTAGGGAATATATAGAGAGAATTACTCTTTTATAAGAAAAAGGTATAACATTTCTCTCTATCCCTCTGCTATATCCAGAGCTCTTTGCCACTCAGGCCATAAGGAGCCAGCACCTTCAGACATCCTGTGGTAGAACCTAATGAGTTCTTTTGACCAAAACAATGAAGATTCTCTGTTCTGGCCATCAGATGTTGTAGCCATCTCCCTGAAAGTCCTGCTAGTGACCCTGACTAGTAAGCTGTCCTTCACAGCATTCTGTGCTTAGAATAGCTACTATGATTGCCTCTCATTTTCCCTTCCAGGCTATAAGAACAGAATCAAGTTTCCTCCTCACTGTGTCACCTCCCACACTCAGGAAGGCAAGAACAGACCCTCAGGACTGGTCAATAAATGTCGCAGAAGTTAACAGAAGAGGTTACAGAAACACTGACAGAACTTCAGAAGAAAGTAGTTTCGACTATACTGTGTCCCCACAGCATTGGCCAGAGACATAGTGAAAATAACACCACAAAAAAGAACGAAAAGAAAAGAGGAAACAGTTCTCAAGATAAGGCTTTAGTTCCCAAGCCAGTAGAATTTGAGTGCAATTTTGGCTTACTGTGATTGTTATTTCTTTAAAAAAGAAACAAGGGTACACACAAAATGACACTGGTTATCTTACAGAGTTTTTACTATCTTTTCATTGTTCTAATTTAAACTGACACCTTTCAAAGGTTAGTGAGTCTAGATCTCACTGATGCTTTCTCACAAACCTACACATTTATTTTTCTTCAGGTAACCAAGTAGAAAAGACGAGGCTTTGCTGAACAGTATTATCCCAGAGCACCCCCTTATGGCTAACTGCACTAAGGAAAGGACTTCCACGGGAAAAGTCAAGTGCTTCAAATCTTCAGTATAAAGAGGTAGATACTGCTTTTCCACTCATGACTTTTTCCCCTTTTTCAATGGGAAATTAGAAATCGCGTTGACACTCAAAAGAATAGTCTCAGTTTACTTTATAAGTAGATTCATATATAGTTTCAAAATTAATTTTTTTCATGCTAGAAGAACACAGAAGCCTATACTTTATAGATTCATTCAATCGTGGCAAACCTAAATGAACCATTTTCCTACTCCTGATGAGCTTAATCCCTAGATGGAGTCTTATACCACCAGCTAGACTTGAAGTATTCTGTGATATATCAACTTTCATTAAACCATTCATACCCACTAATCTCTGAACTCCTCGTGGATGCCAACTTCAGAGCCCATTTATGTTATTAATACCCTCTGACCTGTCATTTACTGAAGAGGATCACTGATCCTTATTGTTAAGATCATGAATGACTACAGCTATAAACATGGTTCTCTGGAAGGTTCTTGCTGCAGCTGGAAAGACAAGAGATGAATTAATAAATTCTGAACCAAGCAGGCAAATGTTTGTAATAATTTAGCACGACAGGAAATTCACATGTAACTTCTGTCTCCTGTTATTTTTTAACCCATTATTTAGACTTTTCAAATGTTCTGTATGTTAGGAATAAATCTCTATGGTTTTTATGTTAAACATTAGAAAAAGGCATTCGGATTTAAACATATGATAAGAGTTTGGTTTAATAGTATTTTTGAATGCTAATCAAGAGAATAGTAGATATTAAGTTTTTGTATTCCAGGTGGCTCAGTGGTAAAAAAAAAATCCACCTGCAATGCAGGAGATGCAGGTTCGATCCCTGGGTCAGGAAGATTCCATGAGGAGGAACTGGCAACCCACTCCGGTATTCTTGCCTGAAAAATCCCATGGACAGAGGAGCCTGAGAGGCTCCAATCCACGGGGTCGCAGAGTCAGACATGACTGAGCAACTGAGCGCACATGCACACCTACAATCATGTCATACTGGAGACACAACATATATCCCATTATACAGGGTTCCCAAAAGGTCAGACCTAACTAAAGAAGCCTGAGACCTGCAGAGTTAGATGAGATCTAGGTGTTAAACACGGGACCAAAGCCAGGAGTCTGTGACTTGAGAAACAGGCTCACAGGTTCAAGACTAAATACCAGGTTAGAAGCGGCAAAGGCAGGGGATTATTAATAGACAAAAGGCCCAAACCAAATGTCCAAACCAGCTGTTCCCACCATGAGTGGCTCAGCTGCTGCCAGGGTTTGGGTCCTTGTGAACAGAGTTGAGGCAGCGTAACCTCCCCAGAGCAAGCAGAAGTGAGCATATCCTGAGAAGTCAATCCAGTAAACACTCTTAAGGAGTTTCAAAAAGCAAAGCAGATAACCAAGGTCAAGCAGGTCCAGTGGGCAGGAAACATGATCTAAAGCATGACCCTAAAGTGGCCAGAGTGGATCCTGGGCACTGACTGTGAACAGAGTGTGCCTTGTTCTGGTGGTTGAGTAAGGATGGATAAAAGGTACAGACTGAGGGTGAGAGAGACAGAGACTGGGAAATTGAGAAACTATTTAGCCCTGAGCTGGAACTTTTAAAATGTTTGTTTCCTTCTCTTCCTCCTACCAACATGTCCCACCACTCAAAATAGAACATAACATGTGGAATACTTACTTCCTCTGTTTGTCTACAAAGCCCATTATGACTTTAAATCCCTCTCCCTGTTTATTATTTCAAAGAGAAAGCTTTTTTTTTCCTTCTAAAATCAATCCAGTGGGTTGGTCATAACCTAATCTTTGGTCCTTTAGAGAAATGTTTCTTCCAAGGGACTCAAGGTCTCTTGAAGTTCCTTTTAACCAGTGATGAAACTTGGTTCATTCAAATGTACCTCCTTTACCTGCCCCAGCCTCGGCCTTGAAGATGTCTGTATATCCAAGTGAACTTCAAGCACTACATAGCTCAATAGCTGCTCTAATTTCAGTGGTCTGTCCCTCCAGGAACAGTGATGGCTCCTTATTCCAGGATGTCCCAGAAACCACCATAGAAGTCTACTAGAGGTCACCTTACTGCCACATGCAAAGGATGGAGAAATTTCAGAGCTTCATTTCCCCCAAAAAGGTTATGAAACAGTGTTGGTACTGAAGTTGCTAAAAATATATAATAACAAATTGGAAATAAATTATCTCTCCCATGGTGGTTCAGATAGAGTAAAAAACCTGCCTGCAATGCAGGAGACCTGGGTTCGTTCCCTGGGTCCGGAAGACTTCCTGGAGAAGAGAATGGCTACCCTCTCCAGTATGCTTGCCAGGAAAATTCCATGGACAGAGGAGCCCGGCAGGCTATAGTACAGGGGGTCACAAAGAGTCAAACAGGGCTGAGCGACTAAACACTACACTAAAAAATGCCAGAGTACACAGTGCTCCCAGAATTTCAAAAATGAAGTTAAAAATGCTCATGGAAATTATGGGAAAGTGAGAGGAAATCAGCTTACTGCTTCTCAAAAGCCACATTCACTACTTATTCCTTCATGTTAGATCAGAACATGTAAGACTCTAGAAGGACACCAGTGCAGACAGGGTTCCTAACTTGGAGGTGGTACATTCATGGGTATCAGGAAGTCTGTAAATTTCTATAACTGCATTTTTCTGAGGATGGAAAGATTCTCAAAGAGGTTTAAGAGATGAGAGAGAGAGATTCAAGACCACTGAAAAATTATGCTTTTCCCACTCTTTCCTGACACCAAAAAAATTCAAGGAGACATCTGGACTCAGAAACCCCCTCCAGCTCTAACTACTTTAGCCAGAGATAGATCACGGAATTGATGTTTGAGATCCTCTTCTTTAGAAAAAGCCTGAATGTCAGAACTGAAAGGCTAGCAAAGCCTCAGCATTCACCACCAAACTAAAAGGTACCGAATAAATGATAATTGTCGGTGGTTAAGGCAGAATGCAGGTCAAAAACAAAAAGAAGATAAATGAGAATGGCTCACCAGGACCTGTAACCCCAGACCCTGGGGACAAATGGTGATCACTGACATAGAAAAAGGGGTGGAAATCCCCAGTGTGATGCAGATTTGTTTGAAGCTGAGTGCCCAGCTCCTAGAGATGGGAGTCCTCACAGGCCAGCTCATCCCTCCCCCACAGACCTTGTGAGCTCACAATACCTAGCCTTCTGATGGCAGTTGCCTTAGGGATTTAAACTGATCAAAATGGAAAGCTTTGGATGAGTGGAACCGGAGTCAGCTATTAGTGTGAAGTCAGAATTCAGAAGGCTCTGAAGTGTGGACAGGTGAGGCTGATGGGAAAGAGAATTCAGGGAACTCTGATTTATTTCTGTTCCTTTAGGGATTGAAGTTTTGGGCCTTGATGTTTACTTAAACCGTATTTGTGGCATTTGGAGTTTAGGATGTATTAGAAAATAAAGGCCTTCGGTTTTTCTTGACCTTTTCTATCTATCAACTAAATTTGACTTATTAACAATATCTAGCAAAAGGTGGCCAGCATACACAAAAGAACTATACAAAAAATGTCTTCATGACCCAGATAACCATGATGGTGTGGTCACTTGCCGAGCGCCAGACACCCTGGAATGTGAAGTCAAGTGGGCCTTAGGAAGCATCACTACGAACAAAGATAGAGGAGGTGATGGAAGGCCAGTTGAGCTATTTCAAATCCTGAAAGATGATGCTCTGAAAGTGCTGCACTCAATATACTTGCAAATTTGGAAAACCCAGTGATGGCCAGAGGACTGGAAAAGGTCAGTTTTCATTCCAATCCCAAAGAAGGGCAATGCCAAAGAATGTTCAAAGTACCGCACAATTGCACTCATCTCACATGCTAGCAAAGTAATGCTCAAAATTCTCCAAGCCAGGCTTCAACAGTATGTGAACTGTGAATTTCCAGATGTTCAAGCTGGATTCAGAAAAGGCAGAGGAACCAGAGTTCAAATTCCCAACAACCAGTGGATCATCAAAAAAGCAAGAGAGTTCCAGAAAAACATCTACTGTTGCTTTATTAAATACACCAAAGCCATTTAATGTCTATATTGCAACAAACTGTGGAAAATTCTTAAAGAGATGGGAATACCAGACCACCTGAACTGCCTCCTGAAAAATCTGTATGCAGGTCAAGAAGCAACAGTTAGAACTGGACATGGAACAACAGACTGGTTCCAAATCGGGAAAGGAGTACATCAAGGCTGTATATTGTCACCCTCCTTATTTAACTTAAATGCAGAGTTCAGTTCAGTTCAATTCAGTCGCTCAGTCATGTCTGACTCTTTGTGACCCTATGAACTGCAGCATCCCAGGCCTCCCTGTCCATCACCAACTCCCAGAGTTTACCCTAACTTATGTCCATTGAGTCAGTGATGCCATCCAACCATCTCATCCTCTGTCATCCCCTTCTCCTCCTGCCCTCAATCTTTCCCAGCATCAGGGTCTTTCCAAATGAGTCAGTTCTTCACATCAGGTGGCAAAAGTATTGGAGTTTCAGCTTCTACATCAGTCCTTCCAATGAACACTCAGGAGTGATCTCCTTTAGGATGGACTGGTTGGATCTCCTTGCAGTCCAAGGGACTCTAAGAGTCTTCTCCAACACCACAGTTCAAAAGCATCAATTCTTTGGTGCTCAACTTTCTTTATAGTACAACTCTCATATTCATACACAACTACTGGAAAAACCATAGCCTTGACTAGATGGACCTTTGTTGACAAAGTAATGTCTCTGTCTTTTTAATATGCGGTCATAACTTTCCTTCCAAGGAGTGTCTTTTAATTTCATGGCTGCAGTCACCATCTGCAGTGATTTTGGAGCCCAAAATAAAGTCGGCCACTGTTTCCCTATCTATTTGCCATGAAGTGATGGGATTGCATGCCATTACCTTAGTTTTCTGAATGTTGAACTTTATGCCAACTTTTTCACTCTTCTCTCTCACTTTCATCAAGAGGCTCTTCAGTTCCTCTTTACTTTCTGCCATAAGGGTGGTGTCATCTGCATATCTGAGGTTATTGTTATTTCTCCCGGCAATCCTGATTCCAGCTTGTGCTTCTTCCAGCCCAGCGTTTCTCATGATGTACTCTGCATATAAGTTCAATAAGCAGGGTGACAATATACAGCCTTGATGTACTCCTTGTGAAATGCCAGGCTGGATGAAGCATAAGCTGGAATCAAGATTGCCAGGAGAAATATCAATAACCTCAGATACACAGATGGCACCACCCTTATGGCAGAAAGTGAAGAGGAACTCAAAAGCCTCTTGATGAAAGTGAAAGAAGAGAGTGAAAAAGTTGGCTTAAAACTCAACATTCAGAAAACTAAGATCATGGCATCCAGTCCCACCACTTCATGGCAAATTGTGGGGAAACGATGGAGACAGCGGCAGACTTTATTTTCTTGGCCTCCAAGACCACTGCAGATGGTGACTGGAGCCATGAAATTAAAAGACGCTTGCTCCTTGGAAGAAAAGCTATGACCAACCTAGACAGTATATTAAAAAGCAGAGACATTACTTTGCCAACAAAGGTCCATCTAGTCAAGGCTATGGTTTTTCCAGTAGTCATGTATGGATGTGAGAGTTGGACTATAAAGAAAGCTGAGCACCGAAGAATTGATGCTTTTGAACTAAGGTGTTGGAGAAGACTCTTGAGAGTCTCTTGGACTGCAAGGAGATCCAACCAGTCAATCCTAAAGGAAATCAGTCCTGAATATTCATTGGAAGGACTGATGCTGAAGCTTAAACTCCAATACTTTGGCCACCTGATGCAAAGAACTGACTCATTGGAAAAGACCCTGATGCTGGGAAAGATTGAGAGCAGGAGGAGAAGGGGACAACAGAGGATGAGATAATTGGATGGCATTACCGACTCTATGGACATGAGTTTGAGTAAGCTCTAGGAGTTGGACAGGGAAGCCTGGCGTGCAGCAGTCCACGGGTTCAAAAAGAGTTGGCCAGGACTGAGTGACTGAACTGAACTGAGCAAAAACCCTGTCTATTTGAAGACACGATTATGTATCCTTGAACCTAGCTAGCTACTCTCCCTAATCCTTTGGGGAAAAGACCATATTCTGTTGTTTTAGCACCAAGCTCCATTAGAACTGGCCAGGCAAAGGAAAGAACTGGGTTTTATACTATGTCTTAAAAGCAGGTAAACTAGGATCCCTAGAGTGGAATCATCTCCAACTAAGAGGCATAGTAGTATGGAGCAGTATTTCATCCATATACTCATAAAGATACCAACCAGTTCTTTTAAAATTAAAGGATCAAATGGGCATGACTGTCTGCAAGCCTTTTGAGGAAAATGAGTCAAATTTATACTTTCAAGCTAGTGACATCTGGTAGACTACAAAAAGCACCAGAAACAAGACCAAAAACTGCAAGACTGATTTCAGCTCCAAAACAAGTTCTGTAACTTTATCTACTCTTTACCACAGATAATCCATTTGACCTGACATTCAGCATACTACAGTGAAAAAGAGCAAAGATCTAAAGCCCAGACATTTATCCTTTGGAAACTGAGTCCTAAATGCCCATGCAGTCACATTTTAGTTGGATGATTTTGAAGTTATTTAACCTAACTTTTCTCGTCTGTAAAATGGGAATAATAAAGGTTTTGTGTGTGTGTGTGTGTGAGTATGTAAACTATCTCCCTCTCAGATAAGAGGGAAAGACAAAATACAATGTGTTACACAGAAAGCACTTTCAAAAAATGAAAGTACTACATAAAGTAGTACTCTCAATAATGTAAGGATTACTGAGGGCATACTTCTGCCATCACACACAACAGAAGTAGATTAAGACTTGTTTCTATCTATTCAAGTGGCTCTTTCAATCACTTGTAGGATAAACAAGAAGCCACCAGAAGACTAATTCTCATTCAACATCAGGGAAAGTTAACAACAGTGGTCCTAAAACAGCCTGCTTCTGGAGACTGTGAGTTCTTTGTTACTAGTAGCAGGACCTTAGGAAGGGGAATAAGATCAGAGGGAAATAAGCAAGGGACTCAAGGACATCCCCATCATCTACTGGGCTGTACTGTATGAGGTATTTTTCAAACCTAAAAACTCTTCGCTGGAGAAATTACAGAAGGAAATTCTACATGAAAGCTATGCTCTTGACATAGGCTTCCCTGGTAGCTGAGTCGGTAAACAATCTGCCTACAGTGCAGACCAGGGTTGTATCCCTGGGTCAGGAAGATCCCCTGGAAAAGGAAATGGCAACCCATTCTAGTACTCTCAACTGGAAAATCCTACAGAGGAGCCTGGTGGGCTACAGTCCATGGGGTCGTAAGAGTCGGACATGACTTAGCGACTAAACCAACCACTTGCTTGATTCCCAATCAGTATCTTTCCTACACACTTTTGCACTAAAGAAAAAAATGTCATTTCTTACTGCTTTCCAAGTATTCTAAAAACACTCAAGCATAGGGACTAAAAACCTAGCTCCATGAGACAGGGTTTAAAAAGCAAAAGCTACATTAGTGACATAACACAGGATTTTGCAATATTACTCACATTTGTCAAAAACAAATCTTTATGTGTATATCTGAATTCAATTCTCCAGTTTATCTTCTTAATAAAATAGTTGCCTTTTCATAAGAATTTTAAGAAAAACAACAACAACAAAAATTTCTTATAAGAGCATCTGAAAGCCTATTTACATTGTTTTTTTAAATAGTCTAGAAGCCACCAAACAGAACTTGTGTGTGATATACATAAAAGTAGACCCAAGGCAGAGCATCTCCTTTGTCTGAGTGTGTGTAGAGATCAGGACACTGTAACACAGTATAAATACGCATAGGAATCTCTGCTGTCAAACTTCCTAGATTCACTTTCTGGTATTGCCATCTGCTAGCTACATGACCTAAAATAAGTTATTTGATCTCTCTTATCCCAGTGATATCATCTTTTAAATTGGAATAACACTCTACTTCATGGACTTATTGAGAGAATTAAATGACAAAACACTGATAAAACTGCTTGCATAATCCACAGACATGTAAGTGAGTGCTTATAAAATAATAGCAACTATTAACACAGTGGCTCCATCTGGACGGATGAGTGAAAACAGACCTTCTGAAATATTTTAGAAATGAAAATTTTATTATAGAAATAACACGTTTAGTGTAAAATGTAGAAACGACTACAAAGAATTTTAAAAGAACAATAAAATCCCCCTGATTCTACCAATTAGAGAAAAGGTCATTTAACAGTTGGTGTATGTCTTCTGTTTTTCCTTGCAACTTTTTCCTAGTTGGTGATCATATGTACACAGTTTGACAGAATGAAGACTAGGGTTTGGAACCTGGACTGTGAAATTACGTTGCACTTCCAAATTTGATGCATGCAGCAGGGCACCTAAAGCCCCTGCCCTGGAACAACCCAGAGGGATAGGGTGAGGAGGGAGGTGGGAGGAGGGTTCAAAATGGGGGGACACATGTATACACATGGATGATTCAGGTTGATGTATGGCAAAAACCATCACAGAATTGTAATTATCCTCCAATTAAAATAAATTTAAAAAACCCAATTCACTGCCTATAAAACTGCCATTGTATAAAGCCAATACATGTTTGAAGTGAAGTGAACTGAAAGTCACTCAGCCGTGTCCAACTCTTTGCAACCCCATGGACTAAACAGTGAATGGAATTCTCCAGGCCAGACTACTGAAGTGGGTAGCCTTGACCTTCTCCAGGGGATCTTCCCAACCCAGGGATCGAACCCAGGTCTCCTGCATTGCCAGCAGATTCTTTACCAGCTGAGCCACAAGGCAAGCCCAAGAATACTGGAGTGGGTAGCCTATTCCTTCTCCAGGGGATCTTCCTAACCCAGGAATCAAACCAGGGTCTCCCACATTGCAGGCAGATTCTTTACCAACTGAGCTATCAGGAAGCCCAATAAATGTTTAGCTTTTTTAACACTAAAAAAAGAAAAAGGAAATTATGTTGCACTTCCTTCTTCAGTGTCAGAGGTAAGCTACTCCCAGAGACATCACCTTGAAAACCCTATTTTTCTTTTCCTATTCTTTTTCCCCAGGAATATGCTATCTACCTTACCTAGAAAGAATATGGGCTTCCCTTGTGGCTCAGCTGGTAAAGAATCTGCCCGCAATGCGGGAGACCTGGGTTCAATCCCTGGGTTGGGAAGATCCCCTGGAGAAGGGAAAGGCTACTCACTCCAGTATTCTGACCTGGAGAATTCCATGGACTGTATAATCCATGGGATCACAAAGAGTCGGACACGACTGAGCAACTTTGACTTCACTAGTAAGGACATAGCCCTGTGATCCTTGGCTTCTTAATGAAAAATTTCTCACTTTCAAATGTGTATCTCTTTCCTGAAGACTCTCTAGAGACCCTCTCCTTATATAATTTACAACTTCTCTTTCCCCTTTCTCTTCAACACCCAAACTCCAGACTCAGTGAAGCTCAAAGCCTGGCCCTGCAGAATTTCTCCCCGCTCCCCACCCCCATTGCTGTGGAGGATGATAGAGATAAAGCATCTTCCCACAACAATTTCCTTCAACATGCTTAAATATACAAATTACATAAAACTTCATAGATATAATTACCCCTTTATCTTTGTATTAGATGTATGACAAACATAGCTTTAATCTGGATAGTCAAGATAATTGATTGTTCCCCACTCTGTAATAAGGCACAGTGGTTGGCAGAGTCAGGGATCATCAGCTGCTACCATCTAATCCAGCATTTCAAACAAAAAAAGTTTTATTCATTTATTTATTTTTGGCTGTTGCTGCACAGAATTTTCTCTAGTTGCAGAGACCAGGGACTACTCTCCAGTTGCAGTGCACAGGCTTCTCATTTCAATGGATTTATCTTGTTGCCGAGCACAGGCTCTAGAGTACGTGGGCTTCAGTAGTTGTGGCTCCTGGGCTCTTGAGCACAGGCTCAGCAGTTGTGGCGCACCAGGCTTAGTTGCTCTGTGGCTTGTGGGTCTTCCTGGATCAGAGATCAAACCCATGCCTAATGCATTAACAGGCATATTCTTTACCACTGATCCACCAGGGAAGCCCCTAATTTAGCACTTTAAACTATAGTTCCCTCTGATTGTAGCTACTGCAATTTTCAGCAATAAAATATGTCACCATAATCACAAGGTACTATCCCTACCATCAGCAACAGCCTTCCATTCATCATAGGCCTGAATAGTATATCTATTACTTTTTACATACATTATCTCACTCAATACTCAAAACAATCTATGAGATCACATTTTGTAGGTGAAGAAAAATTCGAATCAAGGTCTGTTTTAAATCCAAATCCACTGAAATTTTATTCTAATTAATACCTTGAAAACCTTCTCTGAACCACTCATAATTCTGGAACTTGAGCTCAATGGTGTTTCATGATACTCTAAAAAAATCTTTTAGATTTATGCAGGAATATGAGAGCTGAGAGAGAAAGACATTAAAACACACACACACACACACACACACACATACACACACACACCCCCCTACCTGTGTCTGGGAAGGCAGTCCTCTTTGAAAGAGCATGGTTTCTGGAGGAAAACACATGAAGTAGGGAGACCCAAAGAAGATGCCTGTCCAACCAGCCAAATTGACTAAATCAATCTCGGAGTCAGCTATCACCTCCAGCACAACCATGGCCTCACAAAAGTAGGCTGGTAATAACATATGCAGGTAACCAAATCCCTGGAGAGAGGGCAAGACAGTTCAGTGTCATGTCATCAAGTACTTCTGCTCTTTGGCTGACAGAATAGAGGTTCTAAGGTTATATCTTTCTTCAGTTCAGTTCAGTTCAGTCGCTCAGCCGTGTCAGACTCTTTGCGACCCCATGAATCACAGCATGCCAGGCCTCCCTGTTCATCACCAACTCCCAGAGTTCACTCAAACTCACATCCCTCGAGTCGATGATGCCATCCAGCCATCTCATCCTCTGTCATCCCCTTCTCCTCCTGCCCCCAATCCCTCCCAGCATCAGAGTCTTTTCCAATGAGTCAACTCTTTGCATGAGGTGGCCAAAGTACTGGAGTTTCAGCTTTAGCATCAGTCCTTCCAAAGAAATCCCAGGGCTGATCTCCTTTAGGATGGACTGGTTGGGTCTCCTTGTGGTCCAAGGGAGTCTCAAGAGTCTTCTCCAACACCACAGTTCAAAAGCATCAATTCTTCGGCACTCAGCTTTCTTCACAGTCCAACTCTCACATCCATACATGACCACAGGAAAAACCATAGCCTTGACTAGATGGACCTTTGTTGGCAAAGTAATGTCTCTGCTTTTCAATATGCTGTCTAGGTTGGTCATAACTTTCCTTCCAAGGAGTAAGCGTCTTTTAATTTCATGGCTGCAGTCACCATCTGCAGTGATTTTGGAGCCCAGAAAAATAAAGTCTGACACTGTTTCCACTGTTTCCCCATATATTTCCCATGAAGTGATGGGACTGGATGCCATGATCTTCGTTTTCTGAATGTTGAACTTTAAGCCAACTTTTTCACTCTCCACTTTCACTTTCATCAAGAGGCTTTTTAGTTCCTTGTCACTTTCTGCCATAAGGGTGGTGTCATCTGCATATCTGAGGTTATTGATATTTCTCCCGGCAATCTTGATTCCAGTTTGTGTTTCTTCCAGTCCAGCGTTTCTCATGATGTACTCTGCATATAAATTAAATAAGCAGGGTGACAATATCCAGCCTTGACATACTCCTTTTCCTATTTGGAACCAGTCTGTTGTTCCATGTCCAGTTCTAACTGTTGCTTCCTGACCTACATACAGATTTCTCAAGAGGCAGGTCAGGTGGTCTGGTATTCCCATCTTTTTCAGAATTTTCCACAGTTTATTGTGACCCATATGACAATTATTCTATCACTTGGTGAATTATTTTTCAGTCGAAACCCCATAACCTGTAGAAACAGCGTAATCTGTGTATTTTCTTCTGAGGACTAAAAATAAAAGTTCAATTTTCCAAAATGCTCTTGAAGAAGATGCCTTTTAATCCATTTCCCTGCCTCTCTGTGACAGGTCCTTTACCTGGCCAATGGCAGTGAGAGTAGCAAGGGACCCAGGTAGAACAGGCTGCCACTGTGCTTCAATTTTCAAGCCTCTCAAAATGAACAGAAAACAAGCTCAAAAATGTAATACCTGTCATCCTGCCTACAATATCCATTGCTGGCCCTGCCCTACATTCACCCTCATTAACTGGCTTGTCTGGAGCTTCCTGCTGGCCTTTGCTATAGTTGTTAAGTTATGTCTGACTTTCTGCGACCCCATGAACTGTAGCCCACCAGGCTCCCCTGTCCATAGAATTCTTCAGGCAACAATACTGGAGTGGGTTACTATCTCCTTTTCCAGGGGATCTTCTCAACCCAGGGATCAAACCTGTATCTGCTGCACTGCAGGCGGATTCTTTACTACTGAGCAACTTGGGAAACCCTCTGGCTGATTCCTCATAAAAGGAACTTCATCGTTACTGATCTGACTAATGATGGCTCAGAGAGAGCCAGGTTGAAGAGCACATGTAGCATACATATGTACTTCATGCATGTGTACACACATGTACACAAAAGACGGCCAGCATCACACATACACAAAGGATATGCAGAAACAGCTGTACCACACAATTTAAGTAGCACTATGCTAGAGCATAAGCAAAGAGCTGCATTAAGAGTTGAAAGGAAACATAAATGAACATCCATAATCAAATGAACTTATGTAGGAAAATTTAATCTTGAGAGTTTAACTGAATGGAGGTATAAGACCAGTGCTTATTCAATGACACATATAGAAAAAGTTCAAAAAGGCTTCAAGGCATACTATTGATGTTAATATCTTGATTGTTGCTCCATGATTTACCAAGGGCTGTCAGCCATTCTTTCATTAGATCCTGACCATAGTTTAGGAAGGTAAAACCAAGACATTGTTTTTGTTTATATTCAATTCCTTCCTTCCTTTCTTCCATAAAACATAGAATGCCTAACATGTGCCAAATTGTTTCTGAGGTACTGAAAATTCAGCAGTGAACAAGACAGATAAAAGAGTTGCTGTTCTCATTATAATTTATGTTCTAGTAGGAGAGAGACAATGTACAATTTGCTTATATACATATATAATAAACAAATCATTTAGAATATAATATTAGAATGATGAAGTAATTTAAAAAGTATAAAATACTATGGAAAAATAAATACGGATATTGGGAAGTGCTAGGGGGAGGACTTCAATTTTAAACAGCAGTGTCAAGACAGGTGTTATATGAAAGAGTATATCTGGGAGGAGAATGGTCTAATCAGAGGGTCTAATCAGTCTGTGTAAAAGTCCAGGGGCAGGAGCTTGCCTGAAAATGAAGTCACTCAGTCGTGTCCGACTCTTTGCGACCCCATGGACTGTAGCCTACCAGGCTCCTCAGTCCATGGAATTTTCCAGGCAAGAATACTGGAGTGGGCTGCCATTTCCTTCTCCAGAGGATCTGTTCTAAAGTGCAACAAAAAGACCACTGTGATAAGGAAAATGATAAGAGATGAAAACACAATGGAGAAGGGGCAGAACCAGATCCTTTAGGACCTTAAAGATCTTTAGCTTTTACTCTAAGAGCGTGAAGCCATTTGGTTGTTTTGATGAGAAAAGACTATAGGGTAACAAGAGTAGAAGCAGGGAGACTATCTAGAATGCTATTACAATAACCCAAGCAAGAGATGACTGTAGCTTGGTCCATGGTTATAGCAGTGGAGCTAGTGAGAAATGGATTCTGTATACAATTTGAAAGTAGAAGAAATCTCTTGATGAAGAATGTGGGTAGCAAAGATACATGGTGCCAAGGAAGCTGCTAACATTTTTGGTCTATGCCACTGAAAGGACAGAAATGCTGCTTATTGAACTGAGGAAAAATGGGGCAGATTTGATGATGCTGTTAAAGTGCATCACTCAATAAATCAGCAAATTTGGAAAACTTGCCAGTGGCCACAGGACTGAGTTAAGTTTTCATTTCAATCCTAAAGAAGGGCAATGACAAAGAATGTTTAAGCTACCATACAATTGAGCTCATTTCACATGCTAGCAAGGTTATGCTCAAAATCCTTCAAGCTAGGCTTCAGCAGTACATGAACCAAGAACTTCCAGATGTACAAGCTGGGTTTAGAAAAAAGCCAGAGGAACCAGAGACCAAATTACCAACATTTGTTGGATCACAGAGAAAGCAAGCGAATTCCAGAAAAACATCCATTTCTGCTTCATTGACTAGGCTAGAGCCTTTGACTGTGTGGATAACAATAAACTGTGGAAAATTCTTAAAGAGATGGAGATACCAGACCACCTTACCTGTCTTCTGAGAAACCTGTATGCAGGTCAAGAAGCAACAGTTAGAAGCAGACATGGAACAACTGAGGGTTCAAAATTGGGAAAAGAGTATAACAAGGCTGTATATTGTTACCTTGGTTATTTAACTTCTATACAGAGTACATCATATGAAATACCAGGCTGGATGAATCACAAATTGGAATCAAGACTGCCAGGAGAAATATTAACAACCTCAGATATGCAGATAATACCACTCTAATGGCAGAAAGTGAAGAAGAACTAAAGAGCCTCTTGATGAGGGTGAAAAGGAGAGTGAAAAGGCTGGCTTGAAACTCAACATTTAAAAAACTAAGATCATGGCATCTGGTCCCATCACTTCATGAAAAATAGATGGAGAAAAAGTGGAAACAGTGGCAGATTTTTATTTTCCTGGGCTCTAAAATCACTATGGGTGGTGACTGTAGCCATGAAATTAAAAGATGCTTGCTCCTTGGAAGAAAAGCTATGACAAACCTAGACAGCATATTAAAAAGCAAAGACATGACTTTGCTGACAAAGGTCTGTCTAGTCAAAGCTATGGTTTCTCCAGTAGTCCTGTCTGGATGTGAGAGTCGGACCATAAAGAAGGCTGAGCACTTAAGAATTAATTGATGCACTCAAATTGTGCTGCCAGAGAAGACTCTTGAGAGTCCCTTGGACTGCAAGGAGATCAACCAGTTAACCCTGAATATTCACTGCAGTCGAAGTTCTAATACTTTGGCCACCTGATGTGGGAAAGACCCTGATGCTAGGAAAGACTGAGGGCAGGAGGAGAAGAGGGAACAGAGGATAAGATGGTTGGATGGTATCACTGACTCAATGGACATGAATTTGAGCAAACTCTGGGAGATAGTGGAGGACAGAGAGGTCTGGTGTGCTGCAGTCCATTGGGTTGCAAAGACTCAGATACGACTTAGTGACTGAACAATAGCAGAGCAGATTTGAAGACTTTGAATTCAGTTTTGCAAATGTCAAGTTTTGTTATCTATTCAATCTTTCCACTAGGATGTTGAATTCAGATAGATATATAGGGTTAGAAGTTAACAGGAGAAGTCTGGGTTGGAAAATATGGGAATTGTCTTCATTTAGTTGACATTTCCCTGGAGA
This sequence comes from Bos javanicus, assembly GCF_032452875.1. Classification (NCBI taxonomy): domain Eukaryota; kingdom Metazoa; phylum Chordata; class Mammalia; order Artiodactyla; family Bovidae; genus Bos; species Bos javanicus. Next base: position 25,672,672 of record NC_083872.1, on the reverse strand, counting down.
AGGGAAAGGCTACTAACTCCAGTATTATGGCCTGGAGAATTCCATGGACTATACAGAATTCCATGGGTCACAAAGAGTCAGACACGACTGAGCAACTTTCACTTTCATAGGTGACATTTAACACCACAAGCACAGATGGAATCACCAAGTGAGAAAGAGGTAAAGACCAACGAATGGTGCTCTCCAATGTAAAAGGTGGGGAAAGGAGAAGGATTCAGCACAGGAGCCTAAAAAGGAACAACCAGTGAGGGAGGAGAAAAACTAGGAGTGTGTGGAATTCTTGGGAGGCAAAAAGAAGATAGTATTTCTAGGAAGAAGAAGTGATCAATTGTACTGATGGCCCTAATGATGAAAATTAACTGACCACTGTATTTAACAGTGTGGAAGCTGCTGTTATCAGAAGCTCAACAAAGAGTTGCTTCTATGGAATGACGGAGATGAGAGCCTGATTGGGATGAGTTTAAAAGATAATGGGAAGAAAGGACCTTTGCTACTAAGAGAACAGAGGAATGGTTAGTGAAGAGATGGTATTTTTAAAATGGGAGAAATAATGGCATGTTTCTATGGTATTAGCAATAATCCATCAAAGAAGAAAATTGATCATGTAGAAGAAAGGGAAAGGATTACAGTGTACTTGAATAGAGTGGATATGCAATCTCATTCACAAACCAAGACACAGAAGAGTGATGTATTCATGATTATATAACCAATAAATGATAAGAGCCTGGATATGAACCCAAGCCCCACAGTCAACATTCTCTAACACACCATGATGGAGGAGGCCTATGTCACCTACTATAGTATGCTTGGCAAATGGTCATCAACCTTTGCCTAATAACATTATTTCAGAGCATATGATTTCATAAGTAGTTAATTTCAACATATTGCATGTTTAACGTGTGTCAGTCACTAGGTTGATGGGGAATGAGGAAAGAATATAAAGGTGAATGACACACTTTCTCTAAGGAAATTTACAATCTGGTGAACCTTAAACAATAACCAAGACAAGACAAAATAAATTAGTGTATGATGGACAGTTCTAATGATGACAGTATTCCCTTACACTGAGGCACATTCTACCTCTAGGCAATGTCTCCCAATTTGCTTCTAAGTCTGCCCTCTCCAGCAATGACAATATCTATTCTTTAGGGTATGTAGATGAATCACAAGTTCTGTCTCACTGGTAGAAAATTATTCCAACTGGATCTGGGGATAAACAATAGATCATAAGCCTAAAAGCATATACTTTAAGGTAAAAGTAATGAAACCACAAACGTGAACCTATTTTATATCTTTATTTCAACCCCATCTTTTGTAGAATGAAAGACAATTCACACTTAAGGTATTAAGCTCAACAGTGGAACTATTACAGGGCTTCACCATATGGAGATAGCTTATATTACAGAAAATACTCAAACTTCTTCAATTCTCTCAACATACACATTAAATATTTCAGAAGAATAACGCTTTCTGAGTATGAAAACATGAGTTCAATCCCTTAGCAAAATACCTTATATGTGTATGTGTGTGATTTCTTCAGGTTATTATAATAACCTTGTCGATTCTTTTTATTAAAACAGGTATAAACTCCTCATTTAGAAGTCCTATGGGCTTACAGAGAACAAAATTCTGTGGTCTTTAAGTATCTTTTTCTTTCTATCTAATAACTAAGAACATTTGCATGAAAAAAGGCATCGTCTTCTATCTAGGGTATTCTTTTTTTTAGCCACAAGGCTTGTGGGATCATAGTTGACTGACTAGGGGTTGAACCTGTGCCTTCAGCAGTGAAACAATGGAGTCCTAACCACTGGACCTCCAAGGAATTCCTTACTTAGGGTGTTCTTTTATAAGAAACCAAATCATCAGTGTACTGCATATGCAACAACTGTGATGATAACTAGAGAAGAGTTAATATTTTGATGAAGAAAAACATTAGGAGCAGGCAGATATAAGAAACCAAGATCTATTCCCTTGGCCTGGAATTCCCATATGCACTCCTCCTAGCAAACACCTATTCAGTCTTTTAAGAGCCTCTACAAATGTCAACTTGTAAAACCTTCCCCTCCTCATCCTTATCCCCACTTTGTACTCTCTTTGCTGTACTCTCACAGAATTTTTGTAAACAACTCTATTGTGAAACTACATTGAATTTACTGTCTCCAATTTACTTCCTTTAATTTATGTGTATTCCAAGTCTGTGAGCTTCTTGAGGGAAGAGGGTTACTGTATCTTTTCTTTGTGTTCCCAGTGTACCACATAGTGTCTGGAACCTGGAAGGTATTCAATAAATGCTGATGGAGTGAAGCGATGATGAATGAGTCAGTGAATGAATGAAACGAATGGAAAAGCAAAAATAGAACTAAAGGTTAGGGGAAAATGAACAATGAGTTTTGATAACTAAGAGGTTCACTAATTTAGTCATACCCCCTTCATTTTACAGACCGGGAAACTTAAACTTGTATTAGTTAAATGACTTGTCTACACTAGTCACTGTCTATAGCAAGGCTACGGAGCAACAGGAGTTTGAACCTCAACAAAGCCCCTGACCTTTTTTCATTATTATAACACTGACCACATTGTATTGTCAGTCTTCCCTATCACATCTAGTTCCTTGAAGACAGTAATGATGTTTTATCTATCTCTAATCTATCCTTTGATTATAATGACGAAGCTAATATTGCTCATGGTGCCATAGAAATAACCTCAAAATTAGACATGTGGACTTGCAATCCCCTTTAAGATGACTTGTCTAATTTCCAGACATTCAAAGACATCTGAGTGTGCTTTAGTGAAATAGCTATTGATTCTGAGCTTCAGAATCAAATGCAGTTCAGTTCAGTTCAGTCATTCAGTCATGTCCGACTCTTTGTGACCCCATGGACTGCAGCACACCAGGCCTCCCTGTCCATCAGCAACTCCCAGAGATTACTCAAACCCATCTTCATTGAGGCAGTGATGCCATCCAACCTTCTTATCCCCTTCTTCTCCTGCTTTCAATCTTTCCCAGAATCAGGGTCTTTTCAAATGAGTCAGGTATTCACATCAGGTGGCCAAAGTATTGGAGTTTCAGCTTCAACAACAGTCCTTCCAATGAATATTCAGGAGTGATCTCCTTTAGGATGGACTGGTTGGATCTCCTTGCAGTCCAAGGGACTCTCAGGAGTCTTCTCCAACACCACAATTCAAAAGCATCAATTCTTTGGCGCTCAGCTTTCTTTATAGTCTAACTCTCACATCCATAGATGACCACTGGAAAAACCATAGCCTTGACTAGATGGACCTTTGTTGGCAAAGTAATGTCTCTGCTTTTTAATATGCTGTCTAGATTGATCTAGATTGATAACTTTCCAAGGAGTAAGCGTCTTTTAATTTCATGGCTGCAGTCACCATGTGCAGAGATTTTGGAGCCCCACAAAATAAAGTCAGCCACTGTTTCCCCATCTATTTGCCATGAAGTGATGGGACTGGATGCCATGATCTTAGTTTTCTGAACGCTGGGCTTTAAACCAACTTTTTCACTCTCCTCTTTCACTTTCATCAAGAGGCTCTTTAGTTCTTCTTCGCTTTCGGGCAGTGTCATCTGCATGTTTGAGGTTATTGATATTTCCCCCAGTAATTTTGATTCCAGCTTGTGCTTCCTCCAGCCCAGCATTTCTCATGATATACTGCTTATTTAACATATAAGTTAAATAAGCAGGGTGACAATATACAGCCTTGACGTACTCTTTTTCCTACTTGTAACCAGTCTGTTGTTCCATGTCCAGTTCTAACTGTTGCTTTCTGACCTGCATACAGATTTCTCAAAAGGCAGGTCAGGTGGTCTGGTATTGCCATCTCTTTCAGAATTTTCCACAGTTTGTTGTGATCCACATAGTCAAAGGCTTTGGCATGGTCAATAAAGCAGAATTAGATGTGTTTCTGGAACTCTCTTGCTTTTCGATGATCCAACAGATGTTGGCAATTCGATCTCTGGTTCCTCTGCTTTAGTGAAATACTGTAACAACCCTGAGCTTCAGAATCAAACACACCTAAGTTTAAATCCTAGCCCAGGTGATGCAGTGGTAAAGAACCTGCCTGCCAGTGCAGAAGATGCAAGAGTCGTGGGTTTGATCCCTGGGTCAGGAAGATCCCCTGGAGGAGAAAATGGCAACACACTCTAGTATTCTTGCCTGGAAAATTCCATGGACAAAGGAGTCTGGTGGGCTACTGTCCATGGGGTCACAAAGAATCAGATGCAACTTAGCATGCACACATGCATTAGGGGTATTATTTAAAATTTCTGAACTAAGGTGCTTCATCTGCAACCCAGATCAGAAACAGGTGGGTTTGTATGGGGGGATTCAAAGATAATTCTAAGTTATTGAAAATAAATGGTTGATTAGATTATGATTCTAAAAAATAGGAAGTAAAAGAAAAAAAGAGGAGATTGGGGACTGGGAGGAAGGGAAGGACAAAAGATATTTAAGACGTTAAAGCCTTTGCAAGTAACCACAAGTGGGCATTAAAAAGACAGGGGGAAAAATCTAAGATATTAAAAATTCTTGGTTGGATATATTTCAAAGCCACTTCTGACCCTAAACTGTACAAGACATAAAAGAGACTGGGGTGGGAGTAGAGGATATGGAGAAAACAGTTCATTCAGTGAGGCCCTAAAGGGCAGAAACAGGATCACAGAATAAATGTTATAAGTAAATTTTGATTTGCCCCAAGAAAGAATTTTATAATAGCAAGAGGACCTGGTTATGGAGTCACTAAGTCTGAGAGGCAATAGCTTTGCTTTGGAATCCCGGAAGCTTAAGTATCCCACTGTATGACTTAGACCAGTCATTTTACCCCCAACTTAGCTGTCTCATCTGCAAAATTCAGACCAAAGGTTTTATCCTTTCTGTTTGGATGCTGGTGCTTATTAAGACACTTCCTACATCCCTGAATGTATCAGAAGAAACTGATTTGTGACCATCAATGCATTTCCCAACCAAATGTAGATAAGTAAATGAGGATATAACTCACATCAGGAAGAGGAGGTAAACTTTGTGTATGAATCATCTGATCCTCATACTCACCGTTTTAATGAGTAACATAGAGAACACATGCATTTCTGTTTCTGCTTTGAGACCTCTTGTATCCGTTTTTCTGTTTACTCTTTCAAAGGTCATAAGTTTACCTCTGGGTGAATACATTATGGTAGAAGAGCTTTTATAAATTATAATATAATGACTTTTAAATTGATTTGGACACCTTGAAATGTATGTGAAATTAGCTTGGCAAGGCAGCCATCTAACAGAAGATAAGCTGCAGGTTAAATTCTCTAAACTGTGTTTTCTGATTGTATCTATACAAATTCTGTCTGGACATGGAAACTGTAAGTATCAATTCACTATGAAATAACAAATCTAAGAAAAGACACTAAATCTTAAACATAAGTTTCCCACAGTTTAGATAATATTTTTCTTAAGAGAGTAGGGCACACTGCTAAAATTCTATTCAGAAAATGTGAATAGATTAAAAATGAGTTTGATAAATACAGTAAAATACAAGAAAATAAGATGTCTTGTGGTCTGTATAACATTTGAGAATGTGTTCTGAAGAAAAATTGTTGTCCCTTTGATGTAACTTTGAAGAACTGAGCTAAGGGATGGGGGTATAACTTTGAAACTGAAAGAACCACTGTGCTAAATCAGAGGAAAATAAATCATAATTTAACATTTTTCAATTAAAAAAAATCTGTTCAGAGGTTCCAAAACACTATTCTGTTTGGTATAGGCAATCAGATTTAAATTCATCTTTTTTTCACAAGTTGAGAGGGGAAAAAGTTTTAGTAACTATTACTCAAATCATCTCTATGGTATGTATAAGGTACACAATAAAGAGAAATGGCTGGTCATAAGAAGACTTGTTTTCTAATCTTAGGGCAAGTTGCTGTGTGGCTTCAGATAAGTCCCTTATTACCTTAATTTCTTCAGCCATATACTTCTTAGTATGAAGGAGAAGGTAAATGAAAATCCTTTGAGAGGTATAAATTGTTCTGCAGTGAAGATTATTAATGCATAATTCTTTTCCTCATTCTATTAATGTTGAAATGTCCTTAATATATCTTTCGGATAACTCATAATTCTTTCTTCCCTCCACCAGATTTGTTAATTAAATGATGGAAGGCATTTTGGTAAGATAGGTAAAAGATTTAGTGAAAAAACCTGCTAAAGAAATAAAGCCAAATGCCTCTGAAAAATGTAAGGGTACATTAAATGAAAAAAGCAAAGATCTACATTTAATGTGTTCATAAGACAGATACTGTGTCTTTGTTTTATTTTTCAAATTTGTCAGTTAAAAACAAAAGTAGTGGTGTAATATACTCAAGAGGTTTAATGTTACATTAATCAGAGCTGACAACCATGAAAACTATTTATTGTTGTATTTGAACCACTAATTTCAGATGAAATCTAAAACACTCAAGCTCCAATTGTTAGCACTGACATGCCAACAAAAACCTTAAGGAAATCTTTTGTAGCTAGATCACACTATTGTTATGCACTCACTTGAGAAAACAAAATATGTATGTAACTAAATCCTACCGTATGTCTACAGTGGTTTTGATAAACAGACCCAGTCAAAAGTTGAGTAAATTATACTATAAAGGTTAATTTAAAATCTATGTTGTCATTCACTGACTTCTGATAACTATACTTTTCGATTTAGTATATGTAGTTAGAGCACTGTCTAGCCTAAATGAATCTGAGGTTCCATTTCTATTTCTACAGGAGTCAGTTAACTCGAAAAAGAAGAAAAAAATGGACTAAGATAAATTGTGTATGGACAACTTGGGCAAAAAAACTACTTGAAAAGCCATCTTCGCAAATGAAGTACAGTAATGCTCCAAACTATAGATAAATAGGAAAAGAAATGAATAAGTTACTTAATCTAAATATAGAAACAGGGCATGCAGTGATCCAGTTAGGAAAAGGCTTTCTTCTCTATTGCTAAACCTAATACTTCCCAGAGCAGATCTTGTTCTGTTGTGTGAATTTGAGCAAGTTGATTAAATTCTGGGCTTATTTCCTCAGCTGTAAAATGAGGATAATAACTGATCTCCATAGGAAAGTTATGAGAATTACAGTAAACAGGGACTATAAACTACATTTTTGGGAGTGAGCACACTGTGTAGGGCTTAGAGACTAGAAGCAGAAATATGTGGTACACATCAAACGCACATAATGTTATAAGCAAAATTCCCTCAGTAAAAAATAAATCTAAAATTTTAAAGGAGAGAAAAATAGTGAATATAAGCTAACTACTAAGTAAAAGCAGCAGTAGCAGGAATAGCAGCAGCAAACTGTTCTCACTCTGTCCTGATGCCTGCATAGGTCTTCAGAATAAAAACTAAGAGTGCATTACCAAGCAAAGGGTGATCAACTTTAGCCAGTGGTGAAGGAATATCATTGGCTTTTGAATTTGACAAAAAATACCCTGTTTTAAGGGAACATTTTCAAAGCAGAAAGGTGGGAAGCCTGATCATAAGTGGCTAACAAAAACAAATAAAAATGGAGATGGCAGGATTGAGAAAAATATGACTGAGACTGTCTTGCTCCATGGGTTCTAACTCACAAACACGAAAAATGTTCCATTAGTGCTTGACAATATATAAAGCTATTACGATTTCTACAGAGCTCTTTGGTGATGAATTAAAAATTGGTAAGTAAAGTGGGCATGGGAAGGTGAGCCATATCTCTAAGTAGATATGGAGAATGAATTTTTAGTGATTGTAATTAAATGTAGTCTCATGTGAACTAGATTATTTCTATGCCATTGAGATCTACTGATAAAAGCTTCTCATTGATGATGTAAAGGAGAAGAGAAACAAAGTGGCTGAGACAAGAAGCAATAGGACAGGCAATTTCTTTCAAGCTGTAAAAAACTGCACGTTTTAAGGCAGATGGTAAAGACCAAGGGAAAGGGAAGAGAACGCAAGATACAGAACAAGAAAAGCTTAGCAACAAAGTACCTCACATATTGGGGCTTCCCAGGTGGCTCAGTGGTGAAAAAAAAATCCACCTGCCATTGCAGGAGAGTCAGGGTTCGATCCATGGGTCGAGAAGATCCCCTGGAGTAGCAAATGGAAACCTGCAACCCACTCCAGTATTCTTGCCTGAAGTTTCCACTGACAGAGGAGCCTGGCAGGCTTCAGTCCATGTAACCGCAAAGAGCTAGACATGACTGAACACACACAAACATCCCCCTCACATATTAGGATAAGATTCAATAATATTAGCACCTAACATCTGTTGGGAACTATTATCATTTAAAAACTGTTATATTTATCATTTAAAAATTGTCATTTTTAAATTATCATTTAAAATGATATCTATTATTTAAAAATGATATCTATTATCATTTAAAAATTGTTATAAAACAATTTACATCTGATTTTTATTGACGTCAATATAAATTATAAATTAAGTAGAAACATTATTTATCCTCCTTTCAGACTTATAATCTACCTTGAATTCATGTAGATTCATAGCTTACAAAAGCTTTCACATAATCCTCCCAAAACAAAGTGAATGTGCCATCAGTTTTGTAATTCTTATTTTCAGGTAGAGAGATTGAAGGCATGAAGGTTAAATGACTTGCAAAGGAGGTTTTTTAAAAAATTTTTCTTAAGTATAAAGTTGATTATGAAGAGTTATTTTTCCTAGAGAATTTTTGGGGTTTGGGTAGGTTTTTAAGGGGTTGGACTTCATGACTAGCACTTAGTCTTCCACAAAAAGTTTTGCATGCATTCAGATTCCCTCTTTCTGTTTCCCCAAGACCTGGGTCTTGATGCTGCTCCACTTTTGATCAGGCCTCCCAGAGGCCCTCCCAGAGTCAACATAATATCCATGCACAGTTCTCATTTTCCCTCCTTATTCCCCAAATTTAACAACTTATTTCTCATTATTTTCAGAGCAATCTTAACTTCTCTAATTCATTAAGTTACACTAATATATCAGAACTAGTAACAGTTTAACAAATTACTTCCTCCCAGATTTGCATTTTAACCTGGGGCCTCTTAAACTGTTTAATAATGTGGGCATTTCTGACTCTGAGAACCAAGTCAAAGAAGCTTGGTCTTTCTGGCATCCCATCACACCAACACAGCAAAAGCATCCTTTATAGGCCTTTTTGTAGGAATAATCCTAACCTTTATTTCATGTGCGTGCATGCGTGCTTAGTCACTCAGTCATGTCTGACTCTTGCGACCCCACAGACTGCAGCCCGCCAGGCTCCTCTGTCCATGGAATTTTCTAGGCAAAAATACTGGAGTGGGTTGCAGTTTCCTACTCCATGATCTTCCCGACCCAGGGATCAAACCGGCATCTCCTATGTTTCCTGCATTAGCAGGCAGATTCTTCACCACAGAGCCATCCGGGAAGCCCTTTATTTCATGTAGGTTATATTAAACAAAATAATATGGGGAAAATATTCACAGTAAGACTAGTTAAAATTATAATTATTTTGTACAATTTAACTTTGTGATTGGCTAATAAATGACCCAGGGGTTGAACCTAGGTCTCCTGTATTGCAGGCAGATTCTTTACCATCTGAGCCACCAGGGAAGCCCCATAAGTGATAATATTAAAACCAGATTTCATCTTAATTCAATAAAATGTTATGGGCGTAAGCAAGTAAGTTATATGTGTAGGTCATCCTTTAATACTATGACTATCACTGATTTTTAAAAGGCTTCCCTGGTAGCCCAGCTGGTAAAGAATCCACCTGCAATGCAGGAGACCCCGGTTCCATTCCTGGGGTGGGAAGATCCCTTGGAAAAGGCATAAGCTATCCACTCCAGTATTCTTGGGCTTCCATGGTGGCTTAGCTGGTAAAGAATCTGCCCACAATGCAGGAGACCTGTGTTCAATCCCTGGGTTGGGAAGATTCCCTGGAGAAGGGAACAGCTACCCGATCCAGTATTATGGCCTGAAGAATTCCATGGACTGTATAGTCCATGGGGTTGCAAAGAGTCAGGCACAACTGAGCGACTTCCACTTCACTTCACTTCTGATTTTTAAGAAGAGAAGAGATAATTTCATAATGATGAATTTATACAAATTTCCTATGATCACTCCTGAGGTATTTTAGAGTTTTCATACAAATAGACAAAAAAAGAAAACTTTATATATATTAAAAAAAAAAAACCCAAAACCATTCATGTCACTTTTTTTTTTCTGATTGACTCATCTGTCATTATTTTTTCTAAAGATCAGGAGCCACATATTTAGTTTTGAAAATTAAGAAATCTGTTTCAAGTGTCATTCTGCTTAGTTCTGTAAGTACTAGTTCCAGGATCAAAGATAAAATGAAGTAGATGGGATATCCACTTCACATACAATCTCCTTGCGCCTTAAATATACTATGGAAATGTGGTTTTCTAAGACTTCATTAAGCTCTGGTTTAATATAACCTACATGAAATAAGGGGCTTCCCAGATGGCTCTGTGGTAAAGAATCTGTCTGCCAATGCAGGAAACATAGGAGATGCCGGTTTGATCCCTGGGTTGGGAAGATCATGGAGTAGGAATTGCAAAGCTCTGGTTAGCTAAGGGAAGGGAAGCTTATAGACACTGCTTACAGATGGCTGAACCAGCGGTTATTACCAAGAGGAACTCTGACCTGAAAGGAAGCAATCTTAAGATGGCAGAGAAAAGCAGGGTGATCATCCTAGCTCTTGCAGGTGAAGAACTGTTTGTTTTTTTAACTGCATACATACATCCTGAATCTACAGTTCATGGTTTCCTTTATATGATGAAGTTACCCACTGCCTTGACTGCTGTTTTCTATTCAGCTTTCTTGTTTTTAACAACCCAGGAGCAACAATGAAGGATTTCAATTTCCAAATGGTTTGGGAAGATGTAATAACACAAACAGCTATGGTTAACCACCTATGCTTTCCTTATTCTACTTTTTTTTTTAAAAGATGTGAACCTAAAGGTATGTATAGGATATAAAGTAAAACTGAGGTACCTCAATAATCTTCCTTCAAGAACGATTACTAGTATCTTTTGGCACAGTTTACTAAAACTTTAAAAGGTAAAATGTCCACCCCTAACATTTTCCCTTTCATTTCTCTCTCACTCTCCTTTTCTAGACCCTCTTCACTTTCCGTAAGAAAGGGGGACTAAAACATTGTCTGCATGTTTCTCAGAATACTGTAATGATTTTGAAACCTCATAGTATTTATCCTCCGACTGTCACTTTAGTACAGAAGCAAAACTCAATTTAGAGGATTATAAATACGAACAAAACTCAGTTCTTGATCTCAAGGAACTTTCTAGGGTAGTAATAATCCTAAAAGAAATATTAATAAAATGATAAATACATTTACTTTTCTCTTTACACTTAAGGAAGGGTTACACATGCAAAACTTCATCTGATACTTTAAAATATCCTTGTAAGGAAGATGGGACAAATACTATTTTCCCAACATTACAGAGGAGATAGAGATAAAACATGCAACATATTTAAAGCCATAAAAATAACTAGATAAACTTATGTTGTGATTATAACTAAATAAACATGTTATAGTTATCTATGTGTTGACCTTTGAACAACACAAGTGTGAACCACACAGGTCCACTTACACACGGATTTTTATCAATAAATAAATAATATTGTACCATAGGAACTGCAGTTGGTTAAATCTGATGATGCAGAGGAACTACAGGATATGGAACACTGACTGTAAACATATACTTGGATTTCTGACTTGGAGGAGAGGTTGCCACTCCTAAACCCCATGTTTTTTCAAGGGTCAACTGTATACACACACACACACAGAGCTTATCACCCTGGAAATGTGTCTTGGCTTAAGAAATTATCTATCACACTAATCTGCTATAATGCTTAAAATTTCATTTTAGAAAGTCCATGTGTCTGCGTGTGTGCTCAGTTGCGTCCAACTCTTTGTGATCCCATGGACAGAAGCCCACTAGGCTTCTCTGTCTGTGGAATTTCCCAGGCAAGAATACTGGAGTAGGCTACCATTTCCTCCTCTGGGAAATCTTCCCAGCCCCCGCCATTTCCTCCTCCAGGAAGTCTTCCCAACCCAGGGGTCGAACCTGTGTCTCTTGCATCTCTTGCATTGGCAGGCAGATTCTTTACCTCTGCGCCACCTGGGAAGCCCTAGCAAGTCCATACTCTACGAGTGTCTACAAGAAGTTCCATTAGAGCATAGGCCTAAATAGAGAGAAATGCAAAAAAGATTACTGGATGCTATTACAAGTGGGTCAGTTTAGTACATGGTAATTGGGTTCCTTAGAAAAATGGAAGGTTGGGAATACTTTTTGTCCTAGAACAAAATGGGAAAAGTTTGATGGGAGGAAAGACAAAAAGGTCTTGATAGGCTGAGGTAAAGCCCTGGGCACAAGCAGCCTGAGGATTTGTAAGAAACTGAATAGGGTAGAGGCAGTGAGGATGTTAAAAGAAGAACTTCTTGCTGCAAGTTACTCAAACTAGGTTTGAGTTCTTCAGTATTCTTGCCCACTTCCTCCATTTAATCCATGGTACCAGGCTCATAGGTACTCAAAAAATATTTGTCATAACTTTAATTAATAACTTTATATAACTTTAGATATGAAGATTCAGTATGTAAAACTCTGGAAATCCTTGGAAGTAGTTTCCTCAAAGTTAACAAGCTCATAAATTCATTCATGAAAGACTGGACTAGAAAATTCTACAAATCAAAGCATAAAAAGAAACTCTAATGTTTGCAAAATTTGCAGTCTATTTTGTCTTCAATTCGTTCATATCCTCTTCTCAGGATATAGAAACGTTTGTGTTGCACCCATTTCAGAAGATGTATATGGCCTCAGAATTGAGTATTAGAGTCATTAAATTTTAATCTTGTTTAGGAAACTGTCTGCTTATCTTGGGAAAAAGGCAAGTTGCCATTTTTCCCCCATATGGAGACTGTGGAGACAAGGGAAACCCCTCCACATTTTTCCCACAATTTCATATTATGCTAGAGAATTTCTGATTTTGTTAATCCATTAAACATTTTAAGAGTATTTTTGGTTAGCACTGTACTGAGTGAGGTATATGAATGGAGTCAAGTGCACAGTCCTTGCCCCTGAAGAAGTTACAATGCAGAGAGACAGAACCAGGCGTGGAACAAAAGCTGTGACTGCATAATAATATACTAGTGTGGGATGGGGGATGGGGAATCTGGAAGTCCCGTTGTTACTAGGAAAGTGGTTTCCAAGAGGTGAGAGCTTTTAGGCAGGCTCCCAAAGAGGTTGATTTTAATGATTTGCAGGAGTGAAAGTTAAAGGGCTTTTCTATTTGGGAGATAAACATCTGCCATGATTTAAATATGCGAAGAGCCTGAAGTGTGGGAGACTTAAGGAGATTGACTTCCTGGCAGTCAAAAGGCAGATTTGGGAAAGGATTTGAGAATACAACTGATAAGTTTGGGGAAGTCAGTTGATAAAGATGGGAAGGGACAGAGATTTTTGTTGTGGTTGTTATTAAAAGTTTAGATTTGATGTGGTAGGTAAACAATAAATAGAGAAATTACATGAGAAGAATGATTTTTATGATGTAACAATGAGATTGCAATAGAGAGGTCCTGATGCTCAGGAAACAAGCTAGATATACCATATTTTAGGCCTAGGTTAGTAAGACCTGAAAGAAAATGGTAGCTGAAGAAATTTCAAAGTTGAATAGATAGTAATAATAAGGAAAAGGCTATGTTATAAACTATCCCATTACTATTCTTTAATTATTAACCCAATTAACAATGATTTCCAGATAATTTATCTCCAGTCCCCCTCTCCCTAGTTTACACCTTTGTATCAAAGAGATTTTATTCAGGACATCCTTTTCAGTACTCTCCACCTATGCCTTACTCAGCTTGCCTTTGCTTCATCTTCTTCCCATTTTACCTCCTGCTGTTCATTTAGTCAAATCATCAAATTATTTTAGTCCTTACAAGACCTTAAAGGCATTTATGATCTCAGAAAATTCTGAAATTCTGGCTGCTAGGGACTTTAACCACATAACAACAACATAGGACTTATTTTCAAAATTAGAATTTTTGATTACTGATGGTACTCATTCTAAGTGTTTAAAAATGATCGTTGTAAAAACAAAAATTACTTGTAATCTCGCCACCACTATTGAAATGTTGATTTATTCCTTCCAAATGTTAAATGTGAATAATTTTCACATATTTTAAAATGCAGTATATATCTTTTAATTTATTTTTAATGGGAGGATAATTGCTTTAAACTGTTGTGTTGGTTTCTATCATACACAACATGAATCAGCCATAGGTATACATATGTCCCATTCCCTCTCAGTACATCTTTGCATCTCGCTTTTAGTTTTTACTTTCATATGGTTATTTTGGAGGCTCCTAGAATTCAAGCAGTTCTACTCAGAATTTTGCTAAGACCCCTGCTACTGCTACCTCCCTATAATTCAGTCTCTACTCCCTATATCCTCTGATTATTCATAACTTTAGCTCCTTTGTGGTTCTTGCTGCCTGGCATCTATCGCTTGCCTACTCAATGCACCTTTAAACCATCATTCAATCCACCTCAGTCCCTCTTTCTCCTTGCACGGTGTTTGTGGAGAGCTTCACAAGCTTCCTACAGAACTACTGCCCTTGGGTCTAGTGTCCATCCCAATCCACAAACTGCTGCAAAGAGGGAGAAGAGATCATGTCGCACCAGAAGAGAATTTATGAAGGAACCTCTTAGAGGAATGGGAATGACAGACACAGCTGTCTTGATCTATATTCCTTCATTTATTACTTTCTGAAAATAAGATTTTTGGTGACTATATAATATTCTGTCCTGTGAATATTCCAGATGTACCTAACTGTTCCAACAATGATCAACAGTTAACATGTCTTTGATCTTCACTATTCTAAATAACAGTGAGGTGAGAAGCCTTCTAAGTTGCCTGAATCTCAGGTAAAAACTTTTTGGATTTCTGAAAGTTGAATTACTACAAAGGTGGCAATCTTGATAGAGTCTGCCAAATGAACTTTCAGAAAGGGTTTTATGACTTTAAAATAGGAGCAAGGATTTTAACTTGTTATAGTTAGCTTACTAGGAACCACAGGGAAATCTATACCATATGCTAGAAATACTTATAGGAAATATATGCTTTTAAGAGATGCTCTCACATAATGAATTCAGTGCATTTTACAAATGAAGATAATAGGGAAGATTACAAGACAGCAGTGTGTATTTTGAGTGGGAGGAATACACTAGGGGGACAGACTTGAATTGGAAAGATAATGCATTTAAGTATATAGAAAAAGGAATGAAAGGCATATTAAGCTATACAAATCCATTCCTTATCTTTAGCCTTTAGTGAATATTACATTTTATGCAGTTGAACCTTTATGTACATATTTGGTATCTTTCAACTATTAATTGATAAAGCTACTACCATTTTGTGATCTGCAGAATAATTCCCGAGGCCAGTATCCTAGATGTTAGACTTTTCCCTTTGGTTAGAATTTTTTTCCCTTCAAATCTTTGTTGTTGGGACAGTTTTGGATAATACCCTATGAATACCTTTGTGTGCTCATTTTAAAAAAGTCATACCATTGAAAGATATTTCCCAAAATGGAACTGTTGATTAAAAGATATGAACAACAGTATTGCTTGCTTATATACTGCAAGATACTGTACCCCACTAACATATTATTAAATTTGCACGTTTGTATCGCTGGTTATCGCGTCTTTCCATTTTCCATCCTCTCCACGAGGTAGCGAAGCACAAATGGCTGTGAGCCCAGCGCAAAGTATAATAAAAGCTCAATAAATACTACTGGATTAATCTTTCCGTACCTGTCGGCTTGATTTTTCTCCAGATTTTTCTCCCTCAGTCTCTCCGCTTCGATTTTTTCGGAAACTAATTCATTACCTTCAATCGGCAATTTCAGGTAAAGTCATTTTGGACAGAGGCAACATTTTACTTCCCATTCTGGAAACTTATTTGCCCAACTGCCGTCTGAGGAAGCCAAATTCAAAGCAGTCACTGCCAGCTGAGCTCACACCCGGCTGCCTCCTCGGGAAGGAAACGTTTTCTTGAAAACTTTCTAAGCCAGTCAACGTGGGCAGATTCCGAAACGAGATGGCCGCGCGTTTCTGTCAACCAATTCGACGCTGAGTGACAGAACTTCTATGAAGGGGTAAATGTCCCGGGAATATTTTGCATCTCAGTAGCTTGGGGTTGCATCTTGGAGTTGATGCCTTCTCCCAGGCCCCGACGGGTACGACAGGTGCGAAGCCCGCCCGGGAGGAGCTTCTGCCTTCCGAGCTGAGCCACAGGTCGCGCAGGGGAACGTCTATTCCGGGATGCCTAGTTGGCGCCTAGGCGCCGGGTTCCCGCACACCTCAGTCCGCCAACCCGCGGGCCCGCAGTCGCCGCGCCGAGGCCGGGAGGCGGCTGGGGGCGGGGTCGGCCGCGGCGTCACCACTGACGTAGCCGCCCCACCGGGCCGCCGCCGCCGCCGCCGCTGCACCGGGGAGCGGGGAGCTGGGAGCGGGGCGCGGGAGACGAGCGCTAAGATGGCCGCTCGGGCTGGGGCTGGTGAGTGTGCGTGAGGGGCGCGCGGCTGCGGCGGTTGGCGGGCTGAGGCTCCCTGCGGGAGCGGAGGTCCGACGGGAGCCCCCAGGGCCGGGAGGCACCTGGCGGTGTTTTCCCACCGCGCCGGGCGCAGTGGAGTTCCTGAGGGAGGGAGACAGGGTTGCGGACAGACTCAGGGGGGCTGGCCGAGGGGCGCGTGGAGGAGGAGGTGGCTGCAGCAGCGGCGGCAGGTCCGGCGAATTTAGAATTGGCGCCTCTGGAAAGTTAAGGTGGGTCGAGCGATGCCCAGGCCGGTGCCGACCACCTCAGGAGTGCTCCGAGACGCTGCTAGCAGCCGCGTCCCCTGTGACCAGGGATGCCGCGTAGCCACTCTGTGCTTTGCTGGGGGCGGAGAGCGAGTTGGGAGAAAGGGCGAAACTGGGAGACTTGGGGATGCAGACGGGGAGTTGTGCCCTGATCTGCGTTGCGGAGCGTGGAGAAGATGTAATCGTAAATGATCGCGTCTCTGATGTGGGCCGGGGCGCTCTGCGGAGCTGGCGCTGTCGAGATAAAGCCACATCTTGCTCCTGGCTCTGCCGCCAAGTGATGCTCGAAGCGCCTCTGGGATGCTTTGGAAGGGCGGTTCTAGTCATCCTTTTATAAGAAATGTCTTGCCTTCCCTTCATTGATCGGGTCCGGGCACTGCCAGCACCTGCTGCCACTTAGACAGACTTTTGAATACCAGCTTCCTAAACCATTCCCGCTGGCTGCTAATAGGCTAACCTTCCTTGGGGCGCGTAAGAAAACAGGTCAGCATACATAAGCAGAAAAAAACTACTCAGGTTTAAGAGATGGGACTCGCCCTCTCCCTCCACCTCCGCAATAAAAAAAGAAAGTGAAACATTGTAATTGTTTAAACTGCAAATTTGAGCTGTTGTAAATGCTGGTAACTGGATAATTTTTTGCAGTTTTAATTTTGGAAGTTAAAAAAATAAACACGTCTTGAAAGAGCCTCTTCATCCTCTATCCCTGTTCCCCATTTTTAAGCCTTAATTGTCAAGCCCTGCGAATTAGGGGCTTGTAAAATTAGCATAGAAATACGACTTTCAGGCCGTGCACTTGAATTCCTTATTATCTCTTAAGTAGCTGCCTGTGGGGTAAAAGTAGAGGGGTGGTAACGTTGGGCCTAGAATTCCACTTGGAGTTGTCTTTAAAACCAGCTTTAGGTGTAAACAAGGAAAAAGAATTGACTGTTCCCTGTGTTCAAATTCTGAAAGCCAACCATAAGTTAAGCACCTGTTTATAGAATATTTCATAATCACTGTGAGATTCAATACTCAATTGTCTTGAAAGAAATGAACAGTTTGTATTCTTGGAACCCTAATCTTTTTATCCTGAGTTTAGTGTCTGGGGACCTTTGAAAAAGACTTAATACATTTTGGTTCATTTAGCCTCTCTCCCCCACACTGCAGTCTTTCTAGCTTTTTTGTTATACTAGCTTATTATTTTTGCAATGGGTAGCAGATTTTTCAATCCAGCATTTATCATTGTAGACTATTCATGTTGAAATGTAAAGACAGTCTGATATTGAACAAGTAGTTCAATACATATATTGCAGAAAGTTAAAATGTCTGGGGGCTGATTTGGTTGTGCATGCCTTATTTTTCATTCAAAATATTGATTGTCCCAAGTTTTTTAGCTTAAAAACTTTTTAATGATTGGTGAATTTGCATTTAGCATTGAGGGAGGAAAGGAACAGGCTGAGCTGACTCCATCTTGAAAAAGAAGGAAACTCCGTCTTGCACTTTCAGTGAGCTTTGGACCATGTGCCTGGTAGCCATGGGGATAACATACTTATACTGAACTGGCCTCCTGGACTGATAAACACCAGATTCCATACCAAGATTTCCCCTGGCCAAAAAGAATGTGATAATACCCTATGTAGTCAATCACCTTTGTAATCTTTATGGCACCCATTGGTGTAGGCTACAATGTATAACCAGCTGACCCTTCTGATTATGAATCATGGCTGTAACCTGATTGTATCTCCCTTTTACACTTTCCAGGCTAGGTTTAAGGAATTTGGGTATGTGGGCTTGAGCAGTACACTTAAGGTATTTAAGATTTTCACAAAAGTTGGTCGGGGTCCTTGGCTAAGAGGAGAGTCTGCCTTGGGTCTGCCTGTGTAATAAACTGCACTCCACTATCTGCATTGTCGTTCTGAGTGAGTTTGTTTCCCGAAAGGCATGGCTACAACAGTATAATAATACAATAATAAAACATTTGGAATATTTAAAATGGAAAATCTGTTGATGATTTGGGTTAAAGGTTTGGTAGAAATGTGTTTGTTTATTTGAAATTTAAATTACACTGGTGATCCTGTATTTAATCTAGCCATCCTGCTGCTGCTGCTGCTGCAAAGTCGCTTCAGTCGTGTCCGACTCTGTGCAGCCCCATAGATGGCAGCCCACCAGGCTCCCGTGTCCCTGGGATTCTCCAGGCAAGAACACTGGAGTGGGTTGCCATTTCCTTCTCCAATGCATGAAAGTGAAAAGTGAAAGTGAAGTCGCTGAGTCGTGTCTGACTCTTAGCGACCCCATGGACTGTAGCCCACCAGGCTCCTCCATCCATGGGATTTTCCAGGCAAGAGTACTGGAGTAGGGTGCCATTGCCTTCTCCATGGGTTAAAGGTTTGAAGTATATTATTCTTACCAAATTGTCTTTACTCCTCTTTTTCACAGATTTTTTTTTTTTTAGTTATAAAAAGGAATAAGGTATTATGTATACCCTCTGCCAAACTTTACACCCTTGAATCTTACTGAGTATTATTGATAGCATTTGTGGTTCACAAGAGGATTTCCTGCTTGTTGGATTGCTTGAGGGCAGTCTCTATTATATTTTATTTGTATCCATAGCACCTGACTTAACTGCTTTAACATGAAGAAAAAACCTTTGTAAATGTTGCTGAATTGGGTTTTTGATTGATAGAAGTACAGTGAAAGGCAACATGTTGGCATTACCAAGAAAACAGGAAAAAAAATGTGCTTTGAAGTTTTTCTCCTTTCTACAATGTTAGTGGGAAGACACATTGCCCTGTCCTAACAGAGTTTTCTGGTTGAGGGAGAAGAGAGGCTGGAGCACGGGCTTAGGAGTCTAATCAAGATAGGAAATGTATGTTCAGTCATTTTCTGGATTCAGTAATGGGGACAGTTTTGCCATTAGGCCCAACCCAGGCTCCTCTATCCATGAGATTCTCCAGGCAAGAATACTGGAGTGGGTTGCCATTTCCTTCTCCAGGGGATCTTCCCAACCCAGGAATTCAACCCAGGTCTCCTGCACTGCAGGCAGATTCTTTACCTACTGAACTATGACTAGGTTAAAATATAAAAGGATTCTACCAATACTGACTTCTGGCAAAGATTACTGTAAGAAGTATAATTGATTTTTCATAGCACTTTCAGACATCATAAAATTTTTGTTATAAAGAATTCATTTTACATGGAGTTGTATGTGCCATAGAAAATTAACTTATAGTTCAAGAATATACGTTGTTAGACTAGATCATAGATGTGCTAGAATAGTAGTCTGGCATTTTACACAAAGTATTTGAACTCAATTTATGACCCATAGTAGAATGCTCAAGTCTTTTTTATGAATGTTTCCCCTATTGTTACTAAGTTAGCTGCAGTAGGTTGGTATAATGATAAATATTTTGGAACAAAATTGCCTATGAAGGAAATACTTGTAAGTTGTGGTGGGTGAGGAAATCAAATAATCTGGCAGCAGAACTTGCTTTTCAGGAGTTTTTTCATATGTCATCAACTAGTTTCAGTCTCTGTGCCTCAGGAGAGGCGTGCTAGAGACTAGAAGGCCCAGGGAAAGAGTCTCCTTTATTGTTTAATAAGGAGTTTCAAGCGAGATCAGGGTAATTACAGATTCTAGATCTCTAAGGGAAGAAAGAATAACCAGAGTCTTTCTAAGGAAAAAGGAAAGGAAATAATGTCATGATTGACAAGGAGACATGCCAAAATACAAAACAGGCATAATAGCTTACCTAAGACAAGCAGGGAGAGTTTGAGAGCCTATTGTATTTATTTGTTCAATAATTAGTTCATTCAGAAATATTGAATCCCTTTCTATGTACCAGGCACTGTTCTTGACCCTGTGCATTTTATAAACATCTCTTGAGAGGAGAGGGTACTATGGCAGTGAAATAAATGGAAAGTTGAAAACTGCCTATAAGAAGTGGATAGGCTTTACTCTAACATGGTGGATGTGCCTTGCTGTGATTAGTCGCTCAGTCGTGTCTGACTCTGCAACCCCATGGACTGTAGCCTGCTGGGCTCCTCTGTGCATGGGGATTCTCCAAGCGAGAATACTGGAATGGGTTGCCATGCCCTCCTCCAGGGGATCTTTCAAACCCAGGGATCAAACCCAGGTCTCCCACATTGCAGGCGGGAATTTAAGCCACCAGGGAAGCAATACTGTGGATCATTATTTTCATTCTTATCCAAATGCATGTAAAGATTGTGGTAGGTAGTAACTCCTAAGACTGACTTATTGAAATTCGCATTTCCTCATATCTTTTATTATGGAAAATAACAAATCTTCCTACTTTTAAGAGCTTTTAGAGGATCTGTTTAGCGTATTTGGTACTTTTAAAAGAAAAATCAGTCTTGTTACAAAAAGTATTGGCTCTTTAATATCCATCTCTCTTGGGAAGTCTCAGGAGAATTTTTTTAATGAGATAAAGATGATTACTGTGACAATTTTATTTAAATATTCTACTTTACTCCCAGTGATACATTTTTTTTCTTTAGTAAGAATAGAATTTATATAAAATGTATATACCCATTTCCTACAAAACAATAGTTTGTATCCCAGTTATGAAAGTTTAAAAAATTAAGCTTATTCACATGTGGTCATTTGTATATAAAAATATTTTAGCAAAAGATGTGTGTGAAATAGTTAATCATGGATCAGAGTAGAAAGGTACATATTGTGGCACAATTTGAAAACTCTTACAGGTCATGTTAAAGGAGCTTAGATTTATCATATGGGTATATCTTTGATTTTCTCTTTTTCCTTTTGTTTCTCTTCTTTTCCCAGCTATTTGTAAGGCCTCTTCAGACAACCATTTTGCCTTTTTTGCATTTCTTTTTCTTGGGGATGGTCTTGATCACTGCCTCCTGTAGAATGTCACAAAACCTCTGTCCGTAGTTCTGGGTGGTAGGTATAAGCAATTTTGTGCTGGTGAACTATAACAAGTTGAATATTTTACCTATAATCTGATGTGGACGTGAGTTAAACCCTTGACTAACAATACCATATCTAACAAAATTTTGTTTTATTTCTCTTCTAGTCATTTTAGCTTTCTATTTTATAATTGCTTTAATGGTATGCTGCTGCTGCTGCTGCTAAGTCACTAGAGTCGTGTCCGACTCTGTGCGACCCCATAGACGGCAGCCCACCAGGCTCCCCCGTCCCTGGGATTCTCCAGGCTAATTCTAAAATAATTAGCTTTCAACAAGTCAAATTATTTTGTAAACTTCAAAGATTTGCTAAAGGAGATTTTAAAAATAAAGGTGCTTGTTCATTGATATGGTATGAAAAGTTTGAATAGCTTGGTTTTCTTTGAACAAATTAAAATTTTTGTTGTCTTTAAGCAGTGAAGAATGACAGATAAGCTTTCAGAATATTTATAAACCCATCTGTAGTTAAAATAAAGATAGCATATTTGGTTTAAAAAAAGCCTTTTCACAGCTGTTATTTGGAATTTCAAGTGTGAAACTTTTTAAAAAAATGTATGAGAAATGATATAGATAGTTTTAATCTTTACATACAGATTTCATTCAGAACATCTTGACTATTTGTATGTTGCTATTATATATAGGTACAGGTAATATTTTACCAGAATCTATATGGGGAATGCAAAAATGTTTTGTTAATTCTTTGTGAGATGAATATACTGCCAAAAATTACTTGTGCTATCTGCTGGAGCCAGTTAATACACAGCCTCTCAGCAGTGGATTAGCAAATGAAAAGAAGTGCTCTGAACCCAGGAGAAGATAAGCGTCAAGAAATACTCCCACCCCCCTTTCTTCTCTTCCAAGCTTTTAGATCTTTGTGTGATGAGGCTCCTCTGGGGATACCCTAGTAACTGTCTCTGAGCTGTGGCTCCCGGCAGCAGAGCAAACTGGAGATCCCTGGAGGCTGCAGCCTGGCTCTCTAGTTGCTGCTTTCTTCCCTGCCCTTGCCTTGGTTGTCCACCCCCTACTGGTTTCTTTCATAAATAGACTGGGTGAATGGGCCCCCTACTCTAAAATATTAATCTCGTGGTCTGTCATTCCACTATTCTGATTTCACTTCTTTGGATTTTTAAAAAGATTTTTTTCTGAAAGATCCCCTTTTAAAATGCAAATACCCCTGGGAGAGGTCAGACCTTAGTCCTCAGCTAACAAACATCTCAATTGTCAGTTAGCACCTAAATTCACCTTAGTACACATTTGCCTGAGAAGAAACCTGGCTAAAAGTGATAAAACTAGTGGGAAGCTAGCATTTATAATAATAGTAGTAGTAGTAATATTATTATTGGGAGGTAAGATGTACCTAAGAGCCAAATTGTTAGCAGCCAAGAATTGTTGTAAGTGCTTTACAAATATAAATTTCCCTATTTCCCTCATCAACCTGTTGCTATTATTACCACTGTTATTTTACAGATAAGAAAACAGGTATGTGGAACGTAAACGCTTGTGTTAAACTCAGGCATTTGGATTTCTTTTTTTTTTTTTTGGCTGTGTACATAGGGTGCTTTATTCTCCACAGAGTGATACATGCTACGGTGGGTTGGGCTTGGGCCGATGTCCCCATATGTACAGAACTGAATAAAGTGGGTCTCTGAGAAGAAGTCTGATTTGCCTTGATGTGGAGGGGAGCTGGGGAGGATGGGGATGAATGTGACACCAGGATATGTTCAGTCCTGTGCTGGTTCTGGCCTGGAATGCAGGGAGTTAGGGCAGCTCTCAGGGTGGTCACTTCCAGGCAGGGGTGGCCTGCCGGGCTTGGAGGGCCTTCTGTACCACGTCTTCCCACTGGGCATCTGATATCTGGCGAGCCCAGGCAGGAACCCCTGGTGCAGGCAGGCTTATACCAGCCATTGTCCTTTTCACCAGCTCTACATGTTCTGGGTCCATGGGAATAGAGCTGTGGTTGTTCAATGCTGTAGCTCCCTGCTCATCTTCGTCCTCACTTTCTAGTGGTGGGTCCGGCAAATGAAGCCCCAGGGCCTGGATCCGATCCTTGATATCAGCAACTACATCTTCTCCATCCCCCACTGGTGCCAGTTCCACCTCCTCTTGTTCAGGATCTTGGTTCAGAGGCTGGTAGGAGTAGCCAGCTGGTCCTGCCCCTGTTTCCTCTTGTTCTTCCTCTGGTTCCTCACTGCTCCAATCCCCAGTGCCTTCCGTGGGGCCCTGATGTGGCCCCAGTTCCTCAGTCTGATTGGGGAAGATACGTTCAGGACCCATGGTGTCGCCCCCTAGAACTACTGTTGCCATAGGGCAGGGGCCGCTCAGAGCCCGCGACCCAACCCCGAGGCATTTGGATTTCTTAGGGCTCTCTGCTTTGCTGTGAGACCTTCCCTGCTATATAGCCTCTCAGAGAGGTGGCATCTGATCAACATTTCACCATTTTGACAATTTTGCATCAAATGCAATCATGCTGTTTGATTATTGGCAACTTCCTGTTGAAGGTCAGGGGCTTTGCCATCATCTAAATAGATTTTTTAGTAACAACTGTAATGAAATTGACAAATTCCTTGTTAACTAAGAGAATGTATTTGCAAGATATAGAGGAGAAGGAAGTAAAGAGACTAGTTTATAATTTAGCACTATCTTTCCTACTTAAAACATATACAAGTAACACATTCATTATTTTGAGGAATGTGAAATATGGATTAATAAAATAATTTACAGTAATTTATCTCAGGGTCCGAGACAACCCAAAAGTGAATGAATGAATATATGTGTGTATATATACATATATTTTCTTCTCTAGGCTTTTTTTTTTTTGAGCCTTATTTTCTGAATGTTCTGCAAGATATCAACTCATACCATCTCTTTAAAATTTCAGAATGAGGGACTTCCCTGGTGGTCCAGTGGTTAAGACTCCGCACTTCCAATTCAGGGGATGTGGGTTCAGTCCTTGGTCAGGGAGTTAAGATCCTATATGCCGCATGTGTGGCAAAATAAAAAATAAATATATAAAGTAGTAGTTTAAGAATGAAGAAATTTTCTTTGAGTGTAAACAGCATTTCCCACTTCATCTCTGCAAGAAGTTGAACTGATAATTATTGTCTGTGACTTGCCAGAAATGTGTTTAACAAAATTTTCTCTGTGTTCTTTTTGTGATCCCTTTCAAATAAAAAATAACCCTAGGTTCTTCTCTTGACCTCCATATTGAGTCAGTTCTTTCAACCAATGTTTGATCTGCACTGATCTACCTCTGCTTCCATCTTGGCTTCAACAGTGCTACATCTTTAATATCCTTGTAATATCTGGAATAGAAGTCTCCTTTAATCGTACTCATCCTTCCTCTAGATCTGCCATTCACATCCCTCTGTACCTACGTATCTGATGGTGTCATTGTTCTTTATAGAATTCTAGAGTGGCTTCTCACTGCCCCTTGTAGACCGTGGAAGCAGGCTTTGGGAATGATTCAGGCAGAGAATTCTCCAGGTCCCAAGTAGCAGTTAAAAGGGAAGTTTGGAATGTATTCTTGTTCCAGGTGGCCACATCCTCTTTACTCTGCTGACTGCACATAATGAGGAACAGTCAGGAGAGCCCCCTAAAGTGTCATGGGCCCCCATTGTTTGGGTCTAAAGATAAAGTGTGCTGCTGCTCTGTGGAGAGTATACTTTCAGTGGCAGCAAGTTTCAAAAATGGGAGACCACTAGGAGCCTAACTGCAGTAATCCACTTGACTTTGGCTTTGTCCAGAGTGGTAGTGGCGGTGGTGGTGTTCAGTCACTAAGTTGTGACTAATTCTTTGAGACCCCATGGACTACAGCATGCCAGACTCTTCTGTCCTCCATTGTCTCCTGGAGTTTGCTCAGATTCCTATCTATTGAGTCAGTGATGCTATCTAACCATCTCGTCCTCTGCTGCCCCATTCTCCTTTGCCTCTTATCTTTCCCAGCATCAGAGTTTTCTCCAGGTGGAAAAGGTGAGTTGGCTCTTTGCACCAGATGGCCAAAGTATTGGAGCTTCAGCATCAGTTCTTCCAATGAATATTCAGGATTCATTTCCTTTCTGATTGACTGTTTGATCTCCTTGCAGTCCAGAGGACTCTCAAGAGTCTTTTCCAGCACAGCAGTTCAGAAATATCACTTCTTCAGCACTCAGCCTTCTTTATGGTCCAACTCTCATATGCATACATGACTACTGGAAAAACCATAGCTTTGACTATATGGACTTTTGTTGGCAAAGTGATGTCTCTGCTTTTTAATATCCGGTCTAGGTTTGTCATAGCTTTCCTTCGAAGGAGCAAGCATCTTTTAATTTCATGGCTGCAGTCGCTGTCCATAGTGATTTCAGAGCCCAAAAAACTAAAATCTGTCACTGCTCCCACTTTGATTTCCCCTTTGATTTGCCTTGAAGTATTAGGACTGGATGCCATGATCCTAGTTTTTTGAATGTTGAGTTTTAAGCCAGCTTTTTCACTCTCCTCTTCATCAAGAAGCTCTTTAGTTCCTTTTCACTTTCTGCTGTTAGAGTCTGCATATCATCTGCATATCGGAAGTTGTTGATATTTCTCCCAGCCATCTTGATTCCGGCTTGTGATTCATCCAGACTGGCATTTTACATATTGTACTCTGCATGTAAGTTTAATAGGGTAACAATATACAGCCTTGTCATACTCCTTTCTCAATTTTGAACCAGTCACTTGTTCCATGTCTGGTTCTAACTAATGCTTTTTGACCCACATACAAGTTTCTCTGAAGATAGGTAAGGTGGTCTGGTATTCCCATCTCTTTAAGAATTTTCCACAGTTTGTTATGATCCACAGTCAGAAGCTTTAGCATAGTCAATGAAGCAGAAGTAGATGTTTTTCTGGAACTCTTGCTTTCTCCATGATCCCATGAATGTTGGCAGTTTGATCTCTGGTTCCTCTATCTCTTCAAAACCCAGCTTATACATCTACAATTTCTCAGTTCATGTACTGCTGAAGCTTAGCTTGAAGGATTTTGAGCATACCTTGCCAGCATGTGACATGAAAGCAATCATATGGTAATTTGAACATTGTTTGGCCTTGCCCTTCTTTGGGATTGAAATGAAAACTGACCTTTTTCAGTCCTGTGGCCACTGCTGAATTTTCCAAATTTCCTGACATACTGAGTGCAGCACTTTAATAGCATTATCTTTTAGGATTTTAAATAACTCAGATAGAATTACATCACTTCCACTAGCTTTGTTCATAGTAATACTCTCTAAGGCCCACTTGCTCACATTCCAGGATGTCTGGCTCTAGGTGAGTGACCACACCATTGTGGTTTTCCAGGTCATTAAGACCTGTTTCGTATAGTTCTTCTGTGTATTCTTGCCATCTCTTCTTAATCTCTTCTGCTTCTGTTAGGTCCTTGATGATTTCTGTCGTTTATCATGCCCATCCTTGCATGAAATGTTCCCTTGGTATCTCCAGTTTTTGTAAAGAAATCTCTAGTCTTTCCCATTCTGTTGTTTTCTTCTATTTCTTCACATTTTTCATTTAAGAAGGGTTTCTTATCTCTCCTTGCTGTTCTCTGGAACTCTGCATTCATTTGAGTATATCTTTCCCTTTTTCCCTTGCCTTTCACTTTTCTTCTCTCCTCAGCCATTTGTATAGTCTCCTCAAGCAACTACTTTGCCTTCTTGCATATTTTTCTTAGGAATGGTTTTGATCACCACTACCTGTACAAGGTTATAAACCTCCATCCATAATTGTTCAGGCAGATTCTTCAGATCTGTCTACCAGATCTAATCCCTTGAATCTGTTTGTCACCTCCACTGTATAATCGTAAGTGGTTTGATTTAGGTCATACCTGAACGGCCTAGTGGTTTTCCCTTTCTTCAATTTAAGCCTGAATTTTGCAGTAAGGAGCTGATGATCTGAACTATGGTCAGCTCCAGATCTTCTTTTTGCTGACTGTGTAAGGATTCAGGGTGAAACAGTAGAGATAATAAGTACTCAGATTCTAGATATATTTTGACAGTAGAACCAAATATTTTTACTTAAGGATTGGTGTGTGGGGAGAGAGAGAGATTGGAGACAAGTATGATCTCAGGATTATTAACCTCAGGACCTAGAAGGATTTAGGATGATGGAGCGTATTAATCACCGATGTCTTACTTTTGCCAATAGCAACTATTGTTGTTTGCTTACTCAAATAAAATACTATATTTGAACGGATTTTGGACCTCAGGAAATCTGGAGCGCACATGTGAGGTCTGGGGTTGGTCATTTTAAATCTATGCTTGACATACCCTGTATCTAAAAGTGAAGAAATTGTGGTAGGTAGGAGTATCTGATTGCTAAGACATTTTACAAGCAAAGAGGTGGAAAGAAACCAAAAGTCAGCTTTTCCTTTGCAATTTTCTTAGGACCTGGAGGTGGCATCTGCAAGTACTGTTGAAATTCATGCTGCTGTCCTAAAAAATCCAAAACATTGATCATGCTGCACACAATGTTCTGAGTATTCTATATCTAGATCCCCAACTGCAGCCCAAAGTTTGTGTTCAATTTATGTTTAAATCAGTGAAGAAAACATTTCATGATGTCCTACTTTTTAACTAGATTTTGTTTTATTGTTTTTAGGTACAGGTGGCAGATATGTTCCTTTAATTGATAAAGGAACAAGTTTGATCAAGATCAGATTTGTTTTATTATATTGGGGTTTTGGGATTGTGGGTTTGTTTTTTGGAGTAAGCCTCTAATTTCATATAATGTTTAGGCATGCAAGAATGTAAAAGATCGTTATATTGCCACTGATTTCTTATTTTTCCTTTTTTTCTTGTTATTTCCTTATACATCCTTGCACATTCCTCAGAGTCTAGTCAAACACAAAAGACAGAAGGGGAGAATACTTTTCTCTTTTCTTAAGTCTTTTTTCTCTTTTCTTAAGTCTATCAAATCAGAGTATGTTACAGAGCCATGAATTAAATAAAGGTCATTATGGGTATACTACTGGAAAGCCAAATTTTAAATAGTATTTAAAATTAGAATATTTAATATTATTTAAATAAACAGTGTAATATTGATTTATTCACTATAGATGTGTGTCAATATTAATTGTTTACTGAACATTTGCTATGTGCCAGATATTTGGTTATCTCAGTCCTTTAACAATTCAGTGAAGGTGGTATGATTTTCCCTGTTTCACAGATGAAGTTTAGAGAAGTTAAACTGTTTGCTCAAGTCAGATATAAAGCAGTATGTGACAGAGGTAACATTCAAACGTAAGTTTTTCTACTTCAGACCCCATGCTTATAACTATATTTTAGTAACTCCACTTAGGGCTCTTGAAATGTAGATATTAGTAAGATGTATTTAGGTCTTGCCAGTCCCAATTTTTAAGAAAAAGGAATGACAGTTGGTAAATGGAATGTGGAAAGTGGTCACTACCCATTCTTTACCAGTAGATGGTAGCATAAAATTGAAAACAATGTTTTTGAAAAGGAACCGTCAGAGCAAGTAATGTATGTGTTCTTTCAGAGCAAGGCGGATGAGAGATTAGTGAAGTCCAGTACTCTTGCCTGGAAAATCCCATGGGCAGAAGAGCCTGGTAGGCTGCAGTCCATGGGGTCGCTAAGAGTCGGACACGACTGAGCAACTTCACTTTCAGTTTTCACTTTCATGCATTGGAGAAGGAAATGGCAACCCACTCCAGTGTTCTTGCCTGGAGAATCCCAGGGACAGGGGAGCCTGGTGGGCTGCCGTCTATGGGGTCGCACAGAGTCGGACATGACTGAAGCGACTTAGCAGCAGCAGCAGCAGTGTAAATTAAAAGTGAGAATTGCCTTTGGTATTATGACAGGCAGCCCAGATATTAGGACCAGTGAGAGCAAATTAACAAAATTATTCCTGGAAAAATAAAATAATTCCTGGAAAAATACCTTGTAAAAAGAAAAATATTGGCTTTTTGTTTTTCTTTTATTAAAAATTGACATTGTTCTTAGTTTTCAGATGCTTCAAGTGTTGTCAACAGAGAGTTGTTTGGATTATGTATTCCTCAGCTAGACTAAATAAATGCTAACAATGGATAAGTGCCAACACATTGGGCAGTTGCGGCTTGCTCAGGACCATTCCATCCTCAACCCGCAGAAATGGCATTGTGTGGACTGCAATACAACTGAGTCGATTTGGGCTTGCCTTAGCTGTTCTCATGTTGCCTGTGGAAGATATATCGAAGAACATGCACTCGGGCACTTTCAAGAAAGCAGTCATCCTGTTGCATTGGAGGTGAATGAGATGTATGTTTTTTGTTACCTTTGTGATGATTACGTTCTTAATGATAATGCAACTGGAGACCTAAAGTTACTACGAAGTACATTAAGTGCAATCAAAAATCAAAATTATCACTGTACCACTCGTAGTGGAAGGGTTTTACGGTCTATGGGTACAAGTGATGATTCCTATTTCTTACATGATGGCACCCAATCTCTGCTTCAACATGAAGATCAAATGTATACTGCTGTTTGGCACAGGAGAAGGATACTCATGGGTAAAATCTTTCGAACTTGGTTTGAGCAGTCACCCATTGGAAGAAAAA
Organism: Bos javanicus; assembly: GCF_032452875.1. Taxonomy (NCBI): domain Eukaryota; kingdom Metazoa; phylum Chordata; class Mammalia; order Artiodactyla; family Bovidae; genus Bos; species Bos javanicus. The sequence continues at coordinate 25,642,307 of NC_083872.1, read as the reverse complement.
GGCAAGAACAATTTCAGGAGAAATTAGCAAAAAGAGAGGAGAAGAAAAGACGACAAGAACTATTAGAACATCAAGCTAAAGCAGAATTGGAAAGTATGCCTCCCAGAAAGAGTTTATGTTTACAAGCTCTAGCTCAGTCCACCACAGTAGAAATAGTTCCTGTACAGCTGCAAACCTCAGCACTGCCAGCAAAAGATAAAGTAGTATCTACCTCAGAAGATGTAAGATTGAAAAAAGCTAGTGACTCCTCTGTTAAACAAAGGCCAACAGTAACTCCTGGTGTAACAGGACTGAGAAATTTGGGAAATACTTGCTATATGAATTCTGTTCTCCAAGTATTGAGTCATTTACTTATTTTTCGCCAATGTTTTTTAAAACTTGATCTGAACCAATGGCTGGCTGTGACAGCTAGTGATAAAACAAAATCATCTTATAAGCATCCTCCAGTTACAGATACAGTGTATCAAATGAATGAATGTCAAGAAAAAGAGCCCTACTCTGTGTGCTTCAGACATCCAAGTTTATCATCAGGACTAAGTGGCGGAGCACCAACGAGTAGCAAGATGGAACTTATTCAGCCAAGGGAGCCAAGTTCACAATACATTTCTCTTTGTCATGAATTGCATACTTTGTTCCAAGTCATGTGGTCTGGAAAGTGGGCCTTGGTCTCACCGTTTGCTATGCTACACTCAGTATGGAGATTAATTCCTGCTTTTCGTGGTTATGGCCAACAAGATGCTCAGGAATTTCTTTGTGAGCTTTTGGATAAAATACATGAACTAGAGACAACTGGGACCAGGTCACCAGCTCTTATCCCTACTTCTCAAAGGAAACTTATCAAGCAGGTTCTGAATGTTGTGAATAACATTTTTCATGGACAGCTTCTTAGTCAGGTATGGATTTTTAAAAAGTCTTATTGTCATCTTGGGGAATTCATAAAGTGAAGCCTAAAAAATGCATATGCTCTGTATAGCTAATATGTTAGCGTTAGTACTGTTCTCAGGTCACATTAGATCACTTTTACAAGTATGTATGAAGACGTCAGTTCACTCCAACAGTTGTTTCACCTTCATGAGTCATTGGAAGTAGTATTAAAGCTTTATGATGGGGGTGGGGCAGGAATTAGGAAACAGAGCTTCTTAGGTTAATAATATTGCTTTCATTCTCTGAGGGTTGAGATGAGGAGTTTAATTACACAAGGAACAGATTTGGAGATACTTTTGTACCAGGAATGGTTTCAGTGCACACTTGAGTAGTTTCAGGAACCAAGAAAGTAGCCCTAGAAGATTTCCTATAAAACCAAAGGGAGCAAGGACTGAAAACTTGAACGGGTAGATAGGGAAGTTTTAAGGTAAATAGATGTTGTTTTATTTAGAAAGATCCTAAATGGTTTTCCTTTATTTTAATTACAGCTGTAAAAATTTCCCTTTGTGACAGTCACAGAACCAGAATCTTCCATCTAATGATTCTCTAGAATGAGTAGACTCTTGGGACATTACTAGACATCAGCTCTCTACTTTTCTAGAGCATAGAACTTTAAAAAATGTGTGTGTTGTTATTTTTTAACTGAGGCAGTTGAGTCACTATACACATATTCAGTTGAATAGTTTATATATTTCTATGAAGTTTATTTCACTTCATGTTTCAGAATTGTCTAGATTCTACATTGTGTGACTTAGCAAATATGAGTTGTGGTTTTGGGGGTTGCATGCAATATTATTTTCCTATCATCTTTCTCTGTCATTTTTAACTTTTTATGCAAAAGTTTAAAATACACAATTATAAATAAAAGTGATATATACCATATGCAAAACCTATATAGTACAGTAAATCTGTGTAGAAGAAAAGAAGAAAATCATACATTAGTCCCAGAACTCCACACAACCCACACATAAAACTATGACTATTTTGGTATATTTCCTTCTGGTTTTTTTCTGAATATTTATATATATTTTTGCCCTAATTATATGGTCATGTTGAATTTACCTGCTTCTTTTTCCACTTTATTTAATAATTAAGGATTTTTCGTAGTCATTAAAATATTTGGTCATTTTTTTCACATTTCAGTGTCCAGCAAATGTATATACCATAATTTTTTTAACCATTTCCCTATTGTTGACTTCTAAACTATTTCCAATTTTTCCATTATTATAATGTCACGATCAATTACTACAGTTTTTCTAATGATTTCCTTAAGACAGAGGAATTACTTTGTCAAAGGGTAGTACTTTTGATACGTGGTTGCAGATTCCTTTCCAGAAAGTTACCATTTCATGTTTTGAATAATGTGAGAGTGTATGTACTTGTTTTTTTCCTTTATGGATGAATTTTAAATTTAATAAAAGTTGTTATACCAGCACTTTGCTCTCTTCCTTTCTAATGTGTAATAAATACTTAGAAAATTGGTCATTTCAGAAGATTCAGAGGTTGGTTGCTGGAATGGCTTTTTTAACCTGCCATATTCAAGAAACTGTTCTCAAAAGGTCAAACCTTGGTCCTAGTGAGTCCCCAAACTATTAACACTAGGGGTATTCTTCTTTTCTTTGTGTCAGTGTATTAATTTAAAATGTAAATTACAATTGGCTTTTTTATTTTGTTGTGTGTTCCAGGAATATAGCTTTTGTGAAAGAGTTTAGTAGTATTTCATATCATGTGGATTATTAGATCTTTAAAGTCTGTCTTCAGTTATGGGCAGTGTTGGCATTAAATCCTGCTGAATGCTTTACCAAAGTTATTCTTTCCTTTTCCAGTTACTATATTTCCTATGTCAGAAAGGCCTCCTGTTCTTTGAGGTTCCTATATTTTGATTAGGATTTTAATGTAGTGCTGTTTGCTTTAAGTAGAAATATTTATATGTATTTTATATATACTATCTTTTGAAATTATTAGTTGGTAGGGCTTCAAAATCTGTATATGCTAATGTACTAATATAAAAGTATGCTATATTTTAAAATTTGCATATAAAAATATACTATTAGCATTTTACTTGCATTATGGTTAAGAAGTTATGGGGATTTGGGAAGAGAAAACCCATCAGTGAAAGATGAGAAAGGAAAAGGGCAAAGAAACTCAAGTCTAATAATCTAAGCACATTAAATGTATATAAATATATATTATATGTATAGACACACACACACACACATATATATACACACAGTGTGTATCTAATTAAGTGAGCCCATAGTTTGTTTGTTTTTTTTTACTAAATTCAGACTTGACTGAACTTAGTTAAAAAAAGCCCTTAGAGCTTTTTGAATGCCTCATAGTTAAAGCCCATCAATGCATAGTGTATTTATGGAAGAAAAATATTATTCCCTGAAAATAATATAAAGCAGATCATTCAGAATTCTGATAGTACATTTTCAGAAGAAAAGCTTATTTACAGGTAATGACTTCTAGTGAAAGGAGTAAATATTTTGACAGAAGGATTGTAATCTGAGAAACTAATATTTTTATTTGCAGGTTACATGTCTTGCATGTGACAGCAAGTCAAATACCATAGAACCTTTCTGGGACTTGTCACTGGAATTCCCAGAAAGATACCAATGCAGTGGAAAAGATAGTGCTTCCCAGCCGTGTCTGGTTACTGAAATGTTGGCTAAGTTCACAGAAACCGAAGCTTTAGAAGGAAAAATCTACGTGTGTGACCAGTGTAATTGTAAGTAGAGGCTGTATATTCTCTTTGTTTTTCTAAGGTTAGCAAAGAGAAACATCAATGAGGGGAAACTGGAAGAAATTCCGTAAGTAGCAGGTATAGAAATAAACTGTTTATCAAAAGAAACTTGGGCTACATATTTCTTTTTAATTGATGTTTGTGAACTACATGTTTGTTTTGCCTTATTGATGACATTAAAATATTTTTGATCCTATAGTAAGTTGTAGAAAGGATTCATAAGATAAAATTTAATATGTGAGTAGAATAAAGTCAGAGAAGGCGATGGCACCCCACTCCAGTACTCTTGCCTGGAAAATCCCACGGACGGAGGAGCCTGGTAGGCTGCAGTCCATGGGGTCGTGAAGAGTTGGACACGACTGAAGCAACTTAGCAGCAGCAGCAGCAGAATAAAGTAGTGAAGGGGAATAGTAAAAGGTATTTAGTACTGAATGAAATGATTGCTTTATGAGTCTTTTTGGTGCACATCAAAACATTGATACATAGATAACATATGTATATGTGTGTGTATACATACTTATAAAATAGGAAATAATATACATTGCTGGACTGCTGTGATGGACATTGGTTTCATAAAAACAAAGATTTATTAAAAAACCATCCATTGACTGCCTCTTCTATAATTAGTCATTGTTCTAGTCATTGTGGAAAGAGGAAAGACACTTTCAAGATGCTCACATACCTAATGGAGAAAACAGATAGACAAGGTCTACTGTGATAAGCTCTCTAATGAAAGTGAGCATAGGAACCCAGCACTGGGGGATGAAACAGCCATTTCAATTAAACAGAAGCATCCTCCTCCAGAGAAATGGTAGATAAAACCACATCAGATCTGCTACATCTTCTTCCGGTTTCTTTATCAATGTGTAGTACATGGCATTTTAAATGTTTATACTATATATTTGCAGATATTCTCCTTAATCTCCATGTCTGAAAAAAAATGACTCTAGACTCTAGGGGGTTAGAGGGAGAAGGCAATGGCACCCCACTCCAGTACTCTTGCCTGGAATATCCCATGGACAGAGGAGCCTGGTGGGCTGCAGTCTATGGGGTCGCTATGAGTCGGACGCGACTGAGCGACTTCACTTTCACTTTTCACTCTCATGCATTGGAGGAAGAAATGGCAACCCACTCCAGTGTTCTTGCCTGGAGAATCCCAGGGATGGTGGGGCCTGGTGGGCTGCCGTCTATGGGGTTGCACAGAGTCGGACACGACTGAAGCAACTTAGCAGCAGCAGGGGGTTAGATAATAAACTCCTAAGGTAACATAAAAGAAACAGTGGCTGTTCCAGCATTGAAAGAATGGCATATAAGTTGATGATGTTCCAAAACAACTTATACCAACATTGTCTTCTGAGTGCTGCCTATTATGAAATCTGTTGTAAAGAAGAGCCTAATATTTATAAGATTAGAAGAAAATAAACCTTTATTGATAAAGTGTGTATAGTGTTTATTTTCTTGAACATAAATGTGAACGGTCCTAGATGTTTTCTTCACCAAATCTGGGAGTAGAAAGATATGAAAATAAATGCAGAAAATTATAACATGTTTATATCTGCTGGGTCCACCAAATAAAGGCCTAAAAGAGCTGCTTGAATTTAATCTATAATGGCAAATGTTTAAAACTATAATTCAAGGAGTTAACATGCTTTGTCTAGCTATACTTGTACCATATATTCTGGGAGACAACCCAAAGTTAAGTCCCTAAGATCCTGCAACAGTCTGATACCTGGATCTCCAGAGCATAGACCTGGAGGAAAGACTTCTGGTGGAAAGAGGAGTTGGGTTAGAGGACAGCCTCATGGTGGACTGATTCCACTTCCTATAAGAAGCAGCTTCTCCTGTGGCTGGAGTTGTGGTTGATGTACAAGTTGAAGGATAGCTCCTGGACATCAGGAGCAAACTTTGGTAGGCAATGGCCTAGAGAGAAGCTGCAGCACAAGGTCCATAGGACGACCTCTAGAGATAGTAGAGGGTAAAAAGAATCCTCAGTTCCCCTTGTTTGAGATCTGGTACTAGAATAGCAAGACACTGAGGGAGATCTCAGCTAATCAAGGCTTGCTTTCTCAGGCGGTGCTGGGTTGGATCTCCAGGAAGCGGGGAGGGGTGCTCTGGGCAGGAAGGTTCCATGTCCATGGGATCCTGATTAGCCTCAAGAAGTAAACTGACCATGATTGATTAGACTTTGGTAAGAGTATATTAAAGTATGTGTTTAGGGAGTAATTTTCCTTTTAGTTGGCATAACCAAATCCATTTAAAAATATTATAGCACTATATCTTTCTGTTGCCTTATTTTAGGACCACATTAAATCGTGTACAGTGTATGTGGGGGATTGGTTCTAGGCACACCCGGTTATCCTAAAATCTGCCAATCTGCCAAACCATCCCTGAAGATTTCACATCTACAGATTGAACCAACCCAATCCATGGTTCGTTGAATCTGTGTGTGCGAAACATACAGTCAACTGTGTCAACTGTGATTTAAAAAACTAAAAATCTGCATGTTAGTGGACCCATGTAGTCCAAGCCTTTGTTGTTCAAGGGTCAACTGTACTTGTTTACCTGTCTGCCTTGACTAGCTCATAAGTTTTGTGTGTGTGGTTTACATGATTGTGGGATTCCCCGGTGTTTCAGATGGTAAAGAGTCTGCCTGCAGTGTGGGAGACCTGAGTTTGATTCCTGGGTCGGGATGACCCCCTGGAGAAGGAAATGGCAACCCACTCCAGTATTCTTGCCTGGAGAATCCCATGGACAGAGGACCTGTCCATGGGGGCTACAGTCCATGGGGTCACAAAGAGTTGGATATGACTGAGCGACTTCATTTTTGCTTTCTTTTACATGATTGTGAGTGTCTTGAGCAAGGCCATGCCTTTATATTTAGCCCTATATAATGCCTATAACTCAGTAGATGTTTAATGGATAATACAAGCTTGGATTATTTTGAGTTTACTCAAGCATTTCATTGTATCCTTAAATTTGCATCTCATTCTGTCTTTGATATCATAGCAAAACGTAGAAGGTTTTCCTCAAAACCAGTTCTACTCACAGAAGCACAAAAACAGCTTATGATTTGCCACCTACCTCAGGTTCTCAGACTCCATCTCAAACGATTCAGGTTAGTAGTAGAATAAAGTTTAATACTTGACTGGGAGACTTATCTACGTCTGCTTTTTTTTTTTTTTTTTTAAGGAGAAAAAATTCTGTCATTATCTCTAGCCCTAATCATAGACAACATGTTCAGTAACTATCCTTCTGATACTGTTATCTTCCCTTGTAGAATACATTGCTGATAGCAGACTCCTTGCATTTTGGTTTGCACAGTAGATTATTCTCCTAGTCTCTGCTTATAGTGTTTAATATTCAGCATGTTTTAGGTACAAAATTTTAAAATTAAAATCTATAGCTTGAGAGTATTTGACCCAATTGCTTCATGCTTGGAAAATGCCTGATGTTGTTCCATATTTTGGGGGAATATAAGGTAGAATTTTTTCCTCAAGATTATAGTCAAGCAGTCACAGAAATAATGATGAAGTAGAAATACTAAGTACCACAAACTACATAAAAATGAATTTATCAGAGCCCTAGAGGAAGGCATTAGCTGATATCTAAACATTCCCAAAGCTTCCCTAATGGCACAGGGGACTTCATGTAATTTAAATCTCAGTTCATATGTCATCTCAGGACTTTCCTGACCATCCTGTTTAAAAGTAGCACCACCAACTCTTAAGTGTCACATTACCTACCCTATTTTTGCTTCTTGGCAAAACTATCTGCAATAGTTGATTTATTAATACCTGTTTCTCTCCCCCTAAACAGAAGTTCAGTAATGACAGTGGTCATTTCATTCCTGTATTCCAAAATCCAGAACTGAGCTCAGTACATAGTACAAAATACTAAGTGAATGAATTGGGTGTATGCAGGAGGAGGAACACTTTAGCCTGAGAGCAACATGAACAAAGGTATGAAGGAACAGGAAAGGGTACACAACAAAAGGTTCAGTGGAGTCTGGGTGAGACCTGCCAGGGTGTGTGAAATCAAGTGGAATGAAAACAAGAAAATTGTTATGTCCAGGGGCTTCCCAGGTGGTGCTAGTGGTAAAGAACCTGCCTGCAAGTGCAGGAGACATAAGAGACACAGGTTCGATCCCTGGGTCGGGAAGATCCCCTTGGAGGAGGGCATGGCAACCCACTCCAGTATTCTTGCCTGGAGAATCCCATGGACAGAGGAGCCTGGTGGGCTACATACAGTTCATAGGGTCGCAAGGAGTTGAACACAACTGAAGCGACTTAGCACGCACAGCATTGTCCAGGGCCAGGTAGCAAGGCCAGGGAGCATGGAGAGGTCAGACCATATATGAGATTCTATAGATAGAATTAAAAGGGTTTAAATTTCTGGTATTTAATTGGCTACTATAAATCATTGAAGAACTTTCTGTTTTTCATAATTGCCTCTTTAATCTGCCATTTGAAGCTCACCTTAATTTAAACCTATTTGCCTCCCTTCCATCTTCTGCTGAAAATATTTGTGATGCTTCCATGCCATATTCTGATTCAGGGACCATTTTTATGCTGCTTTACCACCACATTTATCTTTTTCCTTTCTCTTCATCTATTAAAAATGTACTGTTATATTTGCCAGTATATAAAATATATAGGGCATATAAAAGGGAGAGTGGGATTGGGGAGGGGCACACAAGAGCTTTAAAAGAAACATAAGAAACAGAACATTTCTAATACCTTACAAGCTCCCCATGTATGCCTCCTAGTCCTATTCCCTCTCTCAGAAATAAAGCATGACTTTTGGTGTAGTGTTATCTTGTTCTTTTATCATTTTACTGTATTTTTATCAGCAGACAAAAAGATCCTGCTTGTCAATGGAAATAAATTATTTTCTAATTAGACAACTGACAAGTATTTAGCATCATTCAGTAAATTAAGATTTGAATTTTATGGTATGATAAAAGAGAGAAAGTGAGAATGATAGGAACTTAGGCTAAGCAAGTTCCATTATTTTACATGCTTCGTACTAAGATTAAAGGGCACTGGATGCAGGACTCTATACACTTAGTAGGGAAAGACTGGGACATGACTTTGAGCGTGGCAGGTGACAGAATTTGCAAGTCTCACCTTTAGTTCCATACAATTTTACATCCTACTAATTAAGCATTTCACATTTTTTTTTCTTCATAAAACCTATTTGCCTTTCTCCTTACTTAACCTGCTACTGTCTTAACTGCATGTTTTAATACATTGATACTACATTTTCAGCTGTTTTTTGTCATTGTACCATAGCACTCGAAGCTGGACTATAATCTCTTGTAAGAACTACCATTGATTACATTATTTTTCCCCTGTAGCACCAATTCATGCTATTTGATGATAAAAGCATTGCTTTACATGCATAGATCCAGTACTGGGAAGCATGACCAACAGACTGAGAAATTGACAGTATAGGGACGATATCTGAGTTTTGTCACTATTGGGTATTATACTGACTTACACACAGGAAGGGTCAGTTTGTTTTTTTTTTAAGTATGAAGAGCTCTTGAAGTGTTTTGAGGAATTAGAGATCCCTGTTTTGTTTGGGTTTGTTTTTTTCCCCATACCTGGCCAAGAAAAATCCAGATTATGTCTCCCAGGAACAAATTCTAGGTCCTGGGATATCCTCCTCAAAGTATTGACAAGACAGTAAAGAATTAAAAACCCTTTGGTGCCTTGAATTTCTCACTTCAAAGGGGGAATATGCCATAAGGCTGTATTTTTTCTGAAAGTTAATTTTCTTCCTATACTATCCTGTAACTACAGAAGCCAAATAATTTATTTTAGAACCTCACTGTACTTGTTTGGTAAATAAGCCTAAATTCCTCTATTGTAGCCCACTTCAGTATTGAAAGGATTTACTATTTACACTTTTTATATAGGATTGTACTCTATGCTGTCTGAGGTTTTCTATGAGTTTGGACCGGGTACGTGGTTATGGTCCCTTGACTTGGTTGATAATTTTACCGATTTGTTTGCAGATGGTCAGGACGTAATAACCGAGAGAAGATTGGTGTTCATGTTGGCTTTGAAGAAATCTTAAACATGGAGCCCTATTGCTGCAGGGAATCCCTGAAGTCCCTCAGACCAGAATGTTTTCTGTATGACTTATCTGCTGTGGTAATGCACCACGGGAAAGGATTTGGCTCAGGACACTACACTGCCTACTGTTACAATTCTGAAGGAGGTATAGATAAAAAAAAGTATTTTACCTTGGGGTAGGCTTTTGGAAGCCAGGGTTCAGTCTTCACAGATTTCTAAACTAGACACTAAGTTAATCTTAAGAAAAGCCACTTGATTTGTTTTCTTTCAAGAAGGAAAAAAAATGGGGGTTTTGTGCAGAAAATAGGGTATTCTATGATGCAGGACTGTGGTAGTTTTGTAAGGGCTGAAGGGATAAAATAGTAAGGATGGTCTCATTAGTTACGGATAAAATAGTAAGGATGGTCTCATTAGTTACAAGTCAGAAAGTGCGAAAGGCACACTTCCAAGAGTAGGTCCTCTGTTTTCTGGTTGAATTCAGTTAGTTTTGTTAAAGAACAGAGCACCTAACGAACTGGGGAATCACAGATATTTGGAACAACTTTGATTTCAAGTTCTAACTTGAAACTTTTGCTTACTGCTTCCATGAACCTTAAAAAAAGAGGTATGGACAAAAAGTCCATATAACCCAGGAAGGCAATTAACATTACCATGAGTTGTACACAATTTGCTTTATAATTTAACTGGTAAGATTATACCAGGAATTAAAGGTAGTGTCGAGTGAACAAATCAGATTCTATAACTTCAAATTACTTCTAGGACAAAGGTAGGTGATTCGAGTAACATACTGCCCAAGCTGTATTTCTAATTTAAAGAACTAAATTGGCTAGACAATTATTTTTCCTTCAAAAAAAGAAAAACCCTCAACTCTCACTGAAACTCTTTAAATCCATGTTTTCACTTATACTAGAAATTTCTAAAGTTCCTTTGTAAACATTAAGATATATTTTTGTGCTTCACTCTAGGGTTCTGGGTACACTGCAATGATTCCAAGCTGAGCATGTGCACTATGGATGAAGTATGCAAGGCCCAAGCTTATATCTTGTTTTATACCCAGCGAGTTACTGAGAATGGACATTCTAAACTCCTGCCTCCAGAATTCCTGTCTGGTAGCCAGCATCCCAGTGAAGAAGCTGAGACCTCTTCTAATGAAATCCTTAGCTGATCCAAAGACAGTGGGGGCCTTCTTCTTGTGATTTGTATATATACTTTTTAAAAGGGCTGACTTGACAATTTGGGGCTTCACTGTTTTTATTTTTACTTACTAATCAGTGCACAGTGTTTACACATTTTGTATCTGACTGCAACAGATCTTTTTACAGAGATGAAGTTAGCTTAAGTATATGTGTATCAATGTCAGCAGGTAATTTTTGTTAAATACTTGGGAGTTTTAAACTTTTAGTGTTTACCTCAGACTGGTGTTACCTCTTGTGTTTTGATGTCTTAATTGGCTCAGATCATGAATTTGTGCAATCTTCTACTGAAGAAGTTCAGGTGGCATCATTTTATAATTTATTTTTTATAGTTATTTTCTATACAAATTCTTATCAGACAGATTAAACTTGCTTCACTAAGTCTCACCAGAAAAGGGACATTTTTTTCAGATTTGTGTATCAAATGCCCCCAAAGGAAGTTCAACTACTACAAAGTGAAATATTACTTACTCATTATCATTCAATACCCCTGAGGCTTTGTGTGACAGGACTCAGAATAGACTTTACTTTGGTAAACAGAACTTCCTCTTTTTCAAGTTTGTTGTAAAAATTATTCTTTACTTGGCATAGTCAAACTGTATTATACAAATGAAGATGACAGCTTTATAAACAGCATGTTTAAATGGCTTCAGTACTATGGACATGAAAATAATGATGGCTGAGACTTCTATTAATAATAGTGATTTGTCTGGCAGCAAACGTTTGTCCAGATTCTAATAAAGCAGTCATTTAAAAAAAAAAAAAATGTAGCAAACAGTATATTATGGTGTAATACAAGTACAGTTCAGCTTGGATATGAGTTCATTTTATATATTTAACATTAGATCTAGTTTTGTACTATTGTATCTTGAGATTTTTGGTTTAAAGGGATAGAAATCAGTCTTAAAGAGAAAAAAACTGCATAGGACATAGAACTGTTCAAAATTGGCATCTGAGCAAAATGTTCAGCATCTCACTTAGAATAAGTAACTAAAGCCAGATTAAAATGCTCTTGCTAGTATTATGTGACTACTAAAAGCCTGTTAGATATTTAAACATTGGGCCCTTTTTGAAATTAAAATTACACTTGCATTTTATTAAAAATATAGTATGAAATACTCATTGCTCTTCCCTAACAACCTTATTAGAAATCTTTAAAGTCCTACTGCTGCTAACTTTATTCGGAAAGAAGAGAATCCACTAACCTCTATAGATTTGTTAAGATCTTAGCTCGGTGTTAACTACTAGAAAATCATTTATCTTTTTTCTCAAGTAGGTTTGCTTACAGTTTGAAATCATCAGGGGCAGCTGATCATGAAGTGCAATGAGAATTTACCACTTAACAGACAAATCATTCATGCCAAAACTACAGCTTGAGTTTAAATGGCTAAGGTTTAAAATTATTCATCTATTAAATACCTATGCAAGTTGTTACCTCAACTGTTAATGTAATTATACCTCATTAAAGATTTATTGTGGTCAAGATACTTGAGTCTAGCCTTTTTTAACATCAAGGATTACTTTAAACTATACCTTATAGTGTACCTAATTTTAGTGCAACAGTTTAAAAACAACTCTGGAAGCTATGTTGTTTATAGTGGTAGAGTCACTAGCCCTTTACTTTTTAAACCCTTAAAACTAAAACCGATGGGGGAGGCTGTTTGTGTGAAGTCAAGGAAAGGGGACTATGGGAACTCTGTACTTTATGCTCAGTTTTGCTAAGAACCTAAAACTGCTCTAAAAAAAAAAATTAAGGCTACTTAACAAAACTAAAACCAAGTCAAGATTTCTTACAGTATATCTCAATGTGGATTTCTACATTCTGTTAAATTTATCTAACAAAAAAACAACGTATTTTGGTTGTAAAATAATTTACTAAAGGCACTATTGTTAAACATCAAACTAATACTTTGTTACCAATAAGGTACATCATTGTAAACATGACAAAATGATTTTCAAGAGATACATCGCTACCAGGTAAACAATACAATTTTTTTTTTTAAAGTAACAGCTTTCCTATTTACAAGATCATATCCCTTCCAGCCATTTCAGGGGCATGCAGTAAAGCCATTGTTCCCAACTTGGGAAGGGAGCTTGGAGCTTACAATTAGAGGGCCACTACTGCTAGAGATCTTACAAAGCTCCAAATGTTTGACTCAGTTCTAAAGTTCTTGGGTTTAGAAATAAAAATACTTTATACTTCCCACCAAAGCCCCAAAAGAGCTAGCTGGAGGGTCCAAGCCCTGTAACATGTCCAGGCGTGAATTGGTGAGCTCTGCCACTTGCCCATCATCACAGGAAATGGAAAAAAATTATTCAAAGGTAGCTATTGAACATTAGCACCATAACAAACATGGCTCATATAGCTAAAATCTAGGCTGTGTATCCCACAAGGTAACATTCATTTGTAGCTCAAATATGAAAGAGCAGCTTTTTAAATGTATAGTAAATGATTTAGTACAGAAGTCAGGTTTCTCCTATGAGAAAAACGTTAAACACAACACAAACTAAACAGCATCCCCAAGGCAATCTGTGCTACAGCATATACAAATTAAGGCTTTACCCTGGTACACAACAATTTTGAAATTATGTGGGAACATTCCCAACAAATCATTCACACAGAATTCAAGCAATCTGTTTAAGAACTGTGGGGTTCAGTTCAAATATTTGGCATCTTACATTCAACTTATGTACTTAGCTATGAGTGTCACTGTAACTTCACTTCCTGAAAGTGAAATACCACCCATGATGTTATGAATTCAAGCCAGTCCAGGGACAGGGTGCTAGAAAATCTGGTTCATAATGAAAAAGCATAGTAACCGAAATAACTAGAATGAGATCTAAACATGGAAAGTACTGTTTTTCTTTGTGTGGTTTTAAGTGCCCCTTTGGCTTACTGAGTAAGCGAAATACATTTTTCAATAACTACTACCACTGGACAAAGGATCTAAATGTTGAGATGCTAGTAAATCAAGGTTTTAAGTTGGCACAATGTTCCTACTAAGTTATGTTTTAATTATATCTTTCTAATATCAAGGGGTTAAATGAAAGACAAGCATTAATACTGTCCTAAAAAAAGTAAAGGCAAAATATTCCTAGAGCTGTATATTAACTTATGAAAATTGTCCTCCCACTTTATGTATGTATAGTTCTTGTTTTAGCCACTCAGTCAGAATAAAACTTTCAGTGTGAGGGTCTACAATCCAGACAAAAGGCTCTACATTTTCCTACATTATACTATGCTAAACTATTTCCTATACAGAATTACAACCACAGACATTGAAATATAGCTCTCAGATCTGAAAATGTCTTTATTTTTTAGAAAATGGATTCCAGGAAGGTTAAAAAGCAATACCAGAGGGTATATAGGCGCAGAACTGGATGTAGTAATTCAAAGCATTCAATTAAGAATATGGCAATATAAATATCTGAAAAGCATCTCTTAGGTGTTTGAAACAAAATGTATAAGTCATTCCTAACTATTTGGAGCTTTACAGACAGAAAATGGTTAACATTTCAAAGTCCTGGAAGCTTTTTCCTTGGTTAATGGCATTAAATGGTTTGCCTTTGATCAAATTCCTTCCTTTTTAAACATGGATAAAAGTATTACATAAGTCCACTGTTAAGACAACATGTTGCAAATTAAATCTGGTATAATGTATTCCAACAAAGCTTAGAAAATAAAAGGTGTTGCGGTGGCTTTGGACTAAGTTTAATAGTCATCTCCTCGGCTGACAACTTCTTTACATGTTGGACGCAAAAGTATGGTGTGTTCAAACTGTGCTGTATATGATCCTTTAATGTCACATAATGGTGGATATGGGTCTACAATGCCCAAGTCACACAGATTCTTCAGAGCCATCAAGTATTTACTTTCTCCCAAACGATCCAGCCATCTGCGGCAGAAGGCAAGAGTGCCAAAGTTTTCATTGATGACATTTAACAAGTGTTTTGTTCTTGGAAGCCTAAGAAGAGAAAAGTGAAAGATTAATAGTTGGCTAATAAGTTACCAACTCATTTCCCCCATTAAGGAAAACTCAGAACTATGACTTTACTTAGTAATTAAAGTTCAAAAAACTCTCTTTGCTGCCTCTTTCAACTTCCAAAAACCAGACTGTAGAATACTCAATTACAGATGGCAGATGGAGAGGAGACCAGATGAAGGTTATCTTATATTTATATGTCTATGTATGCAGTGTTAAATTTCAAGTACAAACTTATCAATAATATTAAGGTGGGAATTCCCCTTTTGGGGGGAATTTCAGCATCAAACTGAAAAAGATCTGATCATAAAGATGATGCTTCAATCATATCCAAAAGTTTTTAAAAAGTAAATAAAAATACAAAGTTTACCAACGGCAAAAACAGTAACAAAAACCTAGGAATGCCAGCAAAATAATAATCTGTAATTATTACAATTATTGGAAACAAGATATGAAGAGAATACTTAGATCATTTCATCTCAGTTAACATTTCTAATTGGGCTTCTTTTTTTTTTTTTGCTGAATTATAGAAATTGTTTACAGACTATTGTTAGGCTACAGAACTGTGCATTTATGAATGTACCACTGTGGATGTCCATCACACATTTTAAAATGCTGTTAACTGGGAAGAGAAACTCATCAATCTTATAAAACGAATAGCCTCTCACCTTATTGGCACATGTCCAACATCAAAATTTTTCATGTAATGTGAACATTCCATATCATCATGAACCACACCTTTTCCTGTGCTACCAAAGGTTTCAATGGCATATACTTCTCCTTCCTAAAAATATATGAGTAAAGGGAAACGAAGAAAAATTGAGAATGAATTAAAATTCCCATCTTAACTTCAGGCTGAGGTATTCCCCAGTTAGTGTAAGAAATCACACACCTGGCAGTCCTTATCTGCCTTTTCCTGATTTACCTCCTTAGCACTTTTGATCTCTGTGTCGTCTATTAGAACGTAGACTTTACATGAGCAGGAAATTTTGCTCACTACTATTATACATCTCAGTGCCTACTAAAGAGACTGGTACCAACAAGATGCTCAATAAATAATCAAGTATCGACTAAACCTCTGACGTGCCTCACTTGCACAGCCAATTGAGCCCCAGTGTGACCAGACACAACCTGCACACTCACACAGCCCAATTCCTGTTGGGGTTAGTATCAGTGGCAAGTTAATTTTGCTCAACTACTATATACTCAACTACTACTAGCTTCATAGTTCAGAAGAAAAAGTCAAAACGCTTGACAGAAGAATAGTGCTAATGGCATACATACCTCCATTCTTGTTGCCTCTCCTCCTTTCACAATGGGCACTGTTTTCCCAGCATGTATTCTATATGGCCCAATTGAATGTCCATTTAGATTACGGATTGGTTTCACTGGCATAATAGAAAAAAAATGTATTCAGGGTTTCAAGGCACAAACAGATCTCTTGGCCTTTGGTACAGAGTTCAAGCATTTACTTAAAAACCAGGTTTGGTGCTACTAAATAACCCCACGTTAGTGGTCTGGTGGTTTAGTCGCTAAGTTGTGTCCAACTCTTGTGACCCCATGAACTGTAGCCTACCACGCTCCTCTGTCCGTGGGATTTCCCAAGCAAGAATACTGGGAGTGGGTTGCCATATCCTTCTCCAGGGCATCTTCCCAACCCAGGGATCAAACCTGGGTCTCCTGCGTTGCAGGTGGATTCTTTACCAGCTGAGCTACCAGAAAGCCCAACCCCACATTAAGATAGTTAAATACAAACTGGAAAACTAGAGGGTTATAAAGTTATTTATTGCAATGTTACAGATTAAAAACCAGGAGTAGGGAAAATAATGGAAAAAGAATAAATTATGTGATGAGGACATAATGGGGGTCTATCTATGGACCATCTACAATCCATCTAGGCATACGATATCATGTATATAAGCATTACAAACAAGAAAAATATGTATTATTATGGTTATGAACCAAAAGGTAATTTGAAAATGAGGATTGTGTCAAAACGACAGTATTAAGAAACCCTAAATTTTATTATTACATCAACATTTCAAGTGGTAAAAAAGAAAATCGACACAACCCGAAAGTCCTAGAATCAATGACAGAATAAACAAACTGTGAGTATCTTTACACAGTGGAACACTTATTCAACAATAAAAATGAAAAGCTAGGGATATACTGACCTGAGATACAACCAAATGAACAAAAGGCACAATTATATAGATATGGTGCAATCCTATAGATATACACGTACACATAACAATTCAAAATTAAGCATAATATACTAAATGTTTAGGGATGCATCATTAGGTAAAGATAAAAGGAAATGCAAATCTTTAGACAATGGCTTATCTGAAGAAGTCTTATGTAACCAAGAAGGGGTATATAAAGCTGGGGGGCTTCTGTAACGGCAATATTCTATTTCTCAAGGGGTGAGGTAACATAACTTTTACAACTGTTTAATTCAAGTTTTTAAATTGTGTGTATTTTCAGTTTTTGTTATATTCCACAATAGAAACTTTAAAAAAAAATCTAGTTCTACAGTATTAGAATTCTCTACAGAATCCAGTGTGAGTTACCTTTCTTCTAGGGCAGAACTAGGTAGCAAGAGTTTGTTATTTTTCCCCCAAATCTTTAGCAATGATAAGCATATTACAAATTTAGGGGTGGTGCAGAAAAATAAGACTCTCAGTTGGCTTTTTTAAAAAGTCTTCCTTATAAAAATGACAAGCTAAATTTGCTTTAAAATTCAGCAAGCATTACTATTCCCCAAGACCAAACAAACTGACCCCCTAGACCAACCAAAAACACATTTAAAAACATTTCTTAGCTATCCCAACCTAACACATATAACCAAGTTACATAGAAGAAGCAGGGCTCAAGGTATACAGGCTGTGGACAGTGGCAGGCTGATTGTGGAATCAACAGCTATCATGGTTATTTTCTAATTCTATAGTTTCCACTCCCTTGATGGCCTAGCCTGGTTCTGTTATGTGGTTTAGGGACATTGCTTCTTAAAGTTCAGCCTGTAGTCCATTTCTTCATGTTCTAAATGTCATGATCTGTCTATACTCTTTCTGCTTAAATTAGTAAAAATGAATTCTGCTACCCTCAACTAAGAACCAGAGAAGGCAGTGGTAACCCACTCCAGTACTCTTGCCTGGAAAATCCCATGGATAGAGGAGCCTGGTAGGCTATGGTCCATGGGGTCGCTACGAGTCAGAAAAGACTGAGCGACTTCACTTTCACTTTTCACTTTCATGCACTGGAGAAGGAAATGGCAACCCACTCCAGTGTTCTTGCCTGGAGAGTCCCAGTGATGGGGGAGCCTGGTGGGCTGCCATCTATGGGGTTGCACAGAGTCGGAGACAACTGAAGCAACTTAGCAGCAGCAGCAGCTAAGAACCCTGATCAATACAATAACTGACAAAAGAAAAAAAAAGCAGATGCTGAAAGAATAGAACCTAAAATGCTGCACCGGCTTAGTGGAAGAGGTAAGAATGTAGATATTAAAGATTTCAACATTTCACCCTAGAAACTGTTATGCGGTGACTAAACCTTAAGTCAAACTGTCACCTACCGTGCCTTGAAAGGCAGACCACATTCCAACCAAGGTTGTAGAATAAGGAGAAAATGGAAGGGAAAGATAATCTGAGAGAAACTTAAGTATTATTTGTTGCGGGACCAATCCCAAAACTGGGGGTGGGAAACAACAACTATTTTTTAAATACTAATAAATTCCAGGCATGTCGTAAAATTAACATTTCTCAAAAACAAAACAAAAAACATGGTATCATGAATACTATTACAGTCAAAGTTATAGATGTTATCTAAAGATGGTACTGATGAGCCTAACTGCAGAGCAGCAATGGAGACACAGACACAGAGAACACTTACAGACACAGCTGCAGGGGGGAGGAAGGAGAGGGTGAGATGGATGAAGAGAGTAACATGGAAACATATATTACCATATGTAAAACAGACAGCCAGGGGGAATTTGCTGTATGAGTCAGGGAACTCAAACCAGGGCTAGATAACAACCTAGAAGGGTAGGGTGAAGGGGGTAGGAGGGATGTTCAAGTAGGAGCGGAAATGGGTAAACCTATGGCTGATTCATGTTGATGTTTGGTAGAAACCAACACAATACTGTAAAGCAATTAATCCCTCAATTAAAAATAAATACATTAAAAAAATTTTTTAACCAAAAAATAAAAAGAAGTTATCTAAGCTCAAAGATAGACTTGCCTAACTCCAAAGCAAGTTTTCTTCATTAGCTCTTAACACCTCCCATCCATGTGTGAGAAGCCTTAAGAATTTTTCATGTGGGACCTCCCTGGTGGTGCAGTGGGTAAGAATCCTCCTGCCAATGCAAGGGACATGGGTTCTATCTCTGGGCCAGGAAGATTCCACATGCCATGGAGCAGTTAAGCCCGAGAGTCACAAATACTGAAGCCTGCACGCCTAGAGCCTGTGCTGCATAACAAGAGAAGCCACCACAATGAGAAGCCAATATACCGCAATAAAGCTTGCAGGCAGCAACGAAAACTCACTGCAACCAAAAAAAAACCACAAGTAAAAATTAATAAAAATTTAAAAAAAAGTTTTTTAAAGAATTTGTTATTTGTACAGATGTTCATAGGTTTAAGGATCTGCAAGAGAGCAACAAGGACAGGCACCATCAAGCCTTACAGGAAAGAAACACTGGGCAGTTGGGAGAGACACCCCAGTCCAAAAGTATCAGCAGGGGAATGCAAAGGACACTGAATGATATGAGTTTCCTGAGGGGCAAGGAGCATGAGAGTCTCCATGCTTCCTCAGACTACAAGGAAGAGTAGCGATTTGGTTAAAGGAAATGTAGGAAATATTCCACAGGGAAGTTCTTAAGAGTCACAGAGAGCAATGAGCATAGATTAGGAAGGAGAATGGTGGCTGGAAAGTGGTTGGATAGACCCTGGTAAGTGGAGAAAGGCTAGACTGACAACACCAGAATGCACAATGACTCTGGGATTGTGTAGATTGGCAATGGCTGTGAAAGACTAGGCAGCAAAGGGAATAAACATTAAAGGAAGGGATTAACACAAGGAATTAATTGGTCTCTAAATTTTGAATTCAACATAAAAATAGAGGGGAGGAGTCATCAATGGAAACGGCCTCTTACTTCTGCCTGAGCCTTGTAACTAGTCACAGAAAATCTAGCCTACATCTGGTCACCCTGGGATAAATCCTCCCATGTCTTAACAGCAACCAGAGTAGACTAACAGTTCCCAGCAACTAGCTACCACAGAACTCCTACCACAAACAGGCCATTTCCCTTGTTTCCCCTCTTTATATTCTCAATTTCCAAGACAGAAAGATACAGCAGCTGACCCAAAGAAAGCACTCAACACCATCTTGCAAAATTATTTCTGCCAAATTAAGACATTTCAAAATAAGATGCATTTTTAGATAACATACCTTGATACGTCTTCCCATCTATTTCAACTTCATAGGATTCCATAACTTCTTGGATAGCCTCACCAACATCACAGAGACGAACATCAATTCCGGCACACTAAGAATAGAATCACGTATACTCTGTTACTCAAGGTAGAGAATTTTACAGGAACTTTCTAATATCTTAAAATAAGGGACAATCAGAAATAACTTCACCTATAAAAGCCTTCCATACACTGTACTACAATAACTCACTTAAAACCCTAAGGGTGGTACACCAGTCTTACATAACCCGAAGTCCTTAAACAGGCTATAAAGTGCTCAAAATATATTAAATGAGATGGTGCTTACAGTTCACATACCTTTATTCCAGTGTTAGTGGCATCTTTGACAGCTTTTAATAATGTATCATATTTGGGATTAAAAGTGACAGTAAAAGCACAATCGATAATCCTACCTGAAAAAGAAAATTTGTGTTTAATTATCAGTTAGTCATATTACCTACTTTATAGCATCTACATTATTAATTAACCTTGCTAATTAACAGAAAAACAAAATGATGGGCTCTAATGAAAGCAGAACTTCAAGTCCCTAGACAGCATTCATAATCAATGTTTCAAAATGACAAAATTAATTCCAGGGTTACTTCAAGAAAGCACCAATTCAGTACTCACCAGGCAGTTATACAAAAATAAAAACAAATCAAACTGAGAAAGCCTGGAGAACTAAGTAGCACAAGTGGGCAGAGAAAATGTACAGGTCCATAGAACACTAACCACCAATCCAGCTTCTCCAGCTTAGGAAGACCTCAAGTGTTTAAATCTAAGCTTTGCTTTCTCACCTGTTAAGTGAAAGTAAAAGGTACTTACCTAACAAGGGTGTGTAGGAAAGAATTGAGAAAAACTAACAATTATGTACAAAGGTTGGTAAACTCAAAGGTTCTGAGTAAATGTTTACTGTTATTATATGAATAAAAAAGTTTGAAAGACCTGAATGAAGATGTAAGATTCTATTTTTCAATCCTTGCTATAATAGGTAACAAACCTAAATTACCCAACAGTTTTCACTGAATTCCATTAAGTAGTATGCTTTGACATAAATCTCAAAATCTGCCTCAACGTATTAATAACTCTACTGAAAAGTGAGACATCAAAAAGGGAAAATGTTCTAAGAGTTCAATATCTACAGCCCTACCCAAGGAATTATTTCTAAGAACTCACCACTTATATGTGTTCCAAAGTCTATCTTACAGATGTCATCATACTGTAATACTGTTGTGTCACCAGCATTGGGAGTATAATGGGCAGCACAGTTATTCAGAGAACACCCAGTAGGAAATGCCAGGCCTGCGTTTAATCCATTCTCTTTTATTAACTTTCGTGAACAGTCTTCCAACTTCTCACTAAAAAAAGAGAAAGGAACTTCTTTACTTTTACATTCTTACCCTTGATGTACCTTACAGCTCATCAAGTTCAGAAAGCTGACTGAAACTCTTACTTTCTGGGAGTGATCTGAGCACCTTCTGGATGCAACTAAGTAACAGTTCTCCAACTAAATAACTACTATGAAAACAGTTCATCTCTAAAAAAATACAGAGAATTTAATCCACTAGAAAAACATGATCCACTTTCAACTTATCAGGAAATACGACTCCTGACTTAGACTAAAGGCTGATTACATTTTTCTCAATGCTGCAAGTTTTAAAAATTCTTAGATCAGAGAATTAAGTTGCCCTACAGCTAATTATTTCTCAAGGGGAAAACTGGAGAAATAATCACTTTCTTCATTGCATTATAAATGTTTTGTGTCCCAGAATTTTAATTTACCATCACTTGTTGGCTAGCAAAATAACAGGTTTTCAAACAGAAAATAAGAGCCAGGAATGTGTGCACTTGTACATATGAGAACACGACTACAGAACAGGGTGGATGAGACGCAAACACCCTCTACGGTTTCCTCAGTACATCAGCACTATAAGGATTACACAAGGTATTTCTAGAACCTTCACTTTAAGATCTTTGGCAAGGCAGTAATGAAAGACAAACATAAACCTGAAGAGTTAGAGCTAAAAAAACTTTTTTATCACATTCTTACAAAAACATATTCCTTTTACCAGATTTCTATCATTGTCATCCCAGGCTTGATCCAGCTCATAACATATTTTCTAACTTGTCGATGTGCTTCTGCAGCTTCTCGAAAATCATTCCAAATCTCTTCACTAGCTTGATCTAATGCTTTCTTTTCTTCACTTGTAGTTCTCCAAGCAGCTGTTCGCCTTTATAGTATGCATAGTATAGCATTAGTTATTTAAGAAACAGCAAAATAAGCATAATAGCTGAGCGATAAAATACACTAAGATATTCCAGGCAAAAAATTACATACTCAGATTTTTATTAAAAGTCAGCAAAGTTTCTGAAATACAAGTACCCACACAGTTACAACCAAGCCAAATCAAGTTAAAGCTTCTGTAAGACTCTTAGAAAAAAAGTCATTCTTTCACTCCAGGTATTATGAATTTTAAAGGTGAACCAAATATTAGCATTTAACTTCACCAACAGGGCATGCACTAAACCCAAAGCCTTGACTTGGCAATCTGCATATACCTTCCTCAAAACATAAATTATATGCTTTTGTAGGATTTTTCTAACTTTATACATACATAAAACATCTTCCTCGAAGGAGATGGCTCATATTCTAAAACTGCTAGGGTAACTGATTTTTATATTCAGTATTTGGGAATGAAGAGATCTACTGACTCCCTTTTTAAGTAGTACATTTCAAAAACAGTAACTTTTCAAATAAAAGTCTTTTGTTTTTATAGTTTTCACAGATTCTTAACCAATACTGAATACAGAATTCACAAGTCAGTGATCACTGAAGTAAACATTATACTTAGTATAAGAGTGATGCCTTCAAGACATAATTTTCATTTGCCTCAAAGTTAGTGGTCAGCAAACTACAGCCTGCAGGCAAATCCAGCCTGGCACCTATTTTGTAAATAAAACCGTTCTGTGACACAGCTATGCCCATTTATTTACATATCATCCATAGCTACTTTCATGCTCAACAGCAATGAATTAATACTCAAGACCTAAAATATTTTCAATCTGAGTCTCTGTAAGAGCTTACCCAACTGCTTTAAACTGCCGCCCGCTAAAATAGTGACTCAAAATGCTTTGAGTTTTTTTATGTGTCAACATCAAGTTCACTATGATTACTTTCTATTGCAGCAGCAGCTACCTGTGCCAACAAAGAAGCTGTCCTATGTGAAACCTGGAGTATTTAAGAATCACCGAGGCTTCTTTAGCTGTTTACTGTTTGGAAATACATTTTGGATCTATGTACTGATATTTTCAGAAAACTGAAATATTACAGTACCACCAGTTTAAGGTCAGTTTTAAACCCATTACATACTTAATCAGTCTAGCCTTTTCTCTCCCACAAGTCCAAATCTCTTCCCTGAAAACCAGGAACCCAAATGTTCTAAGAATAAATCATTCTTAGGCACAAGAGTACTGGCTTTATTTTCAGATAATTCTGGCACATACAGCTACAGCCATACCTGGCAGCAAAGGCTGAAGCATCTTTTGCTTCAAAAGCCAAAGATTTTAAGGAAAGCAAAAGTATGAGCTACTATTTACTCTACAGTGGTAAGACAAAAGGCTACATCCACAGGGAACTGATGGATATCATGTATTCAGGGCAATGAAAACAGAATTGGTCATTATGAATTCCCAATTTCTTCTCAATCCAACTGTTAAGATTCTTCAAAGTGATTTCTTACAGGTTAAAACATAAGTTTAATTAAATTTCAAAAGATATTTGACATTTTACAATTAGAACATGATACAATAAGATCCCCAATATGGAAGTCAACAGATCTCGAGACTATCTTACACTTCTGAAGGCTGCATGGCTGACTCTTGAAGCAGTGGATTCTTCACAAGATTATGTGATGTTCTGCATTGTTAGTAAAGAACTACTGATCAAAAACTGAATTTAAATAAACTATTTTGCTAAGTCTTGAGTTCAAGATGAAAGTCATTAGAGATATCAGAGAACCTACTGTCAGGGTCTATAATTTTAATTCAAGGTCCAAGTGAAAGAGAAAATATAAAGGAGTCTCCCTTTTCTTAAATTTGATTTTTTGACATTCAGTTTACTTAACAAAAACTTATAAATAAAATTAAAATATCATTCTAAGTCATAACAAATATTTTAGAAAGGAATTAATTAAACTGACAGATGACATATGCTTTTTCACAAAATTATGTCTGCAAAACAAAACTATCAAAACAGTTGCTTGCAAGACAATCTTTACAGGAAATGTTTATAGAATATGTAAATTCTTCACACCTCTTTGATTTCGGAGTCTTAAATTATTTTATCATTTTTATTAGTGGATTGTTAAAAGCAGAAAAAATAGAAGATCAAAAGACACAAAGGTATCTGAAAGGCTCCTCTATCCATGGGATCCTCCACACAAGAATACTGGAGTGGGTTGCCATTCCCTTCTCCAGGGGATCTTCCTGACCCAGGGACTGAACTCAGGTCTCCTGCATTGCAGACAGATTCTTTACCATCTGAGCCACTATTTGCATTTTAAGGTACTACATGCCACATTTACCAAAACCATCTAAAAATGCGTATCTTAAAAAAACACATGTTGTTAGCCCAGAAAAAATTAAGCACGCATGCTGAGATCAACTCCTTCCTGTGAAAAGTGGTATTTAATGAGAAAAAGAGGAAATTCCCTGGTAGGCCAGTGTTTAGAACTCTCCGCTCTCCACTGCCAAGGGCCTGGGTTCATTCCCTGGTCAGGGAACTAAGATTCCACAAGCCATACAGGTTGGCAGGAAAAAAAAAAAAAAGCGTGTTTACACTGCCTATGAGAAGAGAGTACAGTTGGTTCCTAACTATAGTTAGTAAAGGAAAATTCTTCTTCAGAATAATGTCAACAAATAAGTGTAGAAAGAATGTCAGAATTAGACATTCACCATTCTGAAGTCCTCATAAAATAACTGACAAAGCAAGGATCATCAACAGATATTAAAATAATTAAGATTGTTTAAAAAAAAAGAATATTCTAACAGTACCCTACAGATTACTTAGAAACTGCAAAAAGAATTTTAAATAAGAAACAGCTGGCTATAACCACATTAACCAAGTGATCAAATAAGGTAAAACTCATAGCAGACAGTAAACTGATTTTAATTCACAGGCAGATTTATGGAAATTTTTATTTTCTTTTTTGCTTATCTATATATATTTCCTAATTGTACGACAATGAATATGTATTGCTTGGATAATTAACAAATGTCCCAAAAAACTGCTTACTGAATTTAGAAATATAAATCAAGAATTTCAAATAATTCTTTGTTCCATTTCTAGTGATCCAGAATGAGAAAAATCAGATTCCATTAACATACGAAGATGTTCACAGTAATTTTTCTAGTGGTTGGTTTCAAAAAATTTTAATAACACAGAAAATGCACATAAAATGTTAAAAAAAATTTAAGAGCAACAACCATCCTGGTAAAAACTGATTTCCAAAATCATGAATTTCTACATGTAAGGAAGATGTTCCTAAGGAATGAGATGTTTACATTCTCAAAGTAACTTACCTAAAATTACCAATTACAAGAGGGAAAAGAATAATGATACACCAAAAGAAACTGAATAATATCTTACCTAAGTGAAAGAAACTGACATCAGGAGCCTGAATATGTGACAACTATGAAAAGGACACAATATCTACTTAATGTAGTAACCCACCCAAAAATGTACAACTCTCAAATACTTCAGAAAAATAGTACATGTATTACTCCAAGAGATATTATAATATAGAATACCTTCCTGTTGTTTGAAAAACAGAAGCTACTTTACTTACACAATGTTTAATTTGCATCAGAAAATGACAGCAAAAAAGAAAGGGTAGTTTCTAAGATACACAAAATTTCAATTTTTTCCTTGTATTAAACATTACTTCCAGTTTCCTATTAACAGTGTATTAACAAGTACAGGAAATCAGTGGCTTTCTTGTCCTTCAGCAATTAGAAAACAGAAATGGAATTAAAAATATCCCGTTCATATCAGTAACAGAATAAAACCTTTACAAACAAATATAACAAAAAAAGAGGATGTACGTTAAAAAAAAAAAATCAGAATGGGTTGGAAAATATATAATGACATTGGATACTATAATACAACTGTCAATTTTCTGAAACAAATACATAATTATGATGGGATTCCAGTAAGAAGGGCATTTTTCTGTGCATATGTGTGTTAAAACTAAAAATATGACCAAAAGTACCTAAGAAAACTATAAGAATTATGTTTAGTTGGGCTGTATGGCAGAGAAGCACATTCACTCATCAAATTATCAAAATAAATAGTATAGAAATAGACAAAGAGATGAGTGGAACAGAATAAATAATACAGAAATTGGTTCCATTATGCAAGAGAATAGAGTTCCATTACATGAGAGTAGTAGACGGCAAAAGTGCTCATTCAATTAAATAGAACGAAACTACTAAACAAACAACTCTAACACAACTGACTACCCGTTTAAAACAAAATAAAATTAGCACTCCCGACCTTAGACAAAAAAGTCCAGACCAATTCAAAATGTAATAAAACAAAAAAAATAGTTTTGAGAAAATAAGAGACTGCTAAGAACACAAAAGTACAAAATATGAATATATACTGTTATTTAAAATCTTTAAATTTCCGTAAGAGCAAAAGAATAAAACCAATAATCAAAAGACGCTCAAAATCACTAGCAATGTGGGAATCATAAAATACTAATATATTAATTTGGCAATTCCACTCCTGAAGAGCTATCACGTAATAAAACTGCCAGCATATATGGAGATATATATGTGTCTATCCAAACACATATATGTATATATACATATATATGCATAAGTATATGTACATGCCTTATTGCAAATGGTTTATAATGGCAAAAAAAAAAAAAAAAAAACCTGGAGGCAAAGTGAATGCTCAACAATTAAAATGGTGTAATAAAGCACTGTATGATCACACCACAGAATATTATGCAGCCATTCAAAAGAATAACAGAACTTAATAATCAATATTTTGATTGACTTGGAGGGACTTCCAAGATGCAGCCCTGATGAGAAAAGCACAGAGGAGAAAAAAGTGTACCTACAATTCTACTTCTGTACACCAAATAATGACCAAAACACTCTCCTTACACAAGTAGAGAGAGATATACACATACATGAACATAGAAAAATATGGAAGGCTACCTGCTAGGTGGTTACATGGGTCTGGAAGAAAGGGAAGGAAGAGGAAACAAGCAAGCAAAAAAAATAAAAAATAAAAAAGATTATATTAAAAAATAAGTGTGATCACATTGTATGCAACATGAAAATTTAGGTAATTAATACAAAACTCCATGTTTATGACATTCTAAAATGCTTAAGATAGGGCCAGTAACTGATGTACTCAAATTCAAAGAAAAAATGCCCATGCCATAAAACATAACATCATGTTCCTTTCTAACTTTAAAGAAAAACAATGATGTCTTTATATAGGTCAAGGAAACAATGGGACAGTAGAAGCTTTCTTAACCAACTATTGCAACCACTGGATTAACCAATGCTCCTGATTATCCCTATAAATTATATGGACCAATGCCCACTATATTCTGAATATTAGTGACTGGGTTTCTATTCTGAATAACAGTAGCTAACACTTACTTAATGCTTACTATAAGTCTATCACTCTACTAAATAAATACACTAAATATTATTCCTCTCAACAATGCTATGAAGTGCCCATGTTATGGATTAGGATATGAAAGCACAACATGATAAATTACTTGCCCAAGTCACAAAGCTAATAAGTGTTAGAACTGGGATTCAAATGTAGATAGTTTGGTCCCAGCATCCAGACTCTTAACTAGTCTGCTAACCAGAAAAAATTTACTCTTTCAGAACACTTCCAAAAATCAAGTGATCTGTGCCCAAACCAGTATAAATCATCTGTACTTGTTACTGCAATGACATAATTTAATTATACATTACTAAAAAGAATTGTTTCTATGAAAACTAAATTGACTACTCAGAGAAGTTTTCAAAAAATACTTCTGTCAAATGGAAATGATTTCAGAAAAAAGATGTAAAGATATAGCCATCAGTCCTCAGATTACTTAATTTTTGCTGTCCACAGAAACTCAAAATGAAATGGACTCAGTGCATTATGGATATAGCTCACAGGAAAAAAAAAAGTGGAGTCCAATGCAATCTACACTTAAGGATCAACAATGATGAAAAACCAATGCTTGTTTTAAGTTAACTCTTATCAGTAACGATTAACCAACTACTGGTCCCAATCATTTTGGATAAGAGGGCTTCTACTGTATTTTCTCTGAAACAAATTCCTAAGTTTTTTTATTTAGGTAGTAGAGCAAAGTTCCAAGAAAAATTAAATCTGCTTTATTGCTAAGCTACAATTTTTGAAGGTCATACTGGAAGTTATTTTGTGATCCTTACCCATCTTGTGTGGGTGGGTATTCGCATTCTTGTCCTTTGGGAAATACACCATTAGGATACAGGTCACATATTGGAACTGAGGGAGGGTCTGTTTGAACTTTTGCTGTGAGATACAAATAAAGCATTAACTTCTGTAGTTAAAAACAAAATTAAGCAGTTATCATTACAGTTTTTCTCAGTTCCTAATTGGTATTACATGTCCTGACTAAGGAACCTCCTTGTTATCACTTTTACAGTCAAAAACAGAAGATATTTCACCACAGTGGCCACCTTCTCTTATTTACAGTTATTTGGGAATAAAAATATTCAACTCCTCATAATTCCATTATGTATTTAAACAGTATATGCTTTGGCACAAAGAACACTTCTAATGTTTTTGTCTTCATTTACTATACTGGAAATGGAATAGCATATAGAAGAAGCCTTCACAAATAAAAATCAAAGAAGCGACAAGAAAATAAGAAAGAAATCCTACAGCAATAAAATAAAATATAAAGCCATTATGTATTAATAAAACAGGTAAAAAAATTCTTAGAAGGGTATATTACATATAAAAGTTAAAGAATATACATTCTCAGTGCTAAAAGACTTTAGGAACCACATACAAATTTCCAAATACTTGGAAAGTTTCAGTACTTAGCATATTTTTTAAGGATACATTATTTCCCAAACTATATTCTAAGACACCACTGTTTCAAAATGCTTTTTAAAAAATGTTTAGAGATGTGTCTTCTAAAAGTCTGCATAAGACCTAGTTATATACTTCTTACTCTATGAAGAACAATGCTGTATCCAAGGAATGTCAGGAAGTTACGTGATTTATACAATAATACATGGCTTTCAATGTATACCTGCAGCATTTACCAACTACCAAGTTGAAGTGTGTGGTTATCTTTTGATTATAACCTGTCTTATGTTACAGGTTTTTAATCTGAAATTTTAACACATATTTTATGACAATTGAGCCAAATCATTTATCTACAGAACAACTTTTTGGTTCCTTCTTTTAATGGAATACTCAGTATTTCACAAACACTATTTTCCTCTTTTTGAGTAATGTTTAGAATTGTTCTATGGGCAAGTAAACTTGGGAAACACCATTTTAGGTTCCTCCTAAGAGGGAACATTTAGAATTTTGAAATAAAAATGACCTTAGATGTCACCTAATTAAGCTTCACATTCAAATCCAGGAATCCTCTAACATCCCTGACAGATGGTACTACATGCCTGACAATGAAGGCAGTCATTATCTCCCCAGCTAAAATCCATTCATTCTGGGAGAACTGTAGCTGCTATAAAGTAATATCCCCATTACTTTCATCTGTTAGCTCTACTTTACTCTTCTTTTCTACTGCTTCCTTCCTCTCTATGACGAGAAGGCACTTTAAGGGATACGGCTCTTAACACTTGCACTCATACTCACCAGCCTTCTCAGTGTTTAATCTGGTACTAGATTTTACTTCTACTAATAGTTCAAATAAGGTATAATCAGTATAAGACTACACTTGATTCTAAAAATCCTGCTGCTACTGAAAGGTCTGGATTCCTAGCATTTTCCTTCACATTGTACAAGCATCCAAAATCCTTAGGATCCTAACTAACACCTTATACTAATTTTATATATGTCTATTTAAATTTCAGATTGTTAATAATTCAGTTTTCTTTTGAAATCTTGTTTTTTGTCAAAGGATTATCTCATAATCCTGAAATTTATTTCATCTACAAATCTAATAAAGATGCCTTTTATATTGTCCACAAATTACTAAGACAAGATAAAGGATTCAAAGAGATCATCAGAGAAAAAGCAAAGAATTTGTAATCAAAATAAATTGAAGCCTAACCTTTACCACTTATTAGCTGTGACTTGGACAAATGGCTAAATGTGCTAAGCCTCAGTTTCCTCATCTACAAAACGAAGAACTAGATGAAATCTTGGATAACCTTTGAAAATTATAATGTACTATGTCCAAGTTATTATCTAAAACTATGAACAATTTTAAGTATCTGTAGTGCACTTAATTATTAACTATCACTTATAATTCTCTCACTTTATAGACGAGGAACATGAAGGCAGTAAACTGCTCCTGATTATATTATTTGGATTATTTCAGAAGTGATTTATGACACAAACAAGACATATTCAAAGCAAATTAGAAAGCAACAAATCAAAACACAGAGAGAACCTAAAATAGAACCTGAAATAAGGCCAATACAAAACTAGCTTTGGCCCTAAATCCTCTAGCAGTCAATAAAAAACAAAAAGGGGCGGGGGGGGGGGGGTTTAGATTATTTGCATAGTTCATATTTCTGCAACAAAACACATTAACTACTCAGGAAAAGCACAATTATTCTTGATACTAAGATCAGACAAAGAGAGGTCTTTCAAGAGTGCTCATAAAGAAATATAACGAACAGCAAGTTCAACAACCTCCTTAGAGGAGGCACAATAAGCGCTGATGGTATCATACTAAAATGCCCTCAGTGGAAGAGTCTACCAAGGGCAAATACAAAGCAGCCTCTAACACTCCTCCCTGCTTATCTACCTTCATTAGGAAGCAATTTTAGAGTATCTGGAGAAACTGATCTCTCTCAAGCCATTTTCAGGTAACATTATGTCTTAAAAGCACTCTATGAACAATTTTTGAATGGAAGGAATATGACATTATAATTCCTCGAGATTCCTAGAAAGCAAGTAACCTATGCTCATTAAATACAGATTATGCTAGAGGCAGAAATGATGTCCTGAGTAGAAGGATCTAACCAGAATAGATTCCTGACAAGAAAGAAAGCAATCCCATCTACCCCTGAAATGTATCAGGGAAATATCTAGCAGAGCTAACAGCTTTAAAAAAATAATAATTTGAGTATTTTCAACACAGAGATAAAAATGAAAGTCAAACCTTCAATATTCTCATTCATAAAATTTTATCCTGAAGATTTAGCCAGACAATCAATGGTCCCTGATGCCAAAGGGCATCCAAGATTAGAACTTATTCTGATTCCCAACCCAATCTTTGTTCCCCAATACCACATAGTCACCCTTTATTCTCCCTAAGAGTTTCAGGTCCCTTAAGATGTTTGGCTGTATTATTTATAGAAACAAAATACAAGTAGGATTATATTTTAAGTGAATCTGAAATAGCACAATACAAATATTACTAATAAAAATTCACCATATTCACAAATTTTAAATAATGGGATTCCTCATTAAATATGTCAAGAATCTCTTTAATATCAAAACTGGTAGGTGAACTGCAAACTGTTTATTCTATTACCACATGGTGGCATTATTTAAGTCATCACTGACAAAATTATCTGAATTATTCAAATTTTAAATTATAAAGTTTTTTATGAATTCATCCCTAACTTGCAGTAAAATGCAACAAACTTATTATTAATATCCTTTGACTAAATAACAACTGAATAAAATAAAATAATAAGACTGCAAAAACTACTTGCCAAATACTAGTAAGTTTCACTAAATTCTATTAGGCCATCATTTATTTCCCTAACATACCAGGATCCTAAGCAACCTCAAACCTACTCTTCAAGCCTGCTAATTAATAACTACTTGTAATTTGGCAAGTAGAATCAACTAAAAACACTAACGTCCTCTCTTCTTCTTCTTCTTTTTCTTCTTCTTTCCAGTTGCTCCATCTCCGTCACCATCTCCATCTAAGAGAAGACATGTCAAATTCATTTAAATCTCATAAGCAGAGCGACAAAACAAGCACACAAGTACATAGAGTGCACCTTAAATAGCATATGACAAAGTTGATCCAATACTCTTAGAATTTTGTATATTGTTAGCTTCAAGTATCAGAATTTGACTTGTGCAATCAAAGGCACTAATAAACTTTACTTTGATTTATTCTAAATACAAGAATTGTTGAATAAGATACTTTAAGAATAAACAATGTATTAAATAACATTTTTTTAAAGCTAAGAAAAGTAACTAGTGTTACTTAAATACTAGTATAATAATGACTATATGACTTCATCTGAAAGGATACTAGTCTCAAGTTGATGTATGCTTTGCAGTTAAACACTTGTATTTCACAACCTCATGTGACTCTCAAAACAATCTTGAACAAGAAATGTTTAAGGGACATGCCCAAGATAATCCTAATAGGTAAATAGTAGAATTGGACCAAGAATATCACTTGATTCCTAATCCAGTGAGAGGTAATTGGGGTCTCGTATTTTAAAATACCTTTTCCTACCTAGTTGTTATCAGACAAAGAGTTCTCTTTATGCATCAAATCGTACACACACAAAAAAAATCTTACTTTTCCTAGGTTCATAGTTCTCAGATTCTCAAAAGAACCTGATGACCAAAACTGAGAACTATTTCCAAAAACAGGTGGCAAAAGACTATCCAAAACAGACACAATCTGCTTGTCAGTTTTTATGACAACTTTCTATGCAACCCAATGCCCATAAACTCAGAGAAAAAAATAAAGAATATAATTATGACCAAGATTAAATAGGGGGTTAAAGTATTTTAAATAAAGGTATCAAAAACAGACCTAAGTGTTTGAATTTCTAAAAATGCTGCTCAATACATTTTAACAAACATTTCTAAAGTATGCTATTCTACCCACAAATAACGTAACTATGAAAAAGGGATGAATGGGACGCTGTTCCCGATAATTAGAAGTTGATAGTTTAATAGTATGCCTAGCATATAGTATTTTTTTAAATGTTTCACCTAGTGGTAGTAACTCCTGGCTGTATTAATAACATTAATAATTTTAGTAAAAATCCACGCTCACCAAAAAATGTCAAATGAGTGCTTACATTTTCTGTTCAAAGTGCTCCCTTTTAACTGCTAGACTGATACAAGCCATAAAAGAAATCTTACCACACTAACTACATATTCTAATTATCACTCAATCACTGATTTATACTGACCTCTACTTGTCTGTGAGCTCCTTAAGGATTAGACACCATTAAGCACAGTGCCAAGCATGTGATAAATATTCAATCTATTCAAAATGAGTGTTTAGTTTATCCTGCTTATATTTATTTTCACCCAGTTGAGAAATAGGAAACAGCAGCTTAGCAAGGAGGGAGGTAACATAATCTAAGGCCTTAATGGGCTGAGTGATAGGAAACTACAACTGTTTTTGACCAACAAAATTACATTTCTTATATTCAATCTTATAATAGCAACAGAAACACAGTAGAGAAAACAAATACTACTGATTTACTCATTAGTGGTTTCTCAAGTCAAAGCTTTAACAAAAACAACACTAAAAATTTTGGAAAACACAACTTTCAACATCCTCATGTGTCATATAATCTAATTCGCATATTGTGCTTTACAGTTTTAACAGCAGCCTTCTTCATTCATCCAATAAATGTTTGCTGAGTTCTTCAGTGACAGGCAGCAGAGACAGAACAGTAAATATGACAGTCTTTGTTCTGGACAAATATTCAACATAGCACACTGCAATTTACCTTAGACAGAACCTGAAACACATGCTTCATGATGTATAACCAGTTTTAAACACATTCAAAATCCTACCAGTGCTGTGACCTTGAGCAAGTTAATTAGCCTCCACCACCATGGTATCTTCATCTTTAAAATGGGTAAGATGAAGCTCCTCCTCAGATACTTGATCATCCTTCTAAGGTTAATTATTTTATCCAACGTCCAAGGTTGCTATTCAGCACAGAAAAATGGCCACTTGTGCTAGAATGATGGATCTAAATTTTAATACCATATGCTCATGCTTTCGCCTATCATACCATGCTACAATTTATATTTTTACATGTCTGTCTTTCAGAGCATCTCAGGATACTCTAAATAGACAGAGACCGTTCTTTTCTGCATTAGCACTATGCCCAAACCAATACTTGATATGACAACTGGACATCTATATGCCAAAAAAAAAAAAACCACAAAAACTCAATCCTTACAACTTGCACTACATATAAAAATTAATTCTAAATGGACATAGACCAAAGCATATAAAACATTTATTATATATATAAAGCAGTTCTTCCTTTTAACATTTATGACACAAATAAAACTTACTGAAAAGAATACAAGAGAAAAATCTTCATGACTTTAAAGACATCAATTATTTAACTTTTGGACAGGACACAAAAAATATGACCCAGAAAGGAAAAAAGCTGGTAAACTGGACTTCATCAAAATTAAAATCTTTTCTGCTACAAACAATACAAGCATGAGGGAAAAGAGCTATAAAATATGTTTAACCTCATAAGAAACTTACCAAGCTGTTTTGCTTGATGAAGAACTGATGAAGAACTTGCACAAAGAACTACTTACACCTCAGTAAGACAACAAATACCCCAAATGAAAAATAGACAAATGGTATTGAACATACGCTTCAAAGATAAATGAAAGACAAATAAAGATATGAAAAGATGACATACCACTATACACCTACTGGGCTAAAATTAAATAGTACCAGCACTTATGAGGATACAAAGGGACCAGAACTTTCAAACACTCCTGACAGGAATGCAAAACAGCTTGATAAGTTTCTTGTGAGGTTCAACATACACTTACCACATTACCAGCAACTATACTCTTAGGTATTTACTCAGAAGAAACGAAAACATAAGCCTACACATATGCAAATGATCACAGTAACTTTATCCATAAGAGACAAAATCTGGAAACAATCCAAATAGTCATTAACTAGTAAATGGACAAACAAATTTGGAATATTCCTGAGCAATAAAAAGTAATGAACTACTGATACATATGCAACTGGATAACTCTCAAAAATATTATGCTAAGTGAAACAAGCCAAACACCAAAACAGCTGCATACTATAAAAATTCCATTCATACAGTATTGTAGAAAAAACTATAGGAACAGAAAATATATCAAACGTTACCAAAAGAAAATATACCAAAAGTTACCAGAAGTCAGCAAATAGAGCAAGAGAACTGAGTACAAAAGGGCAAAGGGAACATTTTTTGTGGGCATGAAATGTTAAATGGATACAGTGTATATGTTGGGTGTGGTGCTCAGTTGTGTCAGACTATTTGAGACCCCACAGACTGTAGCCTGCCAGGCTTCTCTCTCCAGGGAGTTTCCCAGCCAAGAATACTGGAGCGGATCTTCCTCACCCAGGGATCAAACCCTAGTCTCCTGCACTGCAGGCAGATTCTTTATCGTCTGAGCCACCAGGGTTAGCACATCGCCAAACACCCACAGGATTAACTTTCCACATCAATACCTCCATTTGCAAATAAACAAATCTAAAATTAAACTCAGCGTAACCTTTTTGGCCTGTAGCACCCCCTTCTAATTTTTTATCCAAATTTCCCTCTTTACCTCACTATTTCAATCAACGGTACCAACATCCTGTCACCCAAATTCGAAACCTAGACCCTATAGTCTGCTAGTTTGTCCTCTCTTCTCTCCAGATTTTGTTGCTGTTTAGTCATTAAGTTGTGTCGATTCTTTCATGACCCCATGGAAAGCCCTCTATCCAGACTGAAAGCCTCTAAATCCTCTGAATTTTGCTTCCTCGATCACTGTTCCAGTGGACCCTTCCTTTCCATTCTCATTACCACATGCCTGAGGCTACTGTCAACTGGCTGCCAAAATGATCTCCATGCCTCTATTTCCTTGTTTCTAACAACCCTGCTTGTACATGAAGACTATATTATCTTTCCATAACATTTTTCTTTTAAGAATGCTCAAACTCATAGAAAGAGAGATCAGATTTGAGGTTACCAGAGACGGGGTGGGCAGATGAAGGTGGTCAAAAAGTACAACTTTCAGTTAGAAGATAAATTACTACAAGGGCTTCCCTGGTGGCTCAGACAGTAAAGAACTTGCCTGCAATGCGGGGGACCCAGGTTTGATCCCTGGGTCAGGAAGATCCCTGGAGAAGGGAATGGCAACCAATTCCAGTATTCCTGCCTGGAGAATTCCATGGACAGAGAGCCTGGCAGGCTCTGTGGGGTTGCAAAGAGTCAGACACAACTGAGTGAATCTCTGTCTTTGAGAGATGTTAAGGTACATGATTAACATAATTGATATTGCTTTATGTTATATATGAAAATTCTTAAAATAGTAAATCCTAAGAGTTCTCACAAGAAAAAAAATTTTTTTCTTTTATTTTGTATCTGTATGAGGGATATTCACAAAGCTTACATGGTAATCATTTTACGATGTACATAAGTCAAATCATTGTGCTGTATACCTTAAACATACACAGAACTGTATGCCAATTATAAACTGGGAGGAAGAAAGAATAAAGGAACTGCTCAAAGACTCCCTCAATGAATCACCTCATAATGAGGCCAGTATGCACTGTTTACTATACTTTAAATACTTTCTCAGCATTGTCCTGCCCCAAAATGGTCCTGTTTGCTTGGCTTTTATTTAAGTTCCATTCCTTCAAAGGAGCTTTCCTTCAGCATTCAGCTCACAATTCCACCTCCAAATTTCACTAACTTTTACTGCACGCACCAGTATACCTTACCAGCTCTATGTTTTGTCCTCCACAATGATTAATTTTCCTTAAGAACAAAGATACTGAACCATTAGCTTTCCATCCACTCAGAGACTTCTCACAACAGTTAAACAGTATTGGCTGATCCTCATCATCAAAATGAATTAGGAATATGATGAACCAAACTGGAGAAAAATACTAATATTCCTAAAATCTTCTTTAATACATTAAAGATTTCCATTCTGAAAAGCAAAGTTTCCTCCTTCAATGTCTAGAGATTCACATAACTCTGTAGAAGTGCGATGAAACAAGCATTATCTTCAAAGCAGCTGATACTCTACACATAGTGAGTCAAGAGCAACCTGGAATTTACAATTACTGTTGTTAAGAGTTCAAAATATGTTCATAATCTGAAGTATAAACCAAGGCAGAATGAATAAGAGGTCTACTTAAAGAAAACAAAAATCTAACTATTTTCCTTTTCATTGAGTCTGAAACCAAGCAGGACTCTGTGGGACAGATCCTGCCTCTTGGTGGTAAAAGAGCTTTAAACTCTTGGGCTTTCCCTGAGTTCCAAAGAACAAATTTAATTAGAGACATGAGAAAAATCCAGAAACAAAGGAAAACAGTCCAACAACACAAAATCATAACAGTTTAGCCATGCAGAGTAAAGGACCTTTAGTTTCTCCTCAAGGGCTATAGATAATACCGAGCCACATTCTTGAGTCGGTTTGCAGATACTAAACCCCCTACCAGGCAGAAAAGTTAGCTGTATGTTGACCACCAGACTGTAGGCTGACTCCAGATAAGCTGAAACCAGAAAACTGATAACTGAGATTCCCAAAAAGTCAC
This sequence comes from Bos javanicus, assembly GCF_032452875.1. Taxonomy (NCBI): domain Eukaryota; kingdom Metazoa; phylum Chordata; class Mammalia; order Artiodactyla; family Bovidae; genus Bos; species Bos javanicus. The sequence goes on along the minus strand of NC_083872.1, from coordinate 25,604,130 downwards.
CCTGATAGTGCACAACCAACCGATCAGAAGATGTCCACCAGCTGATCAGACACATGGCAACCCTCACCCCTAATGCTGCCTTTAAAAATCCTTTCCTAAAAGCCTTGTTTTAGAAGTTCCAAAGAATAGCAAGGAAAAAAAGAAAACCTTAAGAGAACAATGAAAAGGAAAACAATAGAATGGGAAAGACTAGCGATCTCTTCAAGAAAATTAGATACCAAGGGAACATTTCATGCAGAGATAGACACAATAAAGGACAGAAATGGTATGGACCTAACAGAAGCAGAAGATATTAAGAACAGGTGGGAAGAATACACAGAAGAACTGCACAAAAAGATCTTAATGACCCAGATAACCACAATGCTGTCACCACTCACCTAGACCCATACATCCTGGAGTGTAAAGTCAAGTGGGCCTTAGGAAGCATCACTACGAACAAAGCTAGTGGAGGTGATGGAATTCCAGCTGAGCTATTTCAAATCCTAAATGATGCTGTGAAAGTGCTGCATTCAATATGCCAGCAAATTTGGAAAACTCAGCAGTGGCCACAGGACTGGAAATGGTCAGTTTTCATTTCAATCCCAAAGAAGGGCAATGCCAAAAAGTGTTCAAACTACAATACAATTACACTCATTTCACATGCTAGTGAAGTAATGTTCAAAATCCTTCAAGCTAGGCTTCAGCAGTATGTGAACCGAGAACTTCTAGATGTACAAGCTGGATTAGAAAATGCAGAGGAACCAGAGATCAAATTGCCAACATCCAGTGGATCATAGAAAAGGCATAGGAATTCCAGAAAAACATGTACTTCTGCTTCACTGACTACACTAAAGCCTTTGACTGTGTAGATCACAACAAACTGGGAAAATTCTTTAAGAGGGGAATACCTGACCACCTTACCTGCCTCCTGAGAAACCTGTATGCTGGTCAAAAAGCAACAGTTAGAAACGGACATGCAACAACAAACTGGTTCCAAATCGGGAAAGGAGAACGTCAAGGCTGTATACTGTCACCCTGCTTATTTAACTTATATGCAGAGTACATCATGTGAAATGCCAGGCTGGATGAAGCACAGACTGGAATCAAGACTGCCGGGAGAAATATCAATATCCTCAGCTACACAGATGACATTACTCTAATGGCAGAAAATGAAGAGGAACTAAAAAGCTTCTTGATGAAGGTGAAAGAAGAGAGTGAAAAAGCTGGCTTAAAACTCAGCATTCAAAAAATCAACATCATGGCATCCAGTCCCATCACTTCATGGCAAATAGATGGGGGAAAAAAATGGCAACAGTGACAGACTTTATTTTCTTGGGCTCCAAAATCACTGCAGATGGTGACTGCAGCCATGAAATTAAAAGATGCTTGCTCCTTAGAAAAGCAAAAACACCATTTTGCCGACAAAGGTCTGTACAGTCAAAGTTATGGTTTTTCCAATAGTCATGCACAGCCATAAAGAAGGCTGTGTGCCAAAGAATTGACGCTTTCAAATTGTGGTTCTGGAGAAGACTCTTGAGGGTCCCATGAACAGAAAGGAAATCAAACCAGTCAATCCTAAAGGAAATCATTCCTGATTATTATACTGGAAGGATTGGTGCTGAAACTGAAGCTTCAATACTTTGGCCACCTGATGGGAAGAGCCAACTTACTGGAAAAGACCCTGATGCTGGGAAAGACTGAGGTAGGAGGGGAAGGGGGTTACGGAGGATGAGATGGTTGGATGGCATCACTGACTCAATAACATGAGTTTGAGCAAATGCCAAGACATAGTAAAGGAAAGGGAAGCCTGGAGTGCCACAAGCCATGTGGTTGCAAGGAGTCAGACATGATTGAGTGACTGAACAACAAAAAGCCTTCAGGGCTTTTGAGCATGAGATGCCCATTCTCCCTGCTTGGCATTTTGCAATTAAGCACTGTACTTTCCTTTGCTAAAACCCAGTGTCCATGTTCAGTATCAATTCTTGGCATTTTTTTTTTTTTTTACTAAATTTGACCATAATCTCCTTGAAGGCTTACAGAACTTATCTTCCTAAAGGAAGTACAACTGCTTTGCATTATCCTAATACAAGAAGAGTACAGCAGGTATTTGTTGCTAAAGATTGGAAGGCATAAGCCCTAGCTGGTAGTGCTTGAGGAAGAAGAGCTCACAGCAGTATATAATTAAGAATGGGAAGCCCCATCTCCTCTTCTGCCTAAAGAGGCTACAGAATAATAGTTCTCCCAACTAATCACTCCCTCCACTGTCTTATTGATAGCATCAACTCCTACAATTCCAAGAAATGTTGTCTTTATAGAAACCTTTGGCAAAAGCTCCAAAATATAAGGATTTGGGGCCAGTGAATTCATAGTAGGATTTAGAAGCACTCCAACGTGCTCCTTTGAAAATAAATAAAAGTACCTTTGATAGAGTACAAGGAACAGACTTGGAATCAGGAAGATCCCCTGGAGGAGGGCATGGCAACTCACTCCAGTATTCTTGCCTGGAGAACCCTATGGACAGAGGAGACTGGCAAATTACGGTCCATATGGTCACAGAGAGTCAGACATGATTGAAGTGACTTAACATGCACAGGTGCTAGATTTGAAACTGACTTTATTTACACATACTAGCTGTGTCAGATTGGGCAAATCACATAACTGTCATTTCCTGTTTGCTAGGTTTTTGTGAGGGTAAAATAAAAATGGACGGAAGTATCCTAAGATAGTGCCTAGTACATATTAGTTGTTCAATAAAAGTAAGATCAACATTCATTCAATTTTATCTTATTAATACTCATCTACTATTCGGCTTTCTGCCAAATATGTTTTAAAAAGCTGAGATCTGTGTTACTTCAGCATTCAACATATCCAACTTTTTAAAGAGTTATTAATAAATACCTTTTTGTTTTTACCTGTGACATTGAGGCTTTAACATGAATTAAGTAAAATATCACAGAATATTGGATTATATTGACAAATAAGCAGCTTTGGTTAAAGAATGTCATATTTTCTTGCCCTCCTAACCATAAAATTAAAATTAACAATTTACCTTCATCATCATCATCTTTTTCTTTCTCTTCCAATGCTTGTCTTTCCAATTGTCTTGCCACCTCATCAACTGAGGCTCCTGCTTCTTTATCAGGTTCCTGTTGCCCTGTTGATCAAATGTAACAACTAAATCAAATCTGACAAATGTATCTTCCCACTACAATATGTTCTAAGGATCCTAAAAAACACATAACTCTTCCTGACAAGGCTCAGGAAACAAAAACAGAAACATTGTAAGGAGAATCAGTTCAGTTCAGTCACTCAGTCGTGTCCCACTCTTTGCGGCCCCATGAATTGCAGCACACCAGGCCTCCCTGTCCATCACCAACTCCTGCAGTTCACTGAGACTCACGTCCATTGAGTCAGTGATGCCATCCAGCCATCTCATCCTCTGTCTGCCCTTTCTCCTCCTGCCCCCAATCCCTCCCAGCATCAGAGTCTTTTCCAATGAGTCAACTCTTCACATGAGGTGGCCAAAGTACTGAAGTTTCAGCTTTAGCATCATTCCTTCCAAAGAAATCCCAGGGCTGATCTCCTTCAGAATGGACTGGTTGGATCTCCTTGCAGTCCAAGGGACTCTCAAGAGTCTTCTCCAACACCACAGTAAGGAGAATAGAATTTATGTGATGACAGAAAAATCTTCCATATCTAAGTGGTACTGCCCATTTAAAAGACACTCATTTAGGCATTCTCTGCTAGGAGCTAAACGGTTAGTTGGTCCCTACCCTTAAGTAGCTTAACTTTCTAAAGTATTTAACAATTAATCTACAGCAAATACTTTATTAACCAAGCAGGAATTTAAGATGGGCAATAAATGCTGAAGGCCTTAGTAAGACGATGTCTGTTGGAAATCCTGGAAGTTTCAGGGGTTCAGATAGAAAGAACCTGTCAAGCCGAGCAGGGTAAAATCAAAATATATAGGAAAAGTTATTCCATTACTAAAAAACAAAATTTCCCAACAGCTCAACACAAGACCAGGCCCTGCTCTAGAAGGGATTACAATCTAGCTGTGTTCCTGATGTTCAAGCTGGTTTTAGAAAAGGCAGAGGAACTAGAGATCAAATTGCCAACATCCGCTGAATCATGGAAAAAGCAAGAGAGTTCCAGAAAAACATCTATTTTTGCTTTATTGACCATGCCAAAGCCTTTGCCTGTGTGGATCACAATAAACTGTGGAAAATTCTGAAAGAGATGGCAATACCAGACCACCTGACCTGCCTCTTGAGAAATTTGTATGCAGATCAGGAAGCAACAGTTAGAACTGGACATGGAACAACAGACTGGTTCCAAATAGGAAAAGGAGTATGTCAAGGCTGGATATTGTCACTCTGTTTATTTAACTTCTATGCAGAGTACATCATGAGAAACGCTGGACTGGAAGAAACACAAACTGGAATCAAGATTGCCGGGAGAAATATCAATAACCTCAGATATGCAGATGACACCACCCTTATGGCAGAAAGTGAAGAGGAACTCAATAGCCTCTTGATGAAAGTGAAAGTGGAGAGTGAAAAAGTTGGCTTAAAGCTCAGCATTCAGAAAACGAAGATCATGGCATCCGGTCCCACCACTTCATGGGAAATAGATGGGGAAACAGTGGAAACAGTGTCAGACTTTATTTTTCTGGGCTCCAAAATCACTACAGATGGTGACTGCAGCCATGAAATTAAAAGACGCTTACTCCTTGGAAGGAAAGTTATGACCAACCTAGACAGCATATTGAAAAGCAGAGACATTACTTTGCCAACAAAGATCCGGCTAGTCAAGGCTATGGTTTTTCCTGTGGTCACGTATGGATGTGAGAGCTGGACTGTGAAGAAGGCTGAGCACCGAAGAATTGGTGCTTTTGAACTGTGGTGTTGGAGAAGACTCTTGAGAGTCCCTTGGACTGCAAGGAGATCCAACCAGTCCATTCTGAAGGAGATCAGCCCTGGGATTTCTTTGGAAGGAATGATGCTAAAGCTGAAACGTCAGTACTTTGGCCACCTCATGTGAAGAGTTGACTCATTGGAAAAGACTGATGCTGGGAGAGATTGGGGGCAGGAGGAGAAGGGGCCGACAGAGGATGAGATGGCTGGATGGCATCACTGACTCGATGGGTGTGAGTCTGAGTGAACTCCGGGAGTTGGTGCTAGACAGGGAGGCCTAGCGTGCTGCGATTCATGGGTCGAAAAGAGTTGGACACGACTGAGCGACTGATCTGATCTGATCTGATAGGAGTAATATGTAAAAAGAGGTAGTATTACCAAGTAGTACATAATGAGGTGACATGCTAGCTACCGTAGAGAATTCATACTGAAATACACAACTGTTAAAAACATATTAGGGTCGGTCTGCTAAACAACTTAAAGGACAAACTGAAGAGTTTGGTTTTCATCTGAAAGCCAGAACAGCCACCAGAGTATGTCCTGAAATTAAATTTTGCTTTGAAAGTGTCCCAGCACCTACAACTCTCCTTCTTCAACTCTCAAATAATCAAAATTTCAGAAAGATACAGGTTAACCCTCTTCAACCTCTCTCAATTCCACTTAATCACTTCTGGCCTCTCCATTTTTCTCTCATTCTTTCTGCGGCTGACTTTAACAGTACAAATAATTTTCCTAAAACGAAGGCCTTGATGCATCAAAAACAATGACTTCTCATATTCAAATATTTAAGTTTCTAACTTATAATCTAACTGTAAACTTTCAGCTGTTTTCTTTGCCTTACCAGTAGATTTAGAGTAGCTTCATTCGGACTCAAGAATATTCTACCCAGACTGCCTACAAGTGGCATCATAATTCAGGCCTAAAAGCCCCAAAGCTTGATGATACTGTAGGATTAGGCGGTGAGGATTCGCACCGCAGCCACACATCCTGCTATTACTACAAGAGCACATTCTCAGACACACACACGCCAAAAGTGCAGCGCGCCACAAAATCACACACACCCACACCTACCCACCCAAACAGTGACAAGAGCGCGTGGGCATTCTCTCACACACACACCCCAAACTCATACACACACCCAACCCCAAAGTGCAGCGCGCCACAAAAATCCCTCCGTAAACTAGGATGATAGGGGCTGGTGCGGTCCAGGCACTAAGACTTGCCCACTTCACCCCCACTCTCGACGAAAAGATGTCCCACGTCTCTCCAGCACAGAGGCGGCAGTGTGGTCAGAACCAGATTTTCAAGGAGGAGGCCAACCCGCAAGGTGTAAGGGCTGGGCTCCGTGCATGGCTTCAAGTCCGTCGCATCGTCTACGTGGGAGCGAAGTTCCGGCAATTTAGAAGCTCTGCCCCAGCAACCGCACAGAAACCGTGGCACCCTCTTCTCCGCCATCCCACGCCCAGAAGACGCCTGGAAGAAGTCACCTCTTCCCGGGACTGAGAATCTGTGGCTCTCCCGGGACACACGTTCAGTCCTGGGAACCAGTCCAGGGTGCTCAGTCCCCGGGCCCTGTCACCAACGCCAAGCCCGAGTCGAGCGGTTCGGCCATCCCGGCGGAGACTAGGAAAACATAAAACTCCCCTTACCTGTGGCAGCCCCTTTACTCTTCTTCTTCTTCCGTTTTTTTTTCTTGGCCGCTTCCTCAGCCGTAGAGGCAGCTCCCTCCTCCCTTTCGTCTGGATCCAGGTCGCCATTCAGGTGGCTCCCGCAGGACGCTGCCTCCTCCACACCCGCCATGTTGCCCGAGAGAGCGCGAGGCACTGAAACAGAAGAGCGAGGGCCCACTCCTTCTTCACCCACCTACACCAGCGACGCCGGAAGTTGCTCTCTATGGTAGAGGCGCGGGGAATGCTGGGACTACGGAGGACTCGACTGTAAGGGCAACCCGCGGGGAGGGGCCGGGCTCACCGCAAGCCGGCGCAAGCGGCAAGGAGACGCGGAACACCTGCCGAAACCAGACTTTTCCCTCTTCCCTCGCTTCGGGCAAACTTGCCTGCTTAGTGTCAGGTTGAAAGCCCGCGCCTGACTTGTGGACAGATATTCCTCCCGCGGGAGAGAGGCCCCTCGACTGAAACCGAAAACTTTTAGATTCGTGGTTTTATACTGCGCACCAGTCTTTTTTATAACTCGAAAGGACTGCGTTTTTATTCACTATTACAGCTCACGGCGAGGCTGTCCAGGTTGTTAAGAAGATGTACCTACAAAGGCCCTGACTGAAGCAGTCAGAGATAAGAAGACGTTTATTCACAGAGAAGCTAAAGGAAGACAGCGTCTCAAGGAGGGAGTGACTAACTGCGTTGAGTGCTGCTAAGAAGTAAGATCGTGAAAAACATCAGATGTATATAGTAGCGTGGTAGCCACTGGTAACCTTAGCAACAGCTATTTAGGTAGAGAGATGGAAGCCAGTCTAAAGAGAGTTGAGGAACGAGAGGAAAACAGAGAATCTCTTCATCCTTCAAGTTTCAAGCTTAAGTGCCATTCCCTCAGAGATCCCTCCTCAGCAATCTAAATCAGTCCGAGTTCAGTTCAGTCGCTCAGTCGTGTCCGACTCTTTGCGACCCCATGAATCGCGGCACGCCAGGCCTCCCTGTCCATCACCAACTCCCGGAGTTCACTCAAACCCACGTCCATCGAGTCGGTGATGCCATCCAGCCATCTCATCCTCTGTCGTCCCCTTTTCCTCCCGCCCCCAATCCCTCCCAGCATCAGAGTCTTTTCCAATGAGTCAACTCTTCGCATGAGGTGGCCAAAGTCCTGGAGTTTCAGCTTTAGCATCATTCCTTCCAAAGAACACCCAGGGCTGATCTCCTTGCAGTCCAAGGGACTCTCAAGAGTCTTCTCCAACACCACAGTTCAAAAGCATCAATTCTTCGGCGCTCGGCTTTCTTCACAGTCCAACTCTCACATCCATACATTACCACAGGAAAAACCATAGCCTTGACTAGCCGGATCTTTGTTGGCAAAGTAATGTCTCTGCTTTTCAATATGCTGTCTAGGTTGGTCATAACTTTCCTTCCAAGGAGTAAGCGTCTTTTAATTTCATGGCTGCAGTCACCATCTGCAGTGATTTTGGAGCCCAGAAAAATAAAGTCTGACACTGTTTCCACTGTTTCCCCATCTATTTCCCATGAAGAGATGGGACCAGATGCCATGATCTTCGTTTTCTGAATGCTAAGCTTTAAGCCAACTTTTTCACTCTCCACTTTCATTTTCATCAAGAGGCTTTTTAGTTCCTCTTCACTTTCTGCCATAAGGGTGGTGTCATCTGCATATCTGATTCTTAACTTTATTTCATGGCAGTTTGTAATTGCTTTATGTCATTATTTGTTTTTTGTGTGTCTCTCCAACTGTTTCAAACTCCGTGAAGACGAGAACATTGCCTGTTTTGTATTTTTCTTACCAGCACCTACCTCTAACTAAAGCATTGTAGGGACCCAGTAGACTCATTATATAAATAGCACTTAAGAAGTACCCTGTACTTTACATTCATTGTCTTACTTAATCCATTTTTGAGTTGGGGAAATACGAGCTATAGTTTTGGTAACTTGCACCAGGTCATACAGGAGGTAAATAGGCTTAGAATCCAAACCCAACTTACTAAACACCAGAAATTTAGTAATTCTGTATTCTAACTTTCCCATTGAAATTTCAGATCAGTCCAATAGATATGTATTGATTGTACATTAGCATTAATTTTTCTTGGTGGAAGCTACAAAGTGAAAATAAATACTCTCAATAAAGGTTTGCATTCAATGAGACAGACATATCAGTTCAGTTCAGTCGTCCAATCATGTCTAACTCTGTGACCCCATGGACAGCAGCACGCTGGCCTCCCTGTCCATCACCAGCTCCGGGAATGCACCCAAACTCGTGTCCATTGAGTCAGTGATACCATCCAACCATCTCATTCTCTGTCGTCCCCTTCTCCTCCCACCTTCAATCTTTCCCAGCATCAGGGTCTTTTCAAATGAGTTGATTCTTTGCATCAGGTGGCCAAAGGATTGGAGTTTCAGCTTTAACATCAGTCCTTCCGATGAATATTCAAGACTGATTTCCTTTAGGATGGACTGGTTGGATCTCCTTGCAGTCCAAGAGACTCTCAAGAGTCTTCTCTAATACCACAGTTCAAAAGCATCAATTCTTCGGAGCTCAGCTTTCTTTATAGTCCAACTCTCACATCCATACATGACCACTGGAAAAACCATAGCCTTGACTAGATATCCTTTGTTGGCAAAGTAATGTCTCTGCTTTCTACTATGCTGTCTAGATTGGTCATAACTTCTTCCAAGGAGCAAGTGTCTTAATTTCATGTCTACAGTCACCATCTGCAGTGATTTTGGAGCCCCCCAAAATAAAGTCTCTCACTGTTTCCATTGTTTCTCCATCTATTTGCCATGAAATGATGGGACCAGATGCCATGATCTTAGTTTTCTTAATGCTGAGCTTTAAGCCCACTTTTTCACTCTCCATTTTCACTTTCATCAAGTTGCTTTTTAGTTCCTCTTTGTTTTCTGCCATAAGGGCGGTGTCATCCACATATCTGAGGTTATTGATATTTCTCCCGGCAATCTTGATTCCAGCTTGTGTGTCATCTAGCCCAGTGTTTCTCATGATGTACTCTGCATGTAAGTCAAATAAGCATGGTGCCAATATATGGCCTTGACATACTCCTTTCTTTATCTGGAACCAGTCTGTTGTTTCATGTCCAGTTCTAACTGTTGCTTCCTGACCTGCATACAGATTTCTCAAGAGGCAGGTCAGGTGGTCTGGTATTCCCTTCTCTTTCAGAATTTTCCACAGTTGGTTGTTATCCACACAGTCAAAGGTTTTGGCATAGTCAATAAAGCAGAAATAGATGTTTTTCTGGAACTCTCTTGCTTTTTTGATAATCCAACGGATGTTAGCAATTTGATCCCTGGTTCCTCTGCCTTTTCTAAAACAAGGTTGAACATCTGCAAGTTCATGGTTCACATACTGTTGAAGTCTGGCTTGGAGAATTTTGAGCACTACTTTACTAGCATGTGAGATGAGTGCAATTGTGCAGTAGTTTGATCATTCTTTGGCATTGCCTTTCTTTGGGATTGGAGTGAAAACTGACCTTTTCCAGTCCTGTGGCCACTGCTGAGTTTTCCAAATTTGCTGGCATACTGAGTGCAGCACTTTCACAGCATCATCTTTTAGGATTTGAAATAGCTCAACTGGAATTCCATCATCTCCACTAGCTTTGTTAGTAGTGATGCTTCCTAAGGCCCACTTGACTTCGCATTTCAGGATGTCTGGCTCTAGGTGAGTGATCACACCATCGTGATTTTCTGGGTTGTGAAGATCTTTTTTGTACAGTTCTGTGTCTTCTTGTCACCTGTTCTTAATATCTTCTGCTTCTGTTAGGTCCATACCATTTCTGTCCTTTATTGAGCCCATCTTTGCATAAAATATTCCCTTGATATCTCTAATTTTCTTGAAGAGATCTCTAGTCTTTCACATTCTGTTGTTTTCCTTTATTTCTTGGCACTGATCACTGAGGAAGGCTTTCTTATCTCTCCTTGCTATTCTTTGGAACTCTGCATTCAGATGTTTATATCTTTCCTTTTTTCCTTTGCTTTTTGCTTCTCTTCTTTTCACAACTATTTATAAGGTCTCCTCAGACAGCCATTTTGCTTTTTTGCATTTCTTTTTCTTGGGGATGGTCTTGATCCCTGTCTTCTGTACAATGTCACGAACCTCTGTCCATAGTTCTTCAGGCACTCTGTCAGATCTAATCCCTTGAATCTATTTGTCACTTCCACCGTATAATTGTAAGGGATTTGATTTAGGTCATACCCGAAGGGTCTATTGTTTTTCCCTGCTTCCTTCAATTTAAATCTGAATTTGGTAATCAAGCATTCATGATCTGAGCCACAGTCAGCTCCCAGTCTTGTTTTTGCTGACTGTATAGAGCTTCTCCATCTTTGGCTGCAAAGAATATAATCAATCTGATTTCGGTATTGACCATCTGGTGATGTCCATGTGTAGAGTCAGACATATAAATAAGAATAAAAGAATACTAATACTTTGCCTACATCATTTATTATTTTCTATTCCAAGTTAGTCTGTCATAAAGGTGAGGAATTTTAAAAGGATCTAAAAGATCTTCAGTTTGGAGGCAAAGATGTGACTGTCAACCTCTGGAGAAATCAAAGCTCACCCTTGTGGAGGTGCAAAGCTACTGCCAGAAGCTTTTTAATATACTTATGAGTAAGATATGCTATATCAAAAATGCCTTCTAGCTTTGTTGTGACTCTTCCCAGTTCCACAAGTTCAGGGAACACTTGGGCCATGGCTACTACCTCAGTCCTAGTGCAGGAGACTCAGGATCCTGGGGGACAGAACCTATAGGGTCAGTAGGTAAATTCTGACAAAAGGTTTCTTGAGGTATAAGTTGATCTACAGAATTATCAATGTCAAAATAAAATCTTTTCAGTGAAAAAGACGTTAAAATACACCGATGAAATACTGTTTCTTTGCTGCAAAGGAATTTACTCTACTTGTCGCCTTTTCTTTTCCGAAAAGAGACAAGGAAACAAAACTTCTAAGGTAATAGTAAAAAAAAAAAAGTCCTGACAGTATGGTAGTGAATATTTCCTGGATGCTGATTTTCCATGACTCTCCAGAATTTGAAGTAACTGAGTAATTATACTTAAAAGCCTGTGAAAGTGAAGTTGCTCATTCGTGCCCAACTCTTTGCAACCCCATGGACTGTAGCTTATCAGGCTCCTCTATCCAGGAAATTTTCCAGGCAAGAGTACTGGAGTGGGTTACCATTTCCTTCTTCAGGGTATCTTCCTGACCCAGGGATCGAACCCAGGTCTTCCACCTGTGGCATGCCTTATTTTCACCATTTTTCTTCATTTGTTTTTTTCTACAAGAGGACATTGAATGGGGTAAAGGAATGAGAAATGTGGAAAACCTAAGAAAGATTATAGGGGACTGAACACAGGGAGCCAAGCCTGCTGCTCTGTGATGACCTAGAAGGATAGAATTGGGGGGATTGGGTAGGGAGGCTCAAAAAGGAGGGGATATATATATATATATATATATATATATATGACTGATTCATAACGTATAACAGAAATGAACACAACATTGTAAGCAGTTATTCTCCAATTCTCTGATAGCTCAGTTGGTAAAAAATGCGCCTGCAATGCAGGAGACCCCAGTTCAATTCCTGGGTCTAGAAGCTCCCCTGGAAAAGGGATAAGCTACCCATTCCAGTTTTCTTGGGCTTCCCTTGTGGCTCAGCTGGTAAAGAATCTGCCTGCAATGTGGGAGACATGGGTTCGATCCCTGGGTTGGGAAGATTCCCCTGGAGAAGGGAAAGGCTCTCCACTCCAGTATTCTGGCCTGGAGAATTCCATGGACGGCATAGCCCATGGGGTCGCAAAGAGTCAGATAGAACTGAGCAACTTTCACTTTCAGAAACTTAAAAAATGAAAAAGAACTTAAGAGCATTTGTAGGCGCTTCCCTGGCAGTCCAGTGGTTGACTTCACCTTCCAATGCAGGGGGTGTGGGTTTAATCCGTGGTCTGCAAGCTAAGGTCCCACATGCCTTGCAGTCAAGAAACCATCACATAAAACAGAAGTGATATTGTAACAAATTTAGTAAAGACTTAAAAATAGTTCACATCAAAAAAAAAATTCATTAAAAAAGAGAAGAAACCAAAACTGTAGATCTCAAAACCAGCACAGACTAGGATATTTTTTTTAGCTAATTATTTGAAGTCATTTTGTCTCAGATGGTTAACTAGATAAGCAAGCAAAAATAAGATTTTTTCCCTTAGCGAGATACTTTCCCTACTGTAAAATCAATTTATTCCAATAAAATATTTATTATTTTGTCCAGAAAATGTATTTTTTGTGAGAAAACCTTATTCCAAAATGGAGGACATAATTAGCCCCCACTTTCTTTTCTTTGAAGTCATTGTTAATGATATGGCTTAGGACAAAAACTTGATCTCTCCAAATTTCAGTTTCCTTATTTGTAAAATGAGGGCAGGAATTGCGCCACATCATAGGATATGGAAATTAAATCTCAAAATAGAGAGAAAGCACTTATGGTAGAATATCTGACACAACAGTGATATGTATTAGCCAAGGTTACTGTTAATAAGCCATGGTCTTGAAACTTTTCTATTTGTATGGAATCCATAATGGCCTAAATATTTTCAGGCACACACATATTAGGTGACCTTTGGCAATGGGTTAATAAGAAATATTTTAAGAAAAAAATGGGAAAGTTTGTTTGCTTGGTATTAAGGGAAATACTGAGGATTTTTTTCATATCTTCATGAAAAGTGCTTTATAAGTTTTTAAATATATAGATAATATGGTATAGAGACAGATATAGTTATCAATTCAATCACATTTGGGAGTGGGGCTTCAACATGTGAATTGGAGGGAATATGATTCAGACCATATTGGAGAAGGAGAGCGGGCGGTAGGGAATTGCTTCTGACTGAGAGCCACTGGCATAAAGGCATGAAAGAATGTGGTGAGAAATAAAATATTTCCTGCCATAAATAGGCAGTAAACAAAGGATGTCAAAGTTATCAGTGATTGTGATCACCCCTGATGTGAGCTCTGAGGAATTCCTGCCATCTAGCAGCCATCAGACTGCAGTCACCCCTAACAATGCTAAGGACACTCCTGATGAGGAAACACAAGATACGGGGCCCAGGTAGCTGCGGTGCATATCAAAGGAATGATTTCAGTGATCCCAGACTGTACATCGTCCAATACATAGAAAGGTGCTAAATTCCTTAACTTGGGATATCTAATTTTCTTTTATTAATAGCAGCCTTCTATTCTGACTATGTGGTGGTGCTGCAGAAACCCCTATATCCTGGCTTCCCCCTCTTACTCTTTGGAACAGTTTTCTCAGTGTTTATATGAAAGGCTGTCTGCCAGGCTTGAAGTCCTAAATATATCTGCTGAATAAAATATAACTCTGTGCTTTTAGATTGAGCATTATTTTTCAGTTTACAGTGGCATGTTAAAGGGAAGTTCTTGCTGAGGGGTAGGTAAATTGAGACCATATCATAAATGGCTTTCTACCCTACCCTAAAGAGTATGGCTTTTATTGTAAGGCTTCAAGGTGATATGTGACATGGACTATTTAAAATTAATATTTTTTAAAATGCCTAAAATAAACTACCACAGGCATGTCCATAGCACGCAAACACAATGAACAATACTGTGTAGCTGGGACCTCCCTGGTGGCCCAGTGGTTAAGAATCCACCTTGCAATGCAGGGGACTTGGGTTCAAGCCCTGGTCAGGGAAATAAGATCCCACGTTCGGTAGGGCAATTAAGCCCGTGCCACAACTAGAAAGAAGTCCACGTGCCCGCCACAAGTCCAGTGTAGCACAAATAAGACCCATGCACGCATGCATGCTAAGTCACTTTGGTCATGTCTGACCCTGCGCAATCCTATGGACAGCAGCCCACCAGGCTCCTCTGTCCATGGGATTCTCTAGGCAAGAATACTGGAGTGGGTTGCCATTGCCTTCTCCACAACTAAGATCCAATACATCCCCAAAATAAATATTTTTAAAAAACTGTATAGCCATTAAAAACCAGTAAAATGATATTCATATAGATGATGTGGATAAATGTATATATTTATGTAATACTTACAGATGTCTTCAACCTAGGAAAACATGGTCATTTGTAAAAGATCATTCTGATGGCAGTTTAGATCCTAGAGCAGTGATTCCCTTCAAGTAAATCCCTTCATTTTATTTAAAAATTCAAATACATTTAAAGAACTGTTTTCTGAGAGTATGCAGATTTTGAAGTTGGACAGTCTTCTAAAATTATTATTGTGAGCTAACAGAGTGGAGAGTGATTTCTTGTGCCCAGACAAAAATTTTTTTAAAGGCAGCCTTTACTATGTCAGTTCTCCAAACCATTTTTAAACTTTTATCAGTAGTGATATCTCTAAGTCTGATGGCTTATATTCTAAAGAAAGTATTGGAAATGGCATAGCCTGCTGGTTGGGGAGACTTGCTAAGATGTTATTGTTGATAACAATATTGATGAGAACTTATGTGAAGGCTTTTGGGGGACTAGAGAGAAGAGATTGGATTGCAGAAACATTTCTAATTTAAAATTCAGAGAACTTAATGGTCCATTATGATTCCCTAGTGGCTCAGTGGTAAAGAATCTGAGTGCAATACAGGAGCCACAGGAGACATGGATTCAATCCTCGGGTCCGGAAGATCCCCTGGAGGAGGGCATGGCAACCCACTCCCGTATTCTTGCCTGGAGAATCCCATGGACTGAGGAGCCTGGCTGGCCACGGTCCATAGGGTTGCAAAGAGTGGGACAAGACTGGAGCAACTTAGGATGCACACATGTAATGGTCCAGTATCTGTGAAGAGGGAGGAGTTGAAGATGACACTCCAAGCCAGCTTTCTGGCTTGGGTTTCTGGGTTGATAGTAGTACCACTCCCTGAGATAGCAAATAAAGGAGGAGGAAGAGGTCTTGGAGGAGGTGCAGGGGAAGATAAGCTTTGAGCATTTTAAGTCTGAGATGCCTACATGGCATCCAGGCAGAGATATCTAGTAGTAAGTTAGAAACATGGATCTGGAGATAGAGACATGAGAGTTATTAGGCTTGGGTGTGGTAGAGGCTAAGAATGAAGTAGTTGAGAGAAAAGTATTAAAAAAAAACTGAACACAACCTAGAGGGACACTAATATTTGGTGGTTTTGTTTATAACAAACAAGGGTGTTATAGGAAACAAGGGTTGGAAATTCTGTAAAGGAAACTACAAAAGAAAGATAGAATAAGGAGAAACTGCATTAGAAATAATCACATGGAAATAAGAAGAGAAGAAAGTGTTACAAAAGTTTGGTCAGGTATATGAAACTGCTGAATAAAGATCAAGGAGTACAAGGTCTTAAATTAGACCATTGATTTTAGCCATTGGTGACTTTAATGAAATCAGTATAATTAAAGCATATCAAAAAAATAATTCTCACAAGAAATTTTGATGCACTAGCCTAGACACTAGCTCATGGAGCAAAGGATCTTTTTATTTTAAACCTACTTCATCAGCAATCTTGCTACGCTCTCCTCTTTTGTTCTCTTGAAGAGTGCCTTTCTTGAAATTAAATGTGACTCTCTTGCCACGTTCTCTTCTGTAATCCTTTACCTATTTTAGCTCTGTCCAACAACATCTTGTTACGTTTTATATTACAATATATTATTATCTCTTTTTATAACTGGAGAATCGTTAGATCCTTAATGATAGAACTTTACATTCCCCATAATTTCTATGTAGCATCCAAGTATTTAGGCTGAACTTTGGGAAAGATGTATATGGCTCTAAGCAATGTTCCCATAGGCAAGACATCAGGAGCATTATTGCCCACATGGAAGTTTCAACTGTTCATTGACCAGGGCTACATGGGAATCAGTATCCAGGGTTCACAAAAGAAAGATAAGAGCCACATAAAATACTGGAGGACAAATGACAGTTTTCTTCACGGCTCTCTCTATCCATCTCTCCAATTAATGATTCCCACTCCTTATTGAAGAATGAAGGTTATTTTAGCGTTGAAGGCAGAGGTAGGTAGAGTTGAACTAGGATTGTTCTGTGGGTGAGATTTTAATATGGAAAAGGATTAGACAGAGGGTCTCAAACTTGTGGTCACAGGACCTTTTTTATAATTGAATATAGTTATATTGAAATAATATAACTGTATAATATTGTCCCCCTCCCAGACCAGGGGCCCAACGTGTGAAATAATAACTATATAATATAGTTATATTGAAAACTAATAGAGGACCTACAGATTTGATACACACACACACACACACACACACACACACACACACACATATACATGTAATTTAGCTTAGAAGACATTTGTTTCCCAACTTCATATGTTGGAACCTATATGATGGTATTTGCAGGTGGGGCTTCTGGGAGGTGATTTGGTTATGAGGGTTCTGCCCTCTTGAATGGGATTAGTACTTTTATGAGAGATCCCAGAGACCTCCTTTACCCGCTTCCACCACGGGGGGACACAAAGAGAAGCCCACTGTCTACGAACCAGGGAGCCAGACTTCACCAGGCATTGAATCAACTCAACATTGTCTCATAGTCACTGAGGCTTTGTTGATTCTGGTTTTATTTATTTTTAAAATAACTTTGTTTATTTATTTTTGTCTGTGCTCGGTCTTTGTTGTTGTATGGGCTTTTCTCTATTTGCGATGAGTGGGGACTACTCTGCAGTCGTGGCCGGTGGGCTCAGTGGTTGCAATTCCCAGGCTGTAGAGCACAGATTCAGCATTCGTGGTGCACAGGCCTAGTTGCTCCTAGGCATGTGGGTCCTCCCAGACCAGGGGCCCAACGCGTGTCTCCTGCATTGGCAGGCTGACCCTTTATCACTGAGTCACCAGGGAAGCCCCTGGTTTTATTTTTTGTTTTTGCTTTTTTCTCTTTTGCTTCAGTTTGGATGGCTTCTGTTGCTTTGCCTTTAAGTTTACTTTTATTCTATAGTATCTAATTCTTGCCAAGCCCATCTGCTTAATGGATTTAAGATACTATATTTTTCAGTCCTAGATTTCCATTTGGTTCTTTTTATAGTTTCCATTTCTCTATTAAGATTTTCTGTTTATTCCCTTATTATATTTATATTTTCCTTTAAGTAACACATTTATAATAGCTGCTTGAAAAATTATATCCCCTATTTCCACCATCTCTCTCATTTCTGAGTTCATAAGTTTTTTCTCCTGGTCAAGAGTAACATTTTCCAATTTTCCTCATGCCTAGTAATTTTTTTCTTATGCTGGATGCCATAGACTCTCCTTTGGGCAATTTTTGTTGTCTTTCTTAATAGAGTATTCTTAATAATTAACTTTTTAATAGTTGTTCAGGTAGTCAATTTACTTGCATTTCAGTGTGGTACTTTCAAGGTTTGTTTTTAAGCTCTTTTTTATACAGAACTAGAGTAACCTTTACTCTAAGGCACCACTGTCCTATATGAAATTCACTAGCTATGTTTAGCTGTTAAGCCCTTGAACTGTGACTAGTCCAAACGGAAGTGTGCTGTAAATGAAACACGAACACTGAATTTCAATGCTTAGTATGAAAAAACATAAAATATCTCATATTCTATGTTGGGTACATGTTAAAATGACAATATTTGGGATATTCTGGGTTAAGTAAAATATTTTATTAACAATTTTATCTGTTCATTTTTACTTTTTTCAAGAGGTTACTGCTGCCGTGGCTGCTGCTGCTAAGTCACTTCAGTCGTGTCCGACTCTGTGCGACCCCATAGATGGCAGCCCACCAGGCTCCCCCGTACCTGGGATTCTCCAGGCAAGAACGCTGGGGTGGGTTGCCATTTCCTTCTCCAAGGCATAAAAGTGAAAAGTGAAAGTGAAGTCGCTCAGTCGTATCAGACTCTAGAGACCCCATGGACTGCAGCCTACCAGGCTCCTCCGTCCATGGGATTTTCTAGGCAAAAGTACTGGAGTGGGGTGCCATTGCCTTCATTTTTACTTTTTTCAAGAGGTTACTAGGAAATTTTGTTTATCTACCTATCTGGGAAAATAACTTAATTTTGTTTGGGGCAGTGAGTAGGGATCCAGTCTTAGAACTTCTGGAACTGTTTCTTCGTGCCAGCAGTCTTGGTGACCTTGAGCACATTGAGGCTCACTGTCCCTTGCAAGTGCAAGGGACCCGCACTTGCCCACTGTGACAAAGTCCCCGATCCAGATGTCCTGGAAGCAGAGGGAATGGTAGAGAGACATGTTCTGGTGGCATTTCTGGAAGCAGGTGTACTTTTGGATGCAGTGAAGGCAGTCTCCAGGTGACAATGGTCCCCTGTATCTTTATCTTGGTCACCATCCCAGACAGGATCTGCCCTTGGATGGAGACATTACCAGTTAAAGGGCGTTTCTTGTCAATGTAGGTGCCTTCGATAGCCTCCTTCAGTGTCTCAAAGCCCAAACCAACATTCTGGTAATATCACGGGACCTTCTCCTTGCCACTTTCTCCAAGCAGGACTCTCTTCTTATTTTGAAAGTTGGTAGGTTGCTTTTGGTAAGCACACTTTTGTCTAAAGGTCCACCATGTTCCTGGTTACTTGGAAAAAAGGTAGAAATTTTATGTTTGTGATATCTTGTATTTCTGTTGAGTAATGCCGCTATAGTGCTAGATTCTCCCTACTACTAAGACTCAGCCTTTCTAGGGTGTCTACTAAATTATTGGGATGGTTAATGAGATTTCTACACTGTGGTTGGTTGAAACGCTAACATCTCCCATCCCTATGCAATCTCTGGTCATTGCTCAGATCATAGCTACCTAGAAGTTCTCTAAAAGCTGTTCTTCGCCTAGTCTCCTGGAGTCCTTGCCTGTGCACAATTCTTTGTGCAGCTTTCTTCTCCCTGATATCTGATCTGCGTCACCTCAGCTCAGTGACACCACCATCCTTTGTTTGGCCTTTCCCTGTGCTGTAGTCTGAAAAGTGCGTACACACAGAAAGCTGTGGTGATCCTCAAGCTTGTTCATTTGTTTCCCTTTTATTAGGAATCAGAATCTATGTTTCCTATTGACCAGTATCTAAAAACAGTTATTATACTGTGGAAGGTCTTATGTTCAGTATCAGTTGTTATATCATGATTGAAACCAGAAATCTTTATCATGATCTTTCATTTCCATGTTTCAGATTTTCCCTAAATGTCTGATGAGCATTGCTTGCCAAGCCATAATTTCATACATGGCAGTGTAAAAACTGACTGCGACTTTTGTGTCAATGGGTAGGGCTTTGTCAAACTGGAAAGTTTTACCTTAATGAGAATGCATGATAAGTGGATCATAGACGTTGTATCCCCATAATAGGCATTTTTGGATGCCTATCCTGAATTCATTTTTAGTTTTTCTCTTGCTAACATAGGCCTGTTTAGGTCCAGGTGTTTACTCTTTTCTGCCTAACCATGTTCTAATCGGGTGAATCTGTCCTGAGTTCAAAGATGCATCCTGATTGAGCTAAGCTAAAACACAACAATTCCAGTCCCTCTTCCTATGACTTCTTAAGGCACAGAAATGTGTTGCAATTTTGATCAATGAGACGTGAAGAAAAGCCACTGAGAACTTCTGTAAAAGGTTCCTTAAATCTTAAAAAAAAAAAGAAAAAGAAAGAAAGAAAGAAAAGAAAACATAGTTCCTCTTCTTTTAGATGTTCTCAAGTCTGAGAAAATGATCCCTGGGGATGAAATCTGGAGAAGAATGGAAAGATGCTGGCCCTTGACTGTATTATTCAGCCTCTGACTTGAAAAACCCTATGCTAGTCACTCTTCCTCCAAACATGTAAGATGTTACAACTCTATATTGTTAAAACAGATTTCTGGTACTTAAAAAGTCATTGTAACTGGTACAAATTCAGAATGTAAATGAGTTAACACTCAGCGGGGTATTCTAGATCTAGATTTTCCAAGCTTATATTTCCAGTGACTGAGGATTACTGAGATGAAAGACTTGAACGGAATCAACAGGTCTTAAAGTTCTGAATGGAACACTGGTGTTAAGTTATTTTGGGGCTAGAATCAACAGCTCTCTAGTATTCTTTGAGTCTGAAAACTGGCAGCAGCTGGTGAGACAGAAAGTAGGTACTTTTTAAGGCATTCACATATTTTCAAGGACCTGATCTCTGGAAGTTGACATGTCTAGGTGGGAATGAGTTAAAGTAAGAACTGGCTGAAGCTCTTGGGTATCCCTTTTAAAAAATTTCAATAATTTACATGCCACAACATTCACCATTTTAAAGTGTACAGTTCTGTGGTTGTTAGTGTAAGTGTACCACTATCACCACTATCTAATTACACAACATTTTCCATTCATCAGTTGAAAGACATTTGGATTGTTTCTACTCTATAGCTATTGTGAATAATTGCTTTGGCAATTCTGGGTCTTTTGTGGTATCATATAAATTTTAGGATTATTTAGTTCTGTGAAAGATGTCATGGGTGTTCTGATAGAGATTGCATTAAATCTGTAGATTGCTTTGAATAGTATACCCATTTTAACAATATTAATTCTTCTAATCCAAGAGCATGGGATAGCGTCCCATTTCTTTGAATAATTTTTAGTTTCCTTTATCAGTGCTTTACAGTTTTCAGTGCATAGGTCTTTCACCCCCTTGGTTAAGTTTATTCCTAGGTATTTTATTTTTTTGACATGATTTTAAGCAGGATTTTTAAAAATTTTCTCTTTATGATGTTTCATCATTAATGTAAAGAAATGCAACATATTTCTGTATATTAATCCTGTATCCTCTCTCGGTGCTGACTTCATTTATTTGTTCTTACAGTTTTTGGTGGAAACTTTCTGGTTCTCTATACAGAGTGTCGTGTCATCTGCAAACAGTGACAGTTTGACCTCTTCCCTTCCAGTTTGTATACCTTTATTTCTTTTCTTGTCTGATTGTTGTGGCTAAGACTTCCAGCACTAAGCTGAATAGAAGAGGTAGGGTGGACATCTTTTGTTCCTGAACTTAGTAGGAAGGCTTTCAGCTTTTCACCATTGAGTATTATATTGGCTATGGGTTTGTTGTAAATGGCCTAAGTTGTTGTTCAGTCACCCAGTCATGTCCAACTGTTTGAGACTCCGTGTACTGTAGCACAATAGGCCTCCCTGTCCCTCAGCATCTCCAGAGTTTGCCCAAGTTCATGTCCATTGCATTGGTGATGCCATCCAGCTATCTCATCCTCTGATGCCCTCTTCTCCTTCTTCCCTCAGTCTTTCCCAGCATCAGGGTCTTTTCCAATGAGTCGGATGTTCACTGTTGATTATATTAAGTTCTCTATACTCATGTTGGTGAGAGTTTTTAATCATAAATGAATGTTGAATTTTGTCAAATGTTTTTCTCCACATCTTTTGAGATGACCATGTGGTTTTTGTCTTTCCTTTTGTTAATGTGATGTATCACATTGATTGATTTGCATATGTCAAACCATCCTTGTGACCGTGGAATGAGTCCAACTTGATCATGGTTTATGATCCTTTTTAAGCATTATTGGATTTGGTTTGCTAATATTTTGCTGAGGATTTTTGCATCTATATTCATGAAAGATATTGACCAATAGTTCTCATTTTTTGTATTGTTTTTTTCTGGTTTTGGTATTAAGGTGATGGTGGCCTCACAGAATGAGTTTAAGAGTTTTCCTTCCTCTTGAATTTTTGAAATAGTTTGAGAAGGATAGGTGTAAATTCTTCTTTGAAGTTTTGTAGAACTTTCCAGTGAAGCAATCCTGTCCTGGACTTTTGTTTGCATGGAATGTTTAAAATTACAGATTCTATGGCACTTCCAGTGATCTGTCCAAATTATGTTTCATCTTGACTCAATTTTGGTATGCTGAATGTTTTAGAATTTGTCCATTTCTTCTCAGTTGTCCAATTGGTTGTCATATAATTGTTCATATATTCTCTTATGAATTTTTTTGTATTTCTATAGTATCAGTTGTTATTTTTCCTGTTTCATTTTTTATTTTGTTTGTGTTTTCTCTCTTTTCTTAGTGAGCCAGGCTAGAGGTTTGTTGATTTGTTTATATTATCAAAAATTCAACTGTTAGTTTTATTGATTTTTTTTCTATTTTTAAAAAATGTTATTTATTTATTTCATTTTTGATTTTTATTGCTTCATTCCTTCTACTGACTTTGGGTTTTGTTTGCTCTTTTGCTAGTTCTTTTTTCTAAGTTAGGTTGTTTATTTGAGATTTTTCTTTTTGTTTTTCTTTTTTTTTCTGAGGAAGGCCTGTATTGTTATGAACTTCCCTCTTAGAACTACTTTTACTATAGATTTTGTAAAATTGTGTTTTCATTTTTCTTTTCCTCAAGGCATTTTCTAATTTCTTCTTTGATTTCATTGTTGGCCCATTGGTTTTTTAGTAGCATGTTGTTTAGTCTCCATCTGTTTGTTATTTTCCAATTTTTCTTTCTGTGGTAATTTCTAGTTCTATACCACTGTGGTCAGAAAAGATCCTTGAAGTAATTTCAGTCCTCTTGAATTTGTTGAGGCTTGTTTTGTGACTTAATGTGTGGTCTATCCTAGAGAATGCCCCATGCATTCTGGAAAAGAATGTGTATCTGAATTTTTTTGGATATAGTGTCCTATAGCTATCAATTAAATCCAACAGGTTTATTGTATCTAAATTGTGTCATTTAGGACCTCTGTTGCCTTTTTGATCTTCTGTCTGGATGAACTGTGCATTGATTACAGTGACCTGTTAAAGTCTCCTACTATTATTGTATTATTGTCAATTTCTCCCTTTGCATCTTTTAGTTTTTGCTTTCTATATTTAGGTGCTCCTATATTGGGTGTGTATATGTTAACAAGTATAATATCCTCTCCTTGTGTTGATCCCTTTATCATTATGTAATGCCCGTCTTTGTCTCTCTTTGTGGCCTTTTATTTTTTATGATATGAGTGTTACTACCCCTGCCTTCTTGTTGTCTCCATTTACATGAAATATCTTTTTCCATTCCTCGTACCTTCAGTCTGTGTGTGTCTTTCACCCTGAAGTGAGTCTTTTATAGACAACACAGTACAGATTCATGTTTGTTTGTTTTTTAATCTAGTCTGCCACTCTGTGTCTTTTGATTGAAGCGTTTAGTCCATTGACACTTAAAGTAATTATCGATAGATGTGTACTTGCTGCTGCTGCTGCTGCTGCTGCTAAGTCACTTCAGTCATGTCCGACTCTGTGCGACCCCAGAGACGGAAGCCCACCAGGCTCCCCCGTCCCTGGGATTCTCCAGGCAAGAACACTGGAGTGGGTCGCCATTTCCTTCTCCAGTGGATGAAAGTGAAAAGGGAAAGTGAAGTCGCTCAGTCGAGTCCGACTCTTTGCGACCCCGTGGACTGCAGCCCACCAGGCTCCTCTGTCCATGGGATTTTCCAGGCGAGAGTACTGGAGTGGGCTGCCATGTGTACCTATTGCCATGTTAATCCTTACCTTCCAGTTGTTTCTGTAGTTCTTTTTTGTTTATTTCTACTTTTTGTTTCTCCTTTTATGGTTTGATGATTTTCTTTTGTAGTATGCTTGAGTTCCTTTCTTTTTATTTATTTTTTTTTGAATCTATTGTTTGTTTTTGACTTGTGCTTACTATGTAGTTCAAGTATATGGACCCATAACTATATTGATTTGCTTTAAACTAATAGATATACAAGTTCACACACATTCTAAAAGATCTACATTTTTATACTCCCCTTCCCCACATTTTCAATTTTGATGACTTGTTTTACATCTTCCTGCTTATCCTTTTACTGTTAATTGTAGTTATAATTGTTTTATAGTGTAGTTGTTTTTGATCCACATACTGTTTTATTTAAGTGGCCTTAAATCCTTACTATATACTTGCCTTTCCTATTGTGATTTTCCCTTCCCTATAGATTGAAGCTTTTAAATATCTTAATTTCTAAAATGCTATGTTCAATGTTTGCAGTTTTGGTTTTTCTAGTTTTGCTAAGAAACAGCAATAACAGCAGGATTGATTAAGAAAAATTAAGAAAAAAATCCTTAAAGAGAATACATGTGGAATAGGTGATGGCTGCGTTTTAGATATTGATACTGAGGACCATGGTTTCCATAACCACCACTTTATAGTTGCAGAAAGCCCGAAATGTAACATAGTGCAACCATTTTGAACTGTGGCTTTATTTTTGTGATGCCTGGTTTTTGTATCAGGGTAATGTTTGCTTTGTAGATTGAGTAGGGAAGATTTTCTTTTTCTATTTTTTGATGAATGTAGGGTATTCTTAGTGCTTGAGTTTTTGATAGCTCCAACTTTCCTTTTGCTGTGTGTCTATGCTAGAACTGTTTGAAGTTCTTTAATGTTTGATGTTCTCAGAATCATCCTTTTACTGCCTTCTTTTGCTATACTTACCTCCTTGATTTCTTCAAGGCCTGCTCTCTGTTTCAAGCTGATAATGACCTCATATGAAACACTTTATATTTATTTTTAGCTTAAGCTATTTCTTCTCTCTTCCCAAAGAAACATTTTGTCTCTTTACCACAATTTCTGTTTCTATAATGCAAATTAGCTAATTATTGTTAAATAAGTGAATGATTTCAGTGTAAGTAGAAATTGTCATTCTCAATTTTCCATACCTGATTTTTCTAGTAAAGTAGGGGTCACAGAAGTAACAGTTGGACAAGGAAAAGTCTTTGGTTCAGCTGCTGCATGGGCAAGAGCTCTTTCAACTCCTAAAAAATAAAAAAAAAAGCTAAAAATGAGTGCTAGTACTCAGGAATCATTTTCCAGAAGGGCACACCCCCAGACTTAGGGCTTTTAGATTCTGGCAGGTTTAATTTCTTTCTGTACCCAACTTAAAGTCAATCCCATTGGCAAGGTCTACTTCATCCACATTATTTCAGTACTCATAAATTTGCATTTCTACTGTTTATTTTAAATATCCCTTGAGGCATCTTCTGTCCACAGCTGCCTGCTTGGACATTTTAAGCTCTTTGTGTGGTGCCAATTACTGTTTTTCTTTTGTGCTTTGGTTCCAAAGTGGCATACATTTTAACTAGTGTGTCCTAATCTTATTTTTCTCATTAACCAGATTATTTTCAGTGCATAATTTTACAGAGCATGATATTTTTCACAAATGTATATATCAGAGCATAAATACCTGTATTTACACTTTAACCAGGGATTTTGGAGATACAGTTTATTCAATATGGAAACTTTAGCCATAGTGGCAAGACAATGAGCTAGAGATGTTTAATTAAACAGGAGCTTTTAGTGTACTTCAAGTCTCCTTTTAAACAGATTCTCAGCCTTGGAAAGAGTCAAGCCTGAGCCTTGGAAACATTTTCTTATTAATAATAGCTAATACTCCTCAGTCTACTGCATGTCCCAGTTCTTTGATGCTGTTGCAGCTGCTCAGTCTTCTATTGTGTACTCATCTTCTTCATTGCAAACCCATGAGGGCAATTTAACAAGGTCCCAGGTGATGCTGATGCTGCTGGCCCAGGGACCACATTTTTTTTTTATTTTATTTATTTTTTATTTGGTGGAAAATTGCTTTCAATTTTGTGTTGGTTTCCGCTTTACGAGAATATGAATCAGTCATAATTATACATATATCTGTATAATTATATATCCCTTCCCTCCTGAGCCTACCTCCCCTTTCCCAACCCACCCCTCTACATCATCACAGAGTGCCAGGCTGGACTCCCTGTGTTATTTAGCAACTTCCCATGTAATAGTGTATACAGGTCAATGCTGCTTTCTCAATTTGTCCCCTGCTGTGTCCATAAGTCCGTTCTCTGCTAGATTCATCAGGACCATTTTTGTAGTGTCCATATGTATGCATTAACATGGGATACTTGTTTTTCTCTTTCTAACCTACTTTATTCTATATAAGAGGCTCTAGGTTCATCCACATCACTACAACTGACTCAAATTTATCCCTTTTATGACTGAGTAATATTCCATTGTATATATGTACCACAGCTTCTTTGTCCATTCATCTGTTGATGGACAACTAGGTTGCTTCCATGTCCTGGATATTGTAAATATTGCTGCATTGAACATTAGGGTACATGTGTCTTTTCGAATTGTGGTTTTTCTCAAGGTTTATGCCCCGTAATGGGATTGCTGGAATCTCATACTGTTTTCCATAATGGCTATATCAGTTTACATTCCCACTAACAGTGCAGGAGGGTTCCCTTTTCTCCACATCCTCTCCAGCGTTTATTATTTGTAGATTTTTTGATGATGGCCATTCTCACTGGTGTGAGGTAATACCTCATTGTAGTTTTGATTTGCATTTCTCTAATAATGAGCAATGCTGAGCATCTTTTCATATGTCTATTGGTCATCTTCGGAGAAATGTCTTTTAGGTCTTCTGAACATTTTTTGATTGGGTTTTTTGCTTTTCTGATATTGAGCTGTATGAGTTGCTTATATATTTTGGAGATTAGCCCTTTGTCAGTTGCTTCATTTGCAGTAATTTTCTCCCATTCTGAGGGTTGTCTTTTCATCTTGTTTAGTTTACTTTGCTGTGCAAAAGTGTTTAAGTTTTGTTAGGTCCCATTTGTTTATTTTTGTTTTTATTTCCGTCAAGCTGGAAGGTGCGTCAGAGAGAATCTTACTGCAATTTGTCAAAGATTGTACTGCCTATGTTTTCTTCGAAGAGCTTTATAGTGTCTGGCCTTACATTTAAGTCTTTAATCCATTTTGAGCTTATTTTTGCGTATGGTTTTAGGACGTGTTCTGTCATTCTTTTACACATAGCTGTCCAGTTTTCCCAACACCACTTAGTGAAGAGGCTACCTTTTCTCCATTGTATATACTTGCCCCCTTTGTCAAAGATAAGGTGCCCATAGGTGTGCAGGGACACAGTTTGAGTTGCACTGTGCTGATGACCCTGCCATCAGTAGTATCACTCATCTTCATAGGCACCAGATCATTCCCTATCAAAACTTTCATCTCCTGGCCATTACACTAGCATAGTCATTCCCAATAAGAGGTAATTTTAATTCCCAGGAGACGTTTGGCAGTGTCAGGAGATACTTTTTGTTGTCTGAGTAAGAAGTTATGCTACTGGTGTCTGGTAGGTAGAGGCCAGAGATGCTGCTAAACATTCTACAGAGCACAAGGCAACACTTTACAGCAAAGAATTACCTGGCCTAAAATGTCAGTAGTATGAAGGTTGAGAAACTCAGTATTGACATGAGCACGAAATCCTGATTGCATCAATGTCAAGTCAATAGCCTATGAAATGAATGTAGAGGTAAAGGGAGGGTTGGGCCCCCCCCTTAATTTTTTTACATTTCATTGAAAATAAAATATTTAAATTTTAAAACCATCAAATGCTTTGAAATATTACCTACAGACATGATAACCTAACTTCAGAATTCTAGTTTCTCCTTCTTAGGTCTCCTGGTAGAATGGAAGACTTTACTGAAATTAAATTTTTGGACACTGGACCCATCTATTTTTTTGATCAGGTAATAATATAGCTCAGTTTTGTCAAATTATAGTTTACTTTCTTTAAAAGTAACTTACTTTTGACTGATATTTTTTGTCTTTTTTAATCAGAAAATTTTCTTTTCTTTTAGATAAAACCAAAAAGGAAAATATGGGAAAAGAGAAAATGTGAAGACCACTTCCCCCTTTTGGAGTGCACTGAAGGAGCTAACTATAAGTAAAACATATGGAATTTATTCTCTATTTGATAGGGTCACTTTACATTCTCAAAAGGTTATAAGGTGGTCAGGACCAGTCCTCCCCTGTTCCTTATCCCCCAAGAAACCACATCAAGGAATTGCCATTTCAAAGCTGATTATGAAGTCAATGGAGAACTTTATTTTGGCCAAATTATTGGTTGATTTAAGCAAAAGTGGTCAAATCAACCAGTCATCCGGATTTCCTTGCTATTTCACAACAAACCCAGCTCCACTTTTGCCTTAGGCAATTGGTTCTAGATGTTTCTTCAGCTTTATGCATTGTATACTCTATTTCCTTTAAGTCTTTATTTAAATATCACCTTTGTGGTAAGACTTTTCTTATTTGCCTTATTTCATACTTCCACCCTGTGCCCATTTTGGTATTATTTAGTCCCCTTCCTAACATTTTTGCTACTCTTAATACTTTCTAACTTTATAAATGATATTTCTGTTTATTTGTTTGCCCTCTCTCTTCTCATCAAAGTGTTAAGTCTATACAGGTTAAGATAGTTTGCTTACTTAATCACTTCTCTATCACTTCTCTATCCCCCGTCCCAAAGATAATGCTTGACATATCAGATCAGATCAGTCGCTCAGTCGTGTCCGACTCTTTGCAACCCCATGAATCGCAGCACGCCAGGCCTCCCTGTCCATCACCAACTCCCAGAGTTCACTCAGACTCAGGTCCATTGAGTCAGTCATGCCATCCAGCCATCTCATCCTCTGTCTTCCCCTTCTCCTCCTGCCCCCAATCCCTCCCAGCATCAGAGTCTTTTCCAATGAGTCAACTCTTCACATGAGGTGGCCAAAGTACTGGAGTTTCAGCTTTAGCATCATTCCTTCCAAAGAAATCCCAGGGCTGATCTCCTTCGGAATGGACTGGTTGGATCTCCTTGCAGTCCAAGGGACTCTCAAGAGTCTTCTCCAACACCACAGTTCAAAAGCATCAATTCTTCGGTGCTCAGCTTTCTTCACAGTCCAACTCTCACATCCATACATGACCACAGGAAAAACCATAGCCTTGAATAGACGAACCTTTGTTGGCAAAGTAATGTCTCTGCTTTTGAATATGCTATGTAGGTTGGTCATAACTTTCCTTCCAAGGAGTAAGCGTCTTTTAATTTCATGGCTGAAGTCACCATCTGTAGTGATTTTGGAGCCCAGAAAAATAAAGTCTGACACTGTTTCCACTGTTTCCCCATCTATTTCCCGTGAAGTGGTGGGACCGGATGCCATGATCTTCGTTTTCTGAATGCTGAGCTTTAAGCCAACTTTTTCACTCTCCGCTTTCACTTTCATCAAGAGGCTTTTTAGTTCCTCTTCACTTTCTGCCATAAGGGTGGTGTCATCTGCATATCTGAGGTTATTGATATTTCTCCCGGCAATCTTGATTCCAGCTTGTGCTTCTTCCAGTCCAGCGTTTCTCAATGTACTCTGCATATAAGTTAAATAAACAGGGTGACAATATACAGCCTTGACATACTCCTTTTCCTATTTGGAACCAGTCTGTTGTTCCATGTCCAGTTCTAACTGTTGCTTCCTGACTTGCATACAGATTTCTCAAGAGGCAGGTCAGGTGGTCTGGTATTCCCATCTCTTTCAGAATTTTCCACAGTTTATTGTGATCCACACAGTCAAAGGCTTTGGCATAGTCAATAAAGCAGAAATAGATGTTTTTCTGGAACTCTCTTGCTTTTTCCATGATCCAGCAGATGTTGGCAATTTGATCTCTGGTTCCTCTGCCTTTTCTAAAACCAGCTTGAACATCAGGAAGTTCGCGGTTCACATATTGCTGAAGCCTGGCTTGGAGAATGTTGAGCATTACTTTACTAGTGTGTGAGATGAGTGCAATTGTGTGGTAGTCTGAGCATTCTTTGGCATTGCACTTCTTTGGGATTGGAATGAAAACTGACCTTTTCCAGTCCTGTGGCCACTGCTGAGTTTTCCAAATTTGCTGGCATATTGAGTGCAGCACTTTCACAGCATCATCTTTCAGGATTTGGAATAGCTCAACTGGAATTCCATCACCTCCACTAGCTTTGTTCGTAGTGATGCTTCCTAAGGCCCACTTGACTTCACATTCCAGGATGTCTGGCTCTAGGTAAGTGATCACACCATCGTGATTATCTGGGTCGTGAAGATCTATTTTGTATACTTCTTCTGTGTATTCTTGCCATCTCTTCTTAATATTTCTGCTTCTGTTAGGTCCATACCATTTCTGTCTTTTATTGAGCCCATCTTTGCATGAAATGTTCCTTTGGTATCTCTGATTTTCTTGAAGAGATCCCTAGTCTTTCCCATTCTGTTGTTTTCCTCTATTTCTTTGCATCGATCGCTGAAGAAGGCTTTCTTATCTCTTCTTGCTATTCTTTGGAACTCTGCATTCAGATGTTTATATCTTTCCTTTTCTCCTTTGCTTTTCGCTTCTCTTCTTTTCACAGCTATTTGTAAGGCCTCCCCAGACAGCCATTTTGCTTTTTTGCATTTCTTTTCCATGGGGATGGTCTTGATCCCTGTCTCCTGTACAATGTCACGAACCTCATTCCATAGTTCATCAGGAACTCTATCTATCAGATCTAGGTCCTTAAATCTATTTCTCACTTCCACTGTATAATCATAAGGGATTTGATTTAGGTCATACCTGAATGGTCTAGTGGTTTTCCCTACTTTCTTCAATTTAAGTCTGAATTTGGCAATAAGGAGTTCATGGTCTGAGCCACAGTCAGCTCCTGGTCTTGTTTTTGCTGACTGTATAGAGCTTCTCCATCTTTGGCTACAAAGAATATAATCAATCTGATTTCGGTGTTGACCATCTGGTGATGTCCATGTATAGAGTCCTCTCTTGTGTTGTTGGAAGAAGGTGTTTGTTATGACCAGTGCATTTTCTTGGCAAAACTCTATTAGTCTTTGCCCTGCTTCATTCCGTATTCCAAGGCCAAATTTGCCTGTTACTCCAGGTGTTTCTTGACTTCCTACTTTTGCATTCCAGTCCCCTATAATGAAAAGGACATCTTTTTTGGGTGTTAGTTCTAAAAGGTCTTGTAGGTCTTCATAAAACCATTCAACTTCAGCTTCTTCAGCATTACTGGTTGGGGCATAGACTTGGATTACTGTGATATTGAATGGTTTGCCTTGGAAACGAACAGAGATCATTCTGTCGTTTTTGAGATTGCATCCAAGTACTGCATTTTGCATTCTTTTGTTGACCATGATGGCCACTCCATTTCTTCTGAGGGATTCCTGCCCGCAGTAGTAGATACAATGATCATCTGAGTTAAATTCACCCATTCCAGTCCATTTCAGTTCGCTGATTCCTAGAATGTCAACATTCACTCTTGCCATCTCTTGTTTGACCACTTCCAAATTGCCTTGATTCATGGACCTGACATTCCAGGTTCCTATGCAATATTGCTCTTTACAGCATCGGATCTTGCTTCTATCACCAGTCACATCCACAGTTGGGTATTCTTTTTGCTTTGGCTCCATCCCTTCATTCTTTCTGGAGTTATTTCTCCACTGATCTCCAGTAGCATATTGGGCACCTACTGACCTGGGGAGTTTCTCTTTCAGTATCCTATCATTTTGCTTTTTCCTACTGTTCATGGGGTTCTCAAGGCAAGAATACTGAAGTGGTTTGCCATTCCCTTCTCCAGTGGACCACATTCTGTCATGTACTTAATAAGAGATTTGTGATTAACAACCATGAAATTGTGTCAAGCCCACAAAGATGAATGAAATAATGAAACTAGTCATTCCACAACACTTTTACCCTCTAATTATGATAATTTCTTAATTTGTGAAGTGGAAATTAAAATACCTCAACTTGTCTTAGAACATACATCACAAAGCTTAAAAGTTGTCAGCTTATGAGTTCTCAAGCAGGCACAGCGCCCCCAGCCCATTCCAAACCAGGGACGTTTGGAAATGTCTAAGGGCCTCCCTTGTGGCTCAGCTGGTAAAGAATCTGCCTGCAATGGGGGAGACCTGGGTTCAGTCCCTGGGTTGGGAAGATTCCCTGCAGAAAAGAAAGGCTACCCACTCCAGTATTCTGGCCTGGAGAATTCCATGGACTGTATAGTCCATGGGGTTGCAAAGAGGTGGACACAACTGAGTGACTTTCACTTTCCCTTCACTTTCACATTTCAAAGACATATTTGATTGTTAACAACTAGGCAGTTGTGGCAGTCTTGACAATCTGGTGTGTAGAGATGCTGCTAAATATCCTACAATGCACATAACAGCCAACAACAGAATCATCTGGTCAAAGATGTCAGTAATACCAGGGTTGAAAAGCCCTGGAAATATTAATCTGGTCTGGGGTTTTTTGAGCCTGCTATAACTTTTCTCAAGACCCCAGCAAGTTGCTGCTCTTTTTAGAAGTCTGTTGTCTCTTCATTTTCAACTCTTTCTGCCTAAATGCAGTTCAGCATAACTTGGTCAGTTTGCATCCACGATTGGTCTTATAATTGGCACTCAGTGGATGAAATCAGATTGTCATGTGAGCATTAAGTAGGTCTATTTATATAAAGCTTCAGAGGTTTATTGGCTGCCCAGCTTTCTCATTTGATGTCTTCTCAGGGCATGGCTTAAGTTTTGCTTCTGTCAGCTCTGATTGGTAACACCCTCTTTCTTCCACTGGCTTTCCTACTGCAGCCATTGCACCAAGAATAAAATCCACACTTCTTATCATGAACTGCAGGCCTTTCTGTGATTTCCTTCCTACTTGTCCTCTGACCACCTCACATACCACTCCATGACACCTACTATGCCCCAGCTGTTATGTGCTATGAATTCATTTAACAATCAAGCCATCCCTAAATTAAGTTCTCTACATTTGCTATGCACTCTGCTTCAGATGTTTTTCTTCCATATAATTTTATGGTTGACTCTTCCTCATCATTGTCTGAATCTCAACCTGAATGTCACCTCCTCTGAAAAGATATCCCTGACTTCCCAATTCAAAGGAACCAAACACACATACCCCATCATCACTCTTTTATACTGCTCTATTTTAATTTTATCATTAGTTACCACTACCTGTAATATCCTTTCTCTTTCCTCGCTTCCTCCCTTCATTCTTTCCTTCCTCTCCTTCTCCAACTAGAATGTAAGGTCCATTAGGGCAGAGGTCAGTCCTCTTCACCCTGTCTTTTCAGCACCTACAACTGTGCCTGTTGAATTTTGCTGAATGGTTTCTTCACATGTGCTGTACCTGGAGAAGCAGGGCTACTTTAAAACTGGGCCAGGTCCCAACCGCTTTATTGTTGACTATCTCTTGTCAAGATTATTAAATCCGGGGGCCTCCCTGGTGGTCCAGTGGTTGAGACTTTGTCTTCCAGTGCAGAGGGTGTGGGTTCAATCCCTGGTCAGGGAGCTGGGATCCCACGTGCCTCACAGCCTAGGGGCCAGGGCATGGAGTAGAGGTGATATTGTGGTGAATTCTGTGGAGACTTTGAAGAGGTCCACATCAAAGGAAAAACAAAGGATTGTTTAACCTCGTTTTGAACTCAACAGTCCATTATTTGAGCTTTTGTCTGAAAAGTAAACCAAACATATAAAGATTATTTTTTTCAAATGTACATTAAATTTCTTAACAACCCTATGAAGGAGCTATAATTATTGGCATCATTTTACATGTGATAAAATTGATTAACCTGGACCCCCTGCATTGGGAGCACAGTCTTAGCTACTGGACCACCAGGGCATTAATAAATGATAGGTGTTACTATAATTACTGTAATAAGTACAGTCTCTATCGTTTTATTTATTTATTTTAAATTGAAATATAGTTGATTTACAGTGTTTCAGGGTAAACAGCAAAGTGATTCAGTTATAGGTATTTCCTTTGTCAGATTCTTTCCCATTACAAAGTGTTACAAGATATTGAATATAGTTCCCTGTGCTATACAGTAGGGTCTTTGTTGTTTATTTTATATATAGTAGTGTATATATTTTAATCCCAAACTCCTAGTTTATTCCTCCCCCACTTCCCCTTTGGTAACCATAAGTTTGCTTTCTAAGTCTGTGAATCTATTTCTGTTTTGTAAATAAGTTAGTTTGTATCATTTTTTAGATTCCACATATAACTAGTATCATATGACATTTGTCTTTATCCAATCTCTATCATTTTATTTGAGCGATAGATAAATTTACCACTAATGCATATATATAGGATTTACAAAGAAAATAACATAAAATAGGGATAACACACTAGCTGACTCATAGGGTGAGTATTAGAAATTGATAAGATAATATTTATGAGAGTGATTTTTAAGCTCTAAAGAATTTTTAAGCTTTAATGAATTATTACTATGAAAATATATTTACTGTTTTCAAAAATGGGCTTTCCAGCTTTTAAATATCAATGTAATAACATAACCAGTGCTCAGAGATAAAAAATTTAAGATCCACATTTAGAATTCTTTTATTGTTTGTTTTTTTGGCCATGCCATGCAGCTTGAGGGATCTTAATTCCACAACCAGGGATTAAACTAGGCTCCCACAATGAAAATGCCAAGACGTAACCGCTGGACCACCAGGGAATTCCCCACATTTAGAATTCTTTTCCACATCAAATACTTTTGATCTTAAAACAATGTTCCCTTTTATTTCACGCTAAACACTTATCTAGAAAACCTATGCCATTTTTTTCAAATTATGCTAATAGAACTACGATTTAGAAGAAAAATGCAAGTGGCTCCTTTGCGCTGTGGACCATTTTATAAAGACAGTATTCAAGTGAAACTCCATCAGTTGTTCCAAACTACATGGTTCCAAGCCACAGTAGTAAAGCAAATATCACAATAAAATGAGTCACACAAATTTTTTGGTTTCTCGGTACATATAAAAGTTGTATCAAACTAAATTGTAGTCTATTAAGTGTACAATAGCATCATGTCTAAAAACCAATGGTCACATCACACTTTAATTAAAAAATACTTTATTGCTGAAAAATGTTAACCATCATCTGAGCCTTCAGCAAGTTTTAATCTTTTTGCAGTAGTAACATTAAAGATCATGGATCACTATAACAAACATAATAATAATGAAAAAGTTTTAAATATTGCAAGAGTCACCAAAATATCACACTACTATATTTGAAATGGAAACCAACAAGGACCTACTATATAGCACATGGAACTTTGCTCAATGTTATGTGGCAACCTGGATGAGAAGGGAGTTTGGGAAAGAATAGATATATGTATGTGTATGACTGAGTCCCTTTGCTGTTCACCTGAAACTATCACAGCATAGTTAATTGGTTATACCCCATTACAAAATAAAAAGGTTTTTTAATAAATAAATAAATACCTCAGCTCTCTTTAAAAAAAAAAGAAAAGAAAAATTGTTTTTAAAAATAATTTGAGGGCTAAGATGAAATTATCTTTTTCTGAAGGAGATTTACATTTGTTTGTGTCAGAGGCTTGAAGAAACAGCCAGGAGTACCTTAATTCAGTTTCAGAGAATGCAGTGATTTGAAGCTGTCTTTGAATGTGCTGGTCTAGGTCTACTTTTGGGACAACTCTTACTCCTAGGATGCAGCCTCCCATTGGAAAGCCTGGACTCCAAAACCCTTAGCCTCCACAAAACTATAAAAAGCCCTGATCAGCCCTGATCAGCAGCTGCTGCTGCTGCTAAGCCTCTCAAATTCCTCTTTGGATTTCCATCTCTCTAGGGTATCCCATGGGCAGAGGAACCTGGTAGGCTGCAGTCCATGGGGTCATGAAGAGTCGGACATGACTGAATGACTTCACTTTCACTTTTCACTTTCATGCATTGGAGAAGGAAATGGCAACCCTCTCCAGTGTTCTTGCCTGGAGAATCCTAGGGACGGGGGAGCCTGGTGGGCTGTCGTCTATGGGGTCGCACAGAGTTGGACACGACTGAAGTGACTTAGCAGCAGCAGCAGCAGCAGCAGCAGGGTATTGATAGTAGCCCTTCACTATCTTGTTAGTTCTCTGTTGCCTTTAACAAGATTTTTTTTTTTTTGTATTCTGTTCAGCTTCTCTAGTTGTCTTCCAAAGTCAGGGTGGGGTAATTTGGATTACCCAGATGCTATTACCAAAAGGGGAAGACCACTTGGAAGTTTTAAACATTGTATGCCTAGTTGTTTTATAAACTGTGGCTTATAAAATTCCAATATCTGAAATGCCGAGTCTTCTGTGAGTCTATTTTTGCTGTCCACTTTAGAATTTTAGCGTACTATAGTAACATCTAATAGGAGTGTGGAGAGTAGGCTACAGGAACACAGAAAATGTAGACTAAGAAATTCAGGGAAGGGTTTCTGGAAGAAGTGATCTCTGTCTTATCTTATAATAAAACAATTGAATAAACACATATTGAAAAACACATATTGGTTTTTATCTTCTGTGTATAAACATAATAAATGTTCATGTAGAAAAGTATAAAAAGAGAAAATAAAAGTTGACTTCTATAATCTCACAATGTTTGCTTTTGGGTCGGCATTTGCTTAGTCCTTTTAATGCCAGATATATTATATATATATACATAAATAATACATTTGAGATCTTTCTACATATGCAATTATGTATACTTTTATATAATATTATAATATAAACATTTCCCGAAGTTATTAAGAGCAATTTTCCAAACAATTTTTATGGCTACCTATTGTATGCTGCTGCTGCTGCTAAGTCGCTTCAGTCATGTCTGACTCTGTGCGACCCAGAGACGGCAGCCCACAAGGCTCCCTCGTCCCTGGGATTCTCCAGGCAAGAACACTGGAGTGGGTTGCCATTTCCTTCTTCGATGCATGAAAGTGAAAAGTGAAAGTGAAGTCGCTCAGTCGTGTCCGACTCTTTGTGACCCCATGGACTACAGCCTACCAGGCTCTTCCGTCCATGGGATTTTCCAGGCAAGAGTACTGGAGTGGGGTGCCATTGCCTTCTCCGACCTATTGTATGAGTATGGCATTATTTACTTAACTATATCTCTATAAGGCCTTTGATTCTTTTCCATTTTTTTCCTATATCAAAAATAATGCTGTAGTTAGCATTTTATGCACAGATGTTATAGTTTTTTATTATACCATAAGTTGGATTTCTAGAAGTCAAATTACTAGGTTAAAAAGTATAAAATATCTTTAAAGTTCGTATTTGTTTTTTACAGTCCTACAAGGAGTATATTTAAAGAACTAGAGAAAGCAAAACTTTCTACAGTAGCTGAATCTGGGGAGAAAGATGAGTTCATCTCATTTGGTGTCTCACAAACCTCTAGTGTTTCTATGTTATCTACTAATTTAAAATTTTCCAAACTACAACTGCAAAAGTCTCTGTTTGAAGAATACAAACTCACTGCTGCTGAAATACTGTATGAACTTGAGGAGGTATTACAGAAATATGCTGTGTATAACATTACTTTCCCTGTGGGAATTGTAAATCTTGTGGATTACAGTTGGCACGATCTTACTTCAGATGCTTGTAAGTATGCAACCAAAAATCCTATGTTGAAGAAATGTAGTGCCTTAAAAGATGATACCAGTATCATGACTATGATCGACTTAAAGGGATACAAAATCAACAGCTGCTCAAGAGAAGAATGTCATAAGAGGAACTGCCTGGTGAAAGTAAAAGAAGACCATCACGATGCAGCAAGTAAACCTGTGGTAAAAACATGTAAGTAGAAGTTACTAGTTAGACTTATAAATAATCCTCCAGTTTTAAAAATAAAAATGAAAATGGCAAGTAAGATATTGAAAAAACATTATATTAATGATACTTGGTTTGTATTAATCATTTTAATACATTACTAGTGAAGATCAGGGATAAGATACAAAAATTTAAATTGCTTTCAGTTAAATAAAGCATCTATTATGCTTCATATTCATGTGATATTAAGTCTCCACCTCAGAGGATCCTACAGATTCTCGTACAGCAGCTTAGTCCAGCAAAAGTAGGATGCTAGCCACATATGTAATCTTCAAAATTATACTTTTTGTTTTATGAAAATTATAGACCCACATGTGTAAGAATTAATACAAAGGGATCCCATATACTGTTTACTTATTTTCTCCATATGACAACATCTTGGAAAACGTCACAACCAGAATATGGACATTAACACAGTCAAGCTTCAAAACATTCCACCACAGCAAGGATCACTTATGTTGTCCTTCTGTAACCCCACCCACATCCCTCCTGTCCCCACACCCTCTTTAACCTTGGCAACCACCAATGTGTTCTACATTTCTGTATTTTGGTTTATTTTTTTATTGGTTGCACTGGGTCTTCATCACTATGTGCGGGCTTTCTCTAGTGGCGAGTGGGGACTGCTCTTTGGTTAGGTAGGCGGGCTTCTCATTGCAGTGGATTCTCTTGCTGCTGAACACAGGCTCTAGGCACATGGGCTTCAGTAGTTGTGGTGCATAGGCTTAGATACTCCATGGCACATGGAATCTCCCAGATCCATGGATCAAACCCTTGTCCTCTGCACTGGCAGGCAAATTCTTTTCCACTGTACCACCAGGGAAGTCCTATGTATATTTGTCATCTTAAGAATGTATAAATGAAATCCTACAACGTTTAATTTTTGGTGATTGTCTTTCTTCAGTTCAGTTCAGTTCAGTTCAGTCACTCAGTCGTGTCCGACTCTTGGCGACCAGGCACACCAGGCCTCCCTCTCCATCACCAACTCCCGGAGTTCACTCAAACTCATGTCCATCGAGTCAGTGATGCCATCCAGCCATCTCATCCTCTGTCGTCCCCTTCTCCTCCTGCCCCGTCAACTTAATTCTCTGGAGATTCATCTAGGTTGTATGTCTCAGTAGTTTGTCCCTTTTTATTGCTCGGCAGTGTGCATTCCATGGTATGGATGTCCCACAGTTTAACCATTCCCTCCTTCAATGGGTGGGGGTTTTTTCCCCCAGTTTTTGAATATTATGAAAGCTGCTCAAACATTTATGTACAGATTTTTGTGTAAATATAAGTTTTGATTTCTCTTTGATAAGTGCCCAGAAGTACAACGCTGGACTATGAGGTATTTGCATGTTTCCTTCTATATGGAACTGCCAGATTGTTTTCTAGAATGGCTGTGCCATTTTATAATACATTTCTACCAGCAGTGTTGAGTGGCCACCTTCCTCCACGTTCTCACTAGTATTTGGATATTGTAACTGTGTTTTATAATAGCCATTCTTGGCGATGTGTAGTGACATCTCATGGGGGTTTTCATTTGCATTTCTCTCATGGCTAATGATGCTGAATGTTTGCCATCTCTATGTCCTCTTCAGTGAAATGTCTTTCATGTCTTTAACTGATTTTCTAATTGGATAATATATATTTTTTACTGTTGAGTTTTGCGAATTCTTTATATATTCTAGATATTGGTCCTTTGTTATATATGTGCTATACAAATATTTTTCCCAGTGTCTCCTCATTCTTTTACTTGGGTCTTTTGCAGAGAAAAAGTTTTAAATGTTGAAGACATAAAATGTATCAGTTTTTTAATAAATAGTGCCTTTGGTATCAAGACTGTGAACTCTTTGCCTTGCCCTAGATCCTGAAGTTTTTCTCTTTTTTTTTCCTAAAAGTTTTATAACTTTACGTTTTATATTTAAACCCATTACCCATTTTAGGTTAACTTTTGTATACATCTTAGACCAACTTGAGGTTCATTTTTTGGGTTATGGATCTCCAGTTGCTTCAGCTTATTTGTTGAAAATACTGTCTTTCCTCCTTTGAGTTGCTTTTGCATCTTTGTCAAAAGTCGAATGGGCGTAGGTATTTAAATCTATTTCTGGGTTCTGCTTTTGTTTCTGCTGGTTCTCATTCATGTTCTCTTGACTCCCTGTGAATATGATTATTTTTTATTTTCTGCCAGACATTGTGTTTGAAAAATTGTTTTTAAAAATATTTGAGGCCTAGGATAAGGTTATCTTCAACTGGAAGTGATCATAAGTGGGAACTCAAACAGGTTTGTGTACAACCATTGCTCAGAGCAGCACTATTCATAGTAACCAAAATGTGGAAACAGCCCAAATGTCCATCAACATATGGAGAGATAAACAAAATGTGGTATGTATATACAGTGGGATATCATTTAACCTTGAAAAGGGGTGAAATTCTGATACATGGTACAGCATGGATGAACCTTGAAGGCATTTTAATCTGGAAACAAAACAACAAATATAGTGTACTCTGTAAACAACCAACAGAGTATGAGGTACCTCGAGTAGTCAGATACATAGAGACAGAATGTAGGATGGTGGTTGCCAGGGACTGGGAAGTGGGGGCGGGGGGTGGGTAATTAGGGAGTTTAAGGTTAATGGGTACAGAGTTTAGTTAAGGATGATGAAAAATTTCTGAAGCTCGATGGTGATGATGGTTGTACAGTAATGTGAATGAACTTAATGCTACAGAACTGTACACTTAAAACCTGGTAAAGTGATCAATTTTAAGTTATGCATATTCAACCACAATAAAATATTTTACTGGTTAAAAATGGTAATTTCGTTATGTATATTCTATCACAGTGGGAAAAAGGGATAACCAAGTCAATGTGGATAATTAAGCTTTACTTTTTATAAGGGGGTAAATAAAAGGAATTGAGTGGAAGGACGGGTGTATCCAAGGTCATAAAGAGCATTTAATTAATTTCAGAGGTGAGTAAAAACTTGACTCTGTAAGCCTAGAATTAGGAACCTGTGGTAATATGACATATATGTGAAATAGCACAAACTGGCCCGTTTTAAAGGCACCTGGGTCAGTGCTGTTTCCACAGCCCATTTCTTCCCCCACTGAAGAAGAAGCACTTATGTTCCCTCACTCCCTAGACTACATTATGACTTTTGTGGGTTCTGGGCACTTTTGCCTTCGTGAGTCCCTACCTCCATAAAGTTACTAAAAATAACTTCTTATGACTGTATTGTTATGAAGACAAATATAATTCTGTTACACTTGTATATTCATTGTTGTCATATTCAGGTTTTCTCTGTTTGAGAAGAAATTAAAATTAACACATTTTCTAGGTTCCTGGAAGGGTTGCGTGCCTAACAGAGAGATTAGTCCTGCTGCCCTCTTCCTTCACTTCTGAGGTACCACTCACCTCTCTCAGAATGTTGCTTCATCCCACCACTTACTCTTAGTCTCCATGGTTTTCACAGCTAAAATGAAGTTTACTATTTTATTTCCAAGAAATTGATGCTATTCTCAGATGCTGAAACATTTGCAAGCCTAGAAATGTTTTTTTAAAGAAGCTGAGGGATCTGAAGTCATTGCTGATAAAAATTTCAGAAAGCTTGATAGGGAAATATGAATAACTAGCATAGTCATGCAATTCAAAAAGGATGAACATCTTCATCAGAGGTTAGCACTGCACAGTGAAGAGTATTGGTAGACCCTGTTCTGACTCCTACTAGACTGAAACTTTATGTTCAGAACCTTAATAGTTCCCATTTCACCCTCTATTGTGTTGAATATATATA
Organism: Bos javanicus; assembly: GCF_032452875.1. Lineage (NCBI taxonomy): Eukaryota > Metazoa > Chordata > Mammalia > Artiodactyla > Bovidae > Bos > Bos javanicus. The sequence continues at coordinate 25,562,499 of NC_083872.1, read as the reverse complement.
AGTAGATTTAGATGTAGCAAAAAGAGCTATTTAAAAAAAATAAAAATCATATTAGTTTATAGCATTTTACAGATCATAGAAATTGCCAACATCTGTTGGATCATAGAAAAAGCAAGGGAATTCCAGAAAAACATCTACTTCTGCTTCATTGACTATGCTAAAGCCTTTGACCATGTGGATCACAACAAGCTGTGGAAAATTCTTAAAGAGATGGGAATACCAGACCACCTCACCTGCCTCCTGAGAAACCTGTATGCAGGTCAAGAAGCAACAGTTAGTACTGAACATGGAGCAACGAACTCATTCAAAATTGGGAAAGGAGTATGTCAAGGCTGTATAGTGTCACCCTGCTTATTTAACTTATATGCAGACTACATCATGTGAAATGCCAGGCTAGATGAGGCTCAAGCTGGAATCAAAATTGCCAGAAAATATATCAGTAACTTCAGATAGACAGATGAGACCACCAGGGAAGAAGAATTAAAGAGCCTCTTGATGAAGGTGAAAGAAGAGAGTCAAAAACCTGGCTTAAAACTCAACATTCAAAAAATGAAGATCATGGCATCCAGTCCCATCACTTCAGGGCAAATAGATGGGGGAAGAAAAGGAAACAGTGACAGACTTTACTATTTTGGGCTCCAAAATCACAGTGGACGATGACTGCAGCCATGAAATTAAAAGATGCTAGCTCCTTGGAAGAAAAGCTATGGTGAACCTAGAAAGCGTATTAAAAAGCAAAGATATCACTTTGCTGACACAGGTCTGTACAGTCAAAGCTATGGTTTTTCCAGTAGTCACACACAGATGTGAGAGTTGGACCATCAAGAAGGCTGTGCACCAAAGAATTGCTGCTTTCAAATTACGGTGCTGGAGAAGACTCTTGAGTGTCCCTTGAGCTGCAAGGAGATTCAACCAGTTAATCCTAAGGAAAATCAACCCTGAATATTCATTGGAAGGACTGATGCTGAAGCTCCAATACTTTAGCTCCCAGATGTGAATAGCTGATTCATTGGAAAAGACCCTGATGCTGGGAAAGATTGAGGGCAGAAGAAGGGGACTACAGAGGATGAGATGATTGGATGGCATCATTGACTCAATGGATATGAGTTTGAGCAAACTCCAGGAGATAGTGAAGGACAGGGAAACCTGGCATGCTGCAATCCATGGAGTGGCAAAGAGCCAGACATGACTTAGTGACTCAACAACAACAGATCATAGGGAACTTTCTAACCATTGTCTAATTTAGTTGTCCTGATATTCCTTTGGGATAGCTGATAGGGTTTCTGTTTCACTAAGGGCTGAGTAACTTGCCCAGAGTCACACAATTTCTGATAGATCTGTGACCCCCAACCCTGGTCTTCTGACTCCCAGTATATTGTTCTTTATACTACTTTAGCCCTAACTCCCATTCTTCTATCATAATAATGATAATGATTTGACAATAAGACTAAATAGTAGTTGTAGCTATTCCTACAACAACCTCTTTGAAGTAGAGAAGTAACCTAGCTGTAGAGGTTACACTTTTGCTCTCAGGATTGTCGTTCAATTGCTAAGTCATGTCTGACTTTGCAACCTCATGGACTGCAACATGCCAGACTCCTCTGTCCTCCACTATCTCTCAGAGTTTGCTCAAATTCATGTCTGTTGAGTCAGTGATACTATCTAACCATCTCTTCCTCTGCCACCCCCTTCTCTTTTTGCCTTCAATCTTCCAGGATCAGGGTCTTTTCCAGTAAGTCAGCTCTTTCCCATCAGGTGGTCAAAGTATTGGAGCTTCAGCAATAGTCCTTCCAATGAATATTCAGGGCTGATTTCTTTTAAGATTGACTGGTTGGATCTCCTTGCAGTCCAAGAGACTGCAAGGAGAAGACTCTCTTTGAGTCTTTCAGGCCTTATCCTAGACTTATTTGATTTGCTCATTATAAAATGAGAGAGGGAGAGGAATTAATGGTATAACTTTGTTGAGAGAATTATATAATATAATGATTTTAATGTACTTAGCCTAGTGCTCAATAGATGTAACTCATGGTTATTGTGCAATTTCTTACCTATAGCCTTATTTCTTTTGCTTTTTTTTATCATTGTGATTTTCTCATCTTATTTATTTCTGCATCTGATACAGCCTATTTGTGATGGGATCCTGGACTTACAAACCTCCTAATTTACATATAAAATTTAAGAAGCTCCCATGAGTTTTGCTTTCTTTTCAAAATATATCCAAATTTTGTATTTAGTTCAGTTCAGTTCAGTCGCTCAGTCATGTCTGACTCTTTTCCACCCCATGAACCACAACACTCCAGGCCTCCCTGTCCATCATCAACTCCTGCAGTTTACCCAGACTCATGTCCATTGAGTCAGTGATGCCATCCAACCATCTCATCCTCTGTCGTCCCCTTCTCTTCCCGCCCTCAATCTTTCCCAGCGTCAGGGTCCTTTCCGATGAGTCAGCTCTTTGCATCAGGTGGCCAAAGTATTGGAGTTTCAGCTTTAGCATCAGGCCTTCCAATGAACACCCGGGACTGATTTCTTTTAGGATGGACTGGTTGGATCTCCTTGCAGTCCAAGGGACTCTCAAGAGTCTTCTCCAACACCACAGTTCAAAAGCATCAATTCTTCTGTGCTTTGTATTTAGACAGCTTTTAAAATGTATATGTTTTCTCTGTGGGATGAATTCATTACACTTCATAGATTAATAAATTTATTGTCTTAGATTTGTATTTTAGCCCAAAACGTAATGATACTGAAAGGCTTTGTGTCCTTGTAGCCTTTTTTAAAAATTGAAGTATAGTTGATTTACAGCGTTGTGTTAGTTTCTGGTGTACAGCAGAACGATTCCGTTATACACACCCATATCGTTCATTATAGGACATTAAATATAGTTCCAAGCGCCATACAGTATGACGGTACTTTTTATTGGTCTATCATATATATAGTAGTTTGAATCTGCCGATCCCAAACTCTTAATTTATCCCTCTCCCACCCCTTTTCCCCTTGTAGTAACCATAAGTTTGTTTTCTATGTCTGTGAGTCTGCTTTTGTTTCATAATAAATTCATTTGTGTCATATTTTAGACTCCACATATAAGTGATAGCATTTGGTATTTGTCTTTCTGTTTCTGACTTACTTCACCTAGTATGATAATCTCAGTCCATCTACGTTGCTGTAGATGACATCATTTCATTCTTTTTATGGCTGAGTAGTATTTCATTGTGTATATATACACATCTTCTTTATCCATTCATCTGTCAATGGACATTTAGGTTTTTTCTATGTTTGGCTATTGTAATAGTACTACTATGAACATAGGGGTGCATGTATCTTTTCAAATTATACTTTTCTCTGGATGTATGCCTGGGAGTGGGATTGTTGTCTCATATGGCAACTCTATTTTCAGGGTTTGGCTTTTTTTTTTTTTTTTTTTTTTCAGTTTTTTAAGGAACTTCCTTATTGGCTGCAGCAATTTACTTTTCTACCAACTTCCATATTGGCTGCAGCAATTTACTTTTCTACCAGTCTGCAGGAGAGTTTCCTTTTCTCCACACCTCTGCTGCTGCTGCTAAGTCGCTTCAGTTGTGTCCGACTCTGTGCGACCCCATAGATGGCAGCCCACCAGGCTCCCCGGTCCCTGGGATTCTCCAGGCAAGAACACTGGAGTGGGTTGCCATTTCCTCCTCCAATGCATGAAAGTGAAAAGTGAAAGTGAAGTCGCTGAGTCGTGTCTGACTCTTAGCGACCCCATGGACTGTAGCCCACCAGGCTCCTCTGTCCATGGGATTTTCCAGGCAAGAGTACTGGAGTGGGGTGCCATTGCCTTCTCTGACACCACCTCTAAGCATCTGTTTGTGGACTTTTTAATAATGATCATTCTGACCAGTGTGAGGTGGTACCTCACTAGATTTGATCTGCATTTCTCTAATAATTACCATTGTTGAGCATGCCTTTTTTTTTTAAACCAACAAAAGGCTGCTGTTATCCAGTTACTAAAAGAAGAAATTAAAATAAAACATGAATCTTTTCTCAGTAGTTCTAATGTGAAAAGGCAATTCTTGAAAGCATAAACACAGTCCCCTAATAAATTAAGAAATTATGCAGAGGAAATTTCTATTTTTTTTTTGAGAATAAATCTATGCTCATTAAAATTTTTTAATTGATTTATTTATTTAGCTTTGGCTCTGCTGGGTCTTTGTTGCTGCACGTGGGCTTTCACTAGTTGCCGTGATTAGGGGCTTCTCTTGTTGTAGCAGGGACTTAGTAGTTGTGGTGCCTGGGCTTAGTTGCTTTGCAGCATGTGGGATCGTCCCCAACCAGGGATTGAACCCATGTCCCCTTCATTGGCAGGCAGATCTTAAACACTGGGCTGCCAGGGAAGTCTGGAATTTTCAGTTTGAAAGACTGACTCCAGAACTAATGAAAATATTTTATGGGTAATTGTGGGTGCTTATGGAAAATTTTAATTCCCTGGTAAGAATATTAAAATATTGACAATTGGATTTTCTGTTGATGATGATCTGGCAAAATGCTTTCTTTTTCTCTTCCTTCCCCTCTCCCTGCTCACATTCCTCCTGCTTCCTTCTTTCCTAGCTCTTGTCGACCAACAGCAGTGTTCCCAGATCTCCCAGGATAGCAGTTTACCTGTTGTCACCCACTTCTCACTGACATCCAAGATCTGTTTAGAAAATGGTAAGATCCTCTTATCCATCCAGTGAGCAACCAGAGTGAGAATCACTTCCATTCCCTGAATTTGGAAACTTTCTCCCAGCCATCCTTTTGGTATAACCCCAATAAGAGTCAGACATTTAAGTTTATGGATTCCAAGTCAAACTTTTCAAAGGCATCCCCCTCTAATCCACCCACCTCTGGTTTCTCCACTCTAGTACCCTGGGAACTGATTTCTGAGAAATCAGCTTGGGTAACAAGGGTGTTGGAGTCCATGCTTCAGGGACTCTCCTTCCAACTCTGGCTGAATTCTACAGTTAGACTCATTTCATACAGTAAAGAAGATGTCACCACCAGCCCTAAATTCACATGTTCCCTGACTAGGAAGAAAGTGCTTCTTCTCCTCCAATGTCCAGATAATCTCAAGATATCGGGATTGACTCTGATTTGTCAAGGCAGTGACTCTGATGAGCTCTACTTCAGTTAGGTACCCACCTAATGGCCCAATGATGGTTGCCTCGGAATTGGAGTAATACTGTTGGTCAAACCTGGGTCTTTGGCTCATGTAAATTACATGTAATTTACAGTAAGGAACTGTCATTGTCAGCCCAACTTGAGCTGCATGGGATGGGGGTGGCATGATGCCTCAAAGAAAGGGAAGTCAAGTAGTTCCATAATTTGGGAAGAGAAGGTTAAGCCTGTCCTTAATCTTGTGTTAAGGTGGGGATTAGAGGTGAACAAAGTGGGAAGGAGCCAGAATGCTCTGACTCAAAGTTTCACCTGGAGTTATGGCTAAAATGAGGAGCTCATGACTAAGGCAAAAGATCTGGAGACAGAGTAAACAGTAAACATTCTCATTACAAAATAATGCTTTAAAGCACCTATGCATAGGGGAAAAAATCTGGAAGGAGCCACACCAAAATGGTAACAGTGCTTGTGGGGTAAGATAAACATATCCTTCCCCATGCCAGTCTTTATTTTCCAAATTTTCTTCTATATGTAATTTACTGGTTTATTTAATGCATTAGACTTGGAATAAAGAAATAGCAGGTTTTCCTCTTCCCTTAAGTTCCTCGAAGCTGTTGGTGGATCCTTCCATATGTTCATTACCAGGGTAGAGTTTTTTATAAAGGAAGAACTATAGAGCTAAGAGGTCTTGGAAATCATCTCATTCAGCTCCCCCACTTTACTGATGAGAAAACTGAAGCCCAGAGATGTTGAGTACCCAAACTAGTCAGTAGGAGAATCAGGAACTGAACCCAAGTCTATTGACTGCCTATAAAATGTTCTCTCCAATAGATGGGATTCTATCCTGAGGATGCTAAAATCACAGGATGTGAAGGCATTCTTGAAAGGCCTCTAATACTTTAGATGTCATCATAGGGGTTAAAGATATGATCCCTTCAGTGTAAATCCTCCTATAGGAAACATAATTCTTAAGCTGATAATTATTTGTGCTTTAATATAAATGGATTTGGGTGTTTTTTTTTTTTTTTTTAACCAGGTAGACTTCGGTAGACTGATGACTGGATAGGGTCTACCCAGTGAGTACTGACTCAGTATATATTTTGAAATATCCCTTTTGTGTTAATATGTGTGTCTTTTTTTTAAGGTTGGGTCCTACAGCCTCCTTCCTCAAAATTGGAAATCCTGAAATGGAAGACAATTCTTGATACTGCTGTGAAGAAACTACAAGTAGCCATAATGCAAATGTAGGAGCCCTTTGCAGTCTTTAGAATTCTATACTTTTATTAGGTAGCTGATACAATGTGTGGGTGTTAGTTGCTCAGTCATGTCAGACTGTTTGTGACCCCATGGACTATAACCTGCCAGGCGCCTCTGTCCATGGAATTCTCCACACAAGAATACTGGCATGGGTTGCCATTTTCTTCTCCAGTGGATCTTTCTGACTCAGGGATCAAACCCAGGTTTCCCGCATTGCAGGCAAATTCTTTACCATCTGAGCCACCAGGGTGTAGGCAAGAAGAGATGCAGAGCCTATGGGACTCTGGACAAGTTACCCTATCACTTTGCCTATTGTATCTGTACTATAAAAAAAAATATACATACTCACAAACCCTTCTCTTCCTGGTAACTCATGGAAAAGTTGCTCTGTGGTACAAGACTTACCAGTCAATCAACCTTTTAAGTAGGCTGTAAAAGATCACATGTGAAGACAATGGGGAGGAGGAAGGGAAGAAATCAGGGAAAGAAAAGCCAGCTGTAAGCAAAGCACTGTTCTAAGGAAACATAAAATCAGTCCCTGTGTTCAAGGAACTAATGGGAAACTAAACATCTCAGCAAATTAACGATCAATACATGACAAATCAAACAAATGGGAGGAGGTAATAACAATAGCAAACACTGGAAAGCGTCTACTTTGTGATGGACAGTGGACCTGCCACTTTACAGGTGTTATCTATGCTCCTTACAAGCACCCAGCAGAAGAGGTCTGATTATCACTTCCAGGTTATAGGTGAGAAAACAAATGTGCCAGGAAATGTGGCAATTCATTGAGTCATATAGCTGGAAAAAGGCAGAACAGGGGTAAGACCCAGCCCTATCTGACTCCAAAGTCCACTCACTCTCCACCATTCTTCTCTAGTTCCTCACCTGGCTGCTGATGTGAAACTCATCACTTATCACTTTGGGGATTGTATTTTAAATATAATATATGCTTGAAAGTGAAAGTCGCACAGTCATGTCCGACTCTTTGCAACCCATGGACTAAAACAGAATTCTCTAGGCCGGTTATGTGGATAGCCTTTCCCTTCTTCAGGAGATCTTCCCAACCCAGGAATGGAACCGGGGTCTCCTACATTGCAGGTGGATTCTTTACCAGCTGAGCTACAAGGGAAGTCCAAGAATACTGGAGTGGGTAGCCTATCCCTTCTCCAGCAGATCTTCCCCACCCAGGAATGGGACCTGTATTGCAGGTGGATTCTTTACCAACTGAGCTATCAGGGAAGCCCAGTGTATGCTTAGTATTCAAAGTATTTAAAGTTATGTACATGTTAAAAAAAAAAAGTCACAAAATGAAAAGTGTTTAGATGAGAAGCAAATAAGTTTTGACATTTGATAAATCTAAATTAAGAGGGATCTTATAATACAATGTCAAATTCTTTTTTTTTCTTTTTTTAATTTAAAAATTTTTTTGGCCACACACCACACAGCATGCAGGATCTTAGTCCCCGACCAGGAATCAAACTCGAACCCCCTGGGGTGTAAGCGCCAAGTTTTAACTGCTGGGCCATCACGGAAGTCCCAACAATGTCAAATTGTTTTTTAGATTTTTCTGAAATCCTGGCTCTTTTCTACTCTGGACAAGAATCAAGCAGTTTGTTCAACACAGCTGGGAAAGAAAGACCTGCATCCATCTGACTTGGTCTTTGTTAATGATGTCTCTCCCACCAAACTCCTTTAAGGAACAGGAGAGGCAGAGCAAGCACCAGAGTCCAGGTCTTGGCAAGCAATAAGATATTAAAAATATTGTTCTGAAAGTCCCTGGTGATTTAATTGAAAAAGAGTAAATTCTAGTGAAATTTTCTAAAAATTGAAATCAGGGTTAAAATTTTTAATGTAATTTAAATTAGTAAATTTTGGTATTTAACTCTTATTATTGTTCAGTTATCAATGTTTTGTTTTAAGATTTTTTTCCCATTGTTTTTATAACTGGAAGAAACCTTTCCTTGCTTTCAAGTTAGATAGATCTATCCTATTTTTTTTTATTTCTTTTATCTACATTTAGCTGGAAATTTTGTTGTGTATGGTGTGAGGTAATGAGATTCAAGTTTTATTCCTCCCATGCCAATGATAATGATGCTGCTACTGCTGCTAAGTCGCTTCAGTCGTGTCTGACCCTGTGCGACCCCATAGACAACAGCCCACCAGGCTCCCCCATCCCTGGGATTCTCCAGGCAAGAGTACTGGAGTGTGTTGCCATTTCCTTCTCCAATGCATGAAAGTGAAAAGTGAAAGTGAAGTCGCTCAGTTGTGTCCAACTCTTCGTGAACCCATGGACTGCAGCCCACCAGGCTCCTCCATCCATGGGATTTGCCAGGCAAGAGTACTGGAGTGGGGTGCCCTTGCCTTCTCCGAAGCTTAGGTTTATCTGATACCAAAGCCTGTGCATTTAACCTTAACAATGTATTACCTCTTTGCAGGCTTTTATTGAATACATCTTCTTGTTATCCACTAATTTGAGTTCTCAACCTAATCATAGCTTCAGTTTCATATACACTAGTATGCTTTTGAGCTGTCTATTCTATTTCATTGATCTGCCTATTGAGATTTCAGCTATTTTTTAAATTTAATTGAAGTATAGTTGATTTACAATGTTGTGTCAATCTCTGCTGTACAGTAAAGTGACTTGGACTTCCCTGATGGCTTAGTGGCTAAAGAATCTGTCTGCAGGAGATGTAGAAGACTCGTTCGATCCCCAGGTTGGGAAGATCCCCTGGAGAAGGAAATGGCAACCCTCTCCAGTATTCTTGCCTGGGAAATCCCATGGAGAGAGGAGCCTGGCAGACTACAGTCTATGGGGTCTTAGCTATCGTGAATAGTGCTGCTATGAACATAGGGGTTCATGAATCTTTTCAAATTATAGTCTTGTATGTGCCCAGGCATCCAGTCCCATCACTTTATGGCAAGTAGAAGGGGAAAAAGTGGAAGCAGTGACAGATATTATTTTCTTAAGCTCCAAAATCACTGTGGATGGTGACTGCAGCCATGAAATTAAAAGATGCTTGCTCCCCGGAAGGAAAGCTATGATGAACCTGCTGCTGCTGCTAAGTCGCTTCAGTCGTGTCCGACTCTGTGATCCCAGAGACGGCAGCCCACCAGGCTCCCCCGTCCCTGGGATTCTCCAGCCAAGAACACTGGAGTGGGTTGCCATTTCCTTCTCCAATGCATGAAGTGAAAAGTGAAAGTGAAGTCACTCAGTCGTGTCCGACTCTTAGCGACCCCATGGACTGCAGCCCACCAGGCTCCTCCGTCCATGGAATTTGCCAGGCAAGAGTACTGGAGTGGGGTGCCATTGCCTTCTCCATGATGAACCTAGACAACGTATTATTAGTAAAAAGCAGAGCCATCACTTTGCTGACAAAGGTCCATATAGTCAAAGCTATGGTTTTTCCAGTAGTCATGCATGGATGTGAGAATAGGACCATAATGAAGGCTGGGCACCAAAGAACTGATGCATTCAAACTGTAGTGCTGGAGAAGACCCTTGAGCATCCCTTGGACTGCAAGGAGATCAAACTAGTCAATCCTAAAGGAAATGAGTCCTGAATATTCATTGGAAGGACTGATGCTGAAGCTCCAATACTTTGGCTACCTGATGGGAAGAACCAACTCTTTGGAAAAGACCCTCATTCTGGGAATTTTGAAGGCAAAAGGAGAAAGAGGCAGTAAAGGATGAGATGGTCAGATAGCATCACTGACTCAATGGACACCAATTTGAGTAAACTCTAGGAGGTAGTGGAGGACAGAGGAGCCTGGTGTGCTGCAGTCCATGAGGTTGCAGAATCAGACACAGCTTAGCAACTGAACAACAAATGCACCCAGAAATGGGATTGCTGGATCATATGGTAATTCTTAGTTTTCTGAGGAACCTCCACACTGTTCTCTGTAGTGGCTGGACCAATTTGCATTCCCACCAACAGTATAGGAGGCTTCCCTTTTCTCCACCCTCTCTCTAGCATTTGTCATTTGTAGACATTTTAATGATGGCCATTTTGACCAGTATAAGATAATACCTCATTGTAGTTTTGATCTGCATTTCTCTAATAATTAGTGACATTGAGCATCTTTTCATACGCCTTCTGGCCAGCTGTTTGTCTTCTTTGGCGAAATGTCCATTAAAGTCTTCTGCTCATTTCTTGGTTTGTTTTTTGTTGTTGTTGCTGTTGTTGAGTTAAATGAGCTGTTTGCATAGTTTGGAGATTAAACCCTTGTCTGTCACATCATTTGCAAATATTTTCTCCCATGCTGTAGGTTTTTTCCCCAGGTTTTTTTTTTTTTTTTTTTCTGGTTTCTTTTTGCTGTGCAAAATCTTGTCAGTTTGATTAGGTCCCATTTGTTTATTTTTGTTTTTCTATTGCCTTAGTTGACTAACCTGAGAAAACATTGATATGATTTATGTCAGAGAATGTTTTGCCTCTGCTCTCTTCAAGGAGTTTTATGGTGTAATGTCTTATGCTTAAGTCTTTAAGTCATTTTGAGTTTATTTCTTTGTAAGATGTGAGGGTGTGTTCTAACTTCATTGATTTACATTCATCTGTCCAACTTACCTAGCACCACTTGCTGAAGAGACTGTCTTTTCACATTTTATATTCTTCCCTCCTTTCTTGAAGACTAATTGACCATGGGTATGTGGGTTTATTTCAACTATTTAGATTATACAGTATGAGACAGGCAGCTGTGATGGTAAGAAAGACTCCTTGAAGCCAAATTGATAGGGTTAAAATCCCAGCTCCATTGATTCATGCGACCTTGGGAAAGTCACGTAATTGCCCTTTGCCTCATTTTCCTCATCTGTAAAATAGGGATAATCTTAGTAGCTACCTTTTATAGTTGTTGTAAAGATTCCTAGCACAAATAGGCATTCAATAAATAATAATTATTACTATCTTAGTATCTGGTACAACAAATCTCCTCTGGTTACTCTTTCTACTTCAAAGCATCTTAATCAGTTTCACCAACTCATTCTTCCCAGTGAATTATAGAATTAGTTTTTCAAGTTTAAAAAGGCCTCAGAGGTTATGGAGCAGGCAGCATATTTTAATGAAAAGGAAACTAAACTTGCAGGAGGCATTTTGTACTCTGTGTACTTTCCACTCAGTTCTGCTGTGAACCTAAAACTCTCTAAAAAATAATGTCTTTTTAAAAACTGAAAGAAAAAGAACTTGGAGTCAGAACACCCAGCTTCTTTAATCCATGGGCATGAGATCTTGGGTAAGTCACTGCCTGAACTCCCTGAACTTCTGTTTCTTTAACCATTTAGAGATAATAATACGTCTTCTGCAGCTTACCATAACATGTTGTGACACAATATATATAAACATTCTTTATAGACACTAAAGCACTAAGCAAGTAAAAAGCATTCTTTAATAATAACCCAATACCATCAGAAGTGGTTGCTTGTAACAAATAGGTTTAGAACTAAGACAGGATAGCTTGGCAGAGTAGATGGAAGAGGCAGATTTTATTGGAATATAGCAACAGGGATGAGTAAGATGCTTTTATACATGACCCACAGTAATAAACTGCATCAAGGGAGTGATTTTGTAACTGATGAGCAAGTGATGGGACTTGCTAATTGTCTTGGCAGAATTGGTAGAATCCATTCTCAAGGGATCTGTCATATACAGGATCCAAGTTTTTTAAAAAACACATGTAATTTTACAGTTTATGCATTACAAAACATTTCTGTAAGAAAAGCGACCAAATATTAACATCCCCTGATTACCAGGATGAGAGATATTAATAGCATGGAGATTAAATAAATGCTTGCTGAACAAAGGGCAATTTTATGCAAGTCAGAACTATCAGCCATTTTACCCTACCAAGTTTCTACCACATTTGCTTAACATTATAGAAGTTTAATATCAAGTCAGGCCCAGAGAAATTGAAGGCAGAAAGAAAAAAGTCTCTAACTTCATTGGCAGATCCACACTAGGATACACTATGGATTTATCACAGGAAGTCAAGTCTGACAAACATCGTCTGAATCTTCTCGTCCCAGACCAGACAGATCCCAGGACACTCCGTATAGCAGAGCGCTTTCTCTAGACCAGGTCTACCTAGAGCTGCTCTCTGGGCCTGAATCTGGGCTATAACTAATGAAGCTCTCATATTCACTGTTAGAGTATGGTGATGCAAAAACACTAGTCTGCCAATTTCAGACTTGCTTCTACCCATTCATTTGCTGTGTGACTTGGGGTACAGGGGCTAATGTCTGTTAAGGTTTAGAGCCCAAGCTTTGGAATCCACACAACTTTTGTGCTCCCATTTGCCAACCATGGAACTTGGGACACTTAGTGTCTCAAGCCTTCAGTTCAGTTCAGTTCAGTCGCTCAGTTGTGTCGGACTCTTTGCGACCCCATGAATCACAGCACGCCAGGCCTCCCTGTCCATCACCAACTCCCGGAGTTCACCCAGACTCACGTCCATCGAGTTGGTGATGCCATCCAGCCATCTCATCCTCTGTCATCCCCTTCTCCTCCTGCCCCCAATCCCTCCCAGCATCAGAGTCTTTTCCAATGAGTCAACTCTTCGCATGAGGTGGCCAAAGTACTGAAGTTTCAGCTTTAGCATCATTCCTTCCAAAGAAATCCCAGGGCTGATCTCCTTCAGAATGGACTGGTTGGATCTCCTTGCAGTCCAAGGGACTCTCAAGAGTCTTCTCCAACACCACAGTTCATCAATTCTTCAGTGCTCAGCTTTCTTCACAGTCCAACTCTCACATCCATACGTGACCACAGGAAAAACCATAGCCTTGACTAGACGGACCTTATTTTCCTCATAAGAAATGGAAATCCTACTAGAATCTACCTTATAGAGTTGTTTAAAGCATTAAATGGAATAATGTAGCTAAAAGCACAATCTGTAGAACAGTAATTCTTATTTAGTGATTTTAGATCCCTTTTCTATGCTTTGGTTCCTTCATCTATAAAACAGTATTAGATATTCTCCAGATATCCTTCAGTTCTTACAATCAATGAATGCCCCCACTATGTGGAATTTAGCTTACTGTTAGATTCATAGACCAATTTGATTTAAGATGATTTGACATGCAGTTCCCTTTCTATTTCAGCCTTTGTCTTTGAATAGTCTAGATACTAAAAGTCTGAGATAACTGGGTAGCTTCTGACTTAGAAAATGACTGTTCCTTAAGTCCTGACAATGACTTTTCCTGGGAATAACCAGCCACCCGAAATTCTAATAAACCATTTTGTGTAAGTATCAGGGCTTTTCTGTTTTTAAAAAATACTTATTTATTTGGTTGCTTCAGGTCTTAGTTGCAGCACTCAGGGTCTTCATCGCATCATACAGGGTCTTTTGTGGTGCACAGACTCTCTAGTTGTGGCGTGTGGGCTCAGTTGCTCTGTGGCACATGGGATTTTAGTTCCCCTATCAGGGATCCAACCTGCATCCTCCTCTGCATGGCAAGGTGGATTCTTAACCACTGGACCACCAGGGAAATCCAAAGACACTTTTGTTGAACTTATCAATTTGGTGATAATTATCACCTGCTGGAGAATCCAGAGGTCAACTTCTGGGCCTTGGGCAAGATTATCACTAGCAATACTTTGAGAAAAGGTAGAGAGAAAGTAGTCTTTACTGGCATGGGAGGCTGACTAGACGTCATACAATGACTAAAAGACTCTTTATCTGGGGGTCTGTTAAAGGGATTACAAAAGGAAGTGCTGCTTTAAAACTTGTAATGGAGAACTTTACTGAATTTTAGCTGCCTATCTTGAGTATTTGAGTAATGTGGGATTTATATAAATATAGGAGATTTGGCGCTGGAGTTTTTTGCCCTATAGCTTTTGTATCTTAATTTTTGGCCATATTGGTAAGGAGGGAGACTATGTGGTGTTGTTGTTGTTGTTGTTGTTGTTTTCAATGATTTATAGGGTTTACCTGGAGGAGAGAATGGCAACCCATTCCAGTATTCTTGCTTGGAGAATCCCATGGACAGAGGAGACTGGTGGGTTATGGTCCACGGATTGCAAAGAGTGGGGCACCACTGAAGCAACTTAGCAGTAGCAGCATAAGGTTTACACTTCAGAGGCATACTTACCTTTTTTCAAGAATAATCCAAAATGATCCATTGTGGAAAGTCACAGAAAAATATAATCACGTCTAGGTGTTGATTGAAAGGGCAGAGGTATGGGCTTGGAGAATGATAATTAAACTTGGGTTTCCAGTTGGCTTATACATGGGTGGTGTTAAGCTGAAATCCTGCCAACCTCTGATGCTTATAAATGGAGTGGCCTGTGTGTGTTCTGGTGTGGGGAAGAGTAGAAATCTAGAAGTGCTTTGCTTTTGTCACATCATTCAAAAATTTTGCCCACTCACCTCATTTTTGGCAGTGGGACACATTTTCATGAGAACACAAGAAAGAAAAGGAGCAGCAGCAGGAGAAGGAAAGTGAGAGACGAGACAAAAGTAGGAGAGAGAAAGTAATTGTTTTAATCAAACATTTCCATTTTCTAGCAGATTTGGCTCTTGCCCACCCTCCTGGATCTGATTCTTTGCTCACAGGACTTCCGAGGAGCACCTCCTCCAGCTTCTCCGAGAGGGGTCAGAGACCTTTGCTGATTGCCACCAACACTGGCAGTGGGGTGGCTATTATACCTCTCCTTTCATTAATCAGCTGTGTTATTTCCAGTTAGTTATTTTTATCCTTTAAAAGTCCTTTCAGCATAGCTCTTTCCACATTCCAAGTCCCTCCCTCAGCCAACAAATGCATAGGCGTGCACACTCAAACACACACTGAGCAATTCTTCCCAATATTCCAAGGTTATCCTTGAGATATGCCAGCTCAGTTTTAGGAGTTTTCAAGTGCACCTTAAAACGAAAAACACTGAGGATTCCTGTTTGAAACTGCTGTGTATCTGAAGGGATTTGCTGAGGGCAGTCTTAGATCTTCTTTCATGCTGTTGCTGAGGTTTGTTTGTTTTGAATCTTACCCTGTGCTTGGAAACTCCCAAACTGCTAACTCTTTCTCTAAGAAAGTAGCTCCTACGTCCCCTAATTAGAATCTGGACATTTCTGCTTATTCTCAAACGTTGATCATGAGTCTGCCCAATTCCATCTTCATATTATGTCTTAATAACCCAAAAGCTCAGCAGCCCGTCTTCGGTAGCTCAGATCATGACTAAGTCAGTCATGCCAGCCAGTCCATGGAGATATTAAACAGGTACTGTTGGTCTCCAAGGCAGCTAAGAATATCTCTTTAATGACTCTGTTTTGCCAACCTGACTCTGGAGGCTTCTTCTATGGCATGTTGCCAGCAGTTCCTACTTGGCACACTTGAATACATGAGTGTGTATGCATGTATGTGCATATGTGTGTATACCTTTGCACGTGTTAGTGGCAAGAAGGTCTGCCTCACTGGCTGACTTTCAAAAAAAGAGCCTTGGTTAATCTGCATTTTTTAAAATACACCTATACTATGCCCATAGCTCTTATAGCACCCAACACTAGGAATGTAGACAGCAGTATTGTGAAGTGAAGGGAACAGAGCAGAGAGTATGGGGTTGATATGGATGGCATTGCATCCAGCCTTTTTTTTTGCGGGGGGGGGTGTTTTTTATGTTTGTTGCTTTATGTTGTTTTTGGTTGTTCTACACAGCATATGAGATCTTAATTCCCCAACCAGGGATCGAATCTGTGCCCTTTACATTGGAAATGGGGCTTCCACTGGACTGCCAGGGAAGTCCTTGGTATTGCATCCAGGCTTTACCATATAGCTGCAAAACTCGTTCACTCTTACAAGAATGGGGACAGATAGCATGTTTCTCATACGAATGTATAAGTTTTGAACTGCAGAAGACACCTAGTGAATATTTGTGAATGGTTAAGTGAATGTTCTAACAGGCTACCTTAATTTGAAGGTTTCTGTCTGAAACCTGGAAGCCAGGTAGTTTCATATTCACCTGCCCTTTTCCTTGACCATCATATTATTAATGAATATATATATATATATGTTCCCCACTAAATTGTAACAAAAACAATTATTCATTTTAACAGATGACATGCTAATCATTAGGGTCTGGCCCAGAGGTCTGTGTGCATTATAGTCAGATTCCCACCCTTCCATGAGGTATTGTCTCCATTTATAGACGAAGAAATCAAAGTTCAGAGGAGGTTAATAGTTTGCCTGCTTTTTATAGTCTCAAGTGACAGTGCCAGGTTCACCTCAGTTCTCATGCCAAACCTGTGCTGTGTAGTGCTGCCCCTGCGGGCACCGGTGCTGCTTCCTAATCCTGCATTTGCTGCAGCCTCTGTATAGTGCTTCAGACACAGTAGACACTCTGCATCTGTTTTTAAAATAGTAGGCAGTCAATAAATGCTTGGCTAAGGATTTCAAAGCCTAGCTTTCCTGATTGAAAGGAAATCCATTAGATAGGTGGTAAAGGTGAGGTTGGGCTTCCCTGGTGGCTCAGTGGTAGAGAATCTGCCTGTCAATGCAGAAGATGTGGGTTTGATCCCTGAGTCAGGATGACCATCCCCTGGAGAAGGAAATGGCAACCCACTCCAGTATTCTTACCTGGGAAATCCCATGGACAAAGGAGCCTGGTGGGCTTTAGGCCAGGGGGTTGCAAAAGAGTCTGACACGGCTTAGTAACTACACAGCAGCAGCAACAACAACAAAGGTGAGGTCACAGAGGCCTAAATAGCCGTTGGCCATCCCCCAGCCCTTGATAAGAACAAGAAATTAGCCAGATCTTGAATTGTTTTCTTTTGAACAGAAAAACGGAAGAAGCTAAGCTAAGGAAAGAAGGATTCGACAAACAACTTATCCTGAGCCACTATAACGAGGAAGAGGTGAACACCACCCCTGAAGATTCCCAGTGTTTCTGGCTAGAGTTGCTGAGGAGGAGGACTAATATGCCAACAATCAAGAAGGCTGACCAGAATTTGAAAAAGTTCCATTATGCTCTGACAGATGGTTCCTCTCTGACCTAATATCCTTGTGAAACGCCAATGGTTGAAGAAGGATGGGAAGGGTCAGGAGTTGTAGAAGGGGCGGCAGGTGGAGTGTTTCTGTTTCAGCAGAAAATCCCAGAAGCATTAAAAAAAAAAAAAAGGTCTGATCCCTGTATTTGTTCAGTCCCTTTCTCCCAAGGGTTTACGTTCCCTCACTCTGGGGGTGGGAGAAGTCAACCCAAGAAAGAGGTCAGGGCAAGTTCTCCAGTTTATAAACCTTTCTTCTACTTAAAGGGATCTCTGGTTTTAGTCAACATTTTGTTAAGCACCTAAGGGATCACATGATTCTGAGAAAATGAATTGTTGTTCATTTTCCTGATTAGAGAGACATTTGGGGATCTAGCTTAGAATAGGGATTTTGTAATAAATTCTTACAAATTCAAAATGAAAAAGACCTCAAGGGTTCATCATGGCTTTGTAAAGGTTAGTACAGATAGGTTTGTGAAATTGTTTGCATACCCATAATTGTCCCTCAGTCCTCCTTTGCCTGGCCTGTCCATCGACATTTCTGGGGAGACCCAATCATTGTGTTGTGTGCTGGAATGACCTCAGGAGGCCACACTGGGTAGCAGTGGGCAACTTTGGCTTCCAGTGACTCAGTAAAAGAACCTGTCTGACCAGACCTTCCTGTTACTCGTCACAAGATTGGTTTTAAGGAATTTGCAGCTGAAGTGGAGGTTCAGGCAATGTGAACACATGGAAAGATCATGCAAATGGAAGTCACAGTCAGATGTGCTGGCCTGGCACCATCGTTATTGCATTCAGTGTCTAGGGGAAAGCAAGTCACTCTGGATTTCGTTGCCTAGATAAGCTGATTTAAAAAATTAGATAGGAAAAGTTCTATTTAAGAATTATAATAAGTTCTACTAAAGAGTAAATTCTATCTGAGAGTTGTTATCAGCATTATTATTGTTTTTATCAATAGCAGTTCCTTAACCTGGATCTTATCTATCCTTCTGGCCGCCTAGCTGTCTGCCAAAGCTATTCTGCCCTCCCTTGGGGTGGCATGTATACCAACATATTTAGCGACTTGCCAAATCAAGTTATCCTGGGAACCTTCACACCTTTTGGATGTGGTAGCATTTCTTCTCCTAAGAGGTATGTGAAATTCCAGACAAACTAGAACCTGTGGGTAAGGTAAGAGGTGGAGGAAGTGCTAAATCCCAGTAATGGAAAGGACAGGAAAACAATCTTTGAAATCAGCAATCTAGTTTGGGAAAGCAGATAAGGAAAATGAAACCTATAGATGTGTTCATGGCTGCTCCATGTACAGACTTGCGTATCAGAACAGACCAAAAGACTGTAGGTCTCAGAGAACCCAACTGTGCCATCCATGTGAAGACGCTATAGCCCCTTTTCATATAGGGACTTATATGAAGCCAAGGCCCCAGGAACACACAGGCTGGGAAGCAAAACTGGGTTATTTGGGTGAGCCAGGTATCAGCAGGGCCTGCCTAGATAACACTGGCAATTTGCAGCATAACAACCACTACCTGAGGACTGTGTGCAGGCGTGGCTCAGTTCTCAGTTGCGCCTGCTTGCATATCAACAACAGCAACATGAAATGTGGGCTGAGAAAAACATTCTGCCTTCGCAATGCAGGAGACCTGGTCAATCGTGCAGGAAGATGGGAAGGAAATACAACCCCTCCAGCAGGACATACCACGGACAGAGTAGGATAGGCTACATTCCATGGAGTCACTGATTAGCTGGTGAAGCCTTTCTCTGTTTTTTATGAGTCAAATCACCTGTCAAAATATGTCAGCAGCTTGCCAGCAAATAGAGTACAGGTCAGCTAAAGCCAAAAGAAATATTAAACTAATGTTTGATTCTCAAGATGCAAATAGAGAAAGAGAGAGATGAATGAGGCAGCAAAGTACCTTACTGAGTGGCATGCACACACCTGCCTTCAGTGTGGAAGAGCCTTTCCCAGCTTTGATGTTGAGATGAAAAGAAGATGACAGAATCTGGAAGCATTTCAGAGGCTGAGAAAGCACATACTTTCAAAAAGTCTTTTCCTCTCCCAACCCTAGTAGTTTGACAGTTTCAAAAGAAAAGTTAGGAAACACCATGTAATTTTATGGCATTCTAATCGGACTTCGTATTCTGTGACACTACAGACTGGGTGGAAAACTAAAACTGCTTTCATGAAGAAATGTATTTTAATTAGTTAGATATTCCAGGGATTGTTCAAGTTGGAGTCTTTGGAAATTGTTGCTGGTAAACTTGATTAAAACATCTCCCCCCTACTAATTGCAAACATATATCACTTTAAGTTGAGAGAGCACTTTTTCAAGTTATTTAATTTTCCTGGGAACCCTGTTGTTGTTCAGCCTCTAAGTTGTGTCTGACTCTTTGTGACCCCGTGGACTGCAGCATGCCAGGCTTCCTTGTTGTTCACCATCTCCAAGAGTTTGCTCAGATTCATGGGCGCTGGTTGAGTTGGTGATGCTATCTAACCCTGTGACTAGATATAATTCCAAACTGAAGTTCAAAGAAGATGGATATCTTTCTCAAGTCCACATGATAGAGGAAAACATTGAAGTCAGTTTTCATGTGCTAATTCCAATGCTTTTTCCCCTTCCAACCCTTAACAGGTGGAAAGAATGGTCTAGAACTGAGTATACACTGCATGAGCAATTATTAGTATAGCTATCATAATGGTAATATAATAATAATAGTAGTAATAATAATAATGTTGTTATGAGCATGGATTTTGGAGTTAAATGTATCTGGCAGTTGTCTGGAGCATCAGGGCAACTGGGCTATATGTCTCTAGTATCTAAGGCTAGCTCATGTAAAGCCTTCTTTACATGGTGACTGAGCTCCAAAAGCAGCAAGAGCAAAGGTGAATCCCAGTGCATAAGCATTTTTCAAGCCTCCCCTAGCATCGTCTTTGCCAGTGACTCATCGATCAAAGCAAGTCACATGGCCAAACCTAGATACATGTGGTGGGGAATAGACTCCTACTTCTCCTGGGAGAAGCTGCAAAATAAATTGTTACTTCTCTCTCCACTCTCAATACTATTTTGATTGATCATGTATAGTAAAATTTGAGAAGTGTTAAGTACATATAAGATGAATGGTCATGCTAGCATTAGTCTCTTAACCACAAATCCCTCCTCTCAAGGGTGTTGATGAAACTTGTAAGACTTAGTTATCTTTTTTCTCCTGGTTTTGGTTTAGATATTTTTAGGTTCTCCTTGAAGTTCTGCATCATCTTTTGATTCTTTTATATATGCTTTAATGACCCAAACCTGGATCGGTCACTTCATTTTGGCTCATGTTTTTAAGTGTCACCTACAAGTGCTCACCAGGTTCAGACACTATGAATTTTGTATTTATGCTGCTTTAGTTATTTCTGTTCCTGTTTGGTATTCCATAGGATCCCCACATTATGAACTTTCTGGAGATGTGAATTCTTCCTGTGTTTGCTAAAATTCTGCAAATATAAAGAAGCTGATCTTTATAACAATGATGAGAGTGATTTAATGGATGTCCCCAGTTATAGGCTGAGTGTTGCTTTAAAGATTTCTCCCTTTCAGAACTCAATGACACTTCTTTTCTTCACAATTCAGTGTTTTGCTGCTATAGCATTTGGAATTAATAGTTCTCCACTTGCTGTCTTATCCATAGCACTGTTATCCATACCTACTTTCCATATCCATATCCACTGCACATCCATATCCACTTTCACTGTTAAACATTTCATACCCATTTCCATAAGGATTATGCTGCCTGATGAATGTGTGAGAATGGAATTTGATGCCTTTGAGAGTTTCAGAAGACCCTCTCTGCTCAGGTCCCTATTCAGACTCATCTCTTATAATTCATCCTCTTGTTTGCTGACCTTCTGTCTCTCTTCACAGCATTTGTACACTGTTGTTCTCTGTGACTGAACGTTCTTGTCCCACCTCTACTTGACTAGTTTCCTCTTATCTCTCAGGTCTCCGTTTAAATGTCACTCCTAGGAGAGATTGTTTCTTTTGTTTTAAATAGCTTTATTGAGAAAAACTACACTCCAAAAATTTACCTATTTAAAATGTACAATACAGTGGGTTTTAGTATATTTACAGAATTTTTCAACCATCACCATAATCTAATGTTAGAATGTTTTCATCACATTAGAAAGAAAGCTTAGCAGCCACTCATCATTCCCCATCCTTTCCCCCAATCCTAGGAACCATTAATAAACCTTCTGCCTGCGTAGATCTGTCTATTCTGGAAATTTCATATAAATGAAATGATACAATATACGGTGTTTTGATGATTTGCTTTTTTTCACTTAGTATAAGGCTTTCAAGTTGCATCAACGTAGCATGTACTAGTATTTCACTCCTTTTAGTGGCCAAATAATATTCCATTGAATGTATTGATATATACCATCTTTTGTTTCTCGTTCATTAGTTGATGGACATTGTGGTTGTTTCCACTACTTGACTCCTGTGAATAATGCTGCTGTGAACATTCAAGTTCAAGTTTTTGTGTGGACATTATGGTCCATTTCCCTTGGATAGATACCAAGAGTAGAACTGCTAGGTTCTATGATAAATCTATGTTTAACTTTGCAAGGAACTTGCAGACTATTTTCTGACCATCCATTAAAAAAAAAATCCTCTTTCTGTTACTCTAAGTGATGACTTTATTTCTTCTCAGCACCAATAACAAACTGAAATTAAGCTTTTATTTATTGGGTCTGTGCAACTAGACTGTGAGTTTTATTATGGGAAGGACCATACCTTTCTTATTCATTGCTCTACCCTCAACACTTAGTATGTACCTAGTATTTTTTGTTACTGTTTAGTCAGTTGCTAAGTCATGTCTGACTCTTTTGCAACCCCATGGACTGTAGCCCTCCAGATTCCTCTCTCCATGGGGTTTCCCAAGCAAGAATACTGGTTTGGGTTTCAATTTCCTTCTCCAGGGGATCTTCCCAACCCAGGGATCAAACCCTTGTCTCCTCCATTGAAAGGTGGCTTCTTTACCACTGAGCCACCAGGGAAGCCTAGTGTATAGTGAATGTTTAATAAATATTTGTTGAGTGGTTTAAGAGTGAGTGAACAAGACTCGGAAATATTTGTGTCAGGCTATTGGGAAAAGATGGTGGGGATAGGGTGGCCGGGACAGACAGGATTTTAAGAGAGCCAGTCATGAAAATTATAATCACATTTTTTTTTGCTAAAAATAGAGTTATGATGCTTTGGTATAGCAAGTAACAGAAAAATACCATTTTAAATTGGAGATAGGATGGGCTCTGGGTACAGTATAATTCAGGGCCCAGTGACATCATGAAGGACCCAGGTTATTTTCATTTCTCCACTTGGCTATCCTAGGCATCCTTTCTTCCAAGGTAATCATCCTGGTGTCACTGCCAGTGACACTAGCTACATGATCCTTTTCATGTCAAACAGAAAAAAAGCTTTTTTCAGTAAACTGTGAGGCCTTCCTTTCAGTGTTTTTAGGTCAGTTTGGTCACAGGCACACACTTTAACCAAAAGGGATGCAAGGGAGCCATGCATCCATGGGCTTAGACTGCTCAGCATCTACCCCTGTAAATGGGATTTGACTGAATGAGCCATGAAGAACTAAATGAACAGGAATTTGTTAGAAAGGAAGAAGAAGGTAGAGATTGAATGCTGAGTATGC
This sequence comes from Bos javanicus, assembly GCF_032452875.1. Classification (NCBI taxonomy): domain Eukaryota; kingdom Metazoa; phylum Chordata; class Mammalia; order Artiodactyla; family Bovidae; genus Bos; species Bos javanicus. The sequence goes on along the minus strand of NC_083872.1, from coordinate 25,539,478 downwards.
CACCAGCAGTGGAGCAGATAGAACTCGATTTGCAAGAGCCACAATCTCTAAAAGTCTAGTCCAGTAGGAAAGAGCATGGCAAACAGTAGGATTTCCAAAGCTCTGGTGGACCCAGTGAAGGGAACAAGGGAGACGTACTTAGGCCAGAGGCTGGAAAACTTTTTCTCTAAAGGACCAGATGGTAAATATTTTAAGCTTTGCCAGCCATACAGTCTCTGTTGCAACTAGGAACTCTGCCACTGTAGCATGGAAGCAGCCATAGCCAACATATAGACAAATGTGCCTGGCTGTGCCCTAATAAAAATTTATTTACAAAACCAGGCAGCAGGCCATATTTGGCCTGCAGGTTATAGTTTGCCTATTTTTGGCCTAGACTGTGGATACCATCTGCCTAATTATCCTCACTATTAGAAAAACAGCTGAGAAATCATGCTTTCTTGAAGTTGGGTTGGTATTTTCATTCTTCTATATATCTTTATTATTCAAGGATACTGGTTGATTCTTCTCTAAGCTTGAAGATTAAATTTATAGATATCTAATATTTATTGGGCACCTACTATATGTCAGGCCCATTTGTATTTTACTCTTTGTCTAATTGCTTTCTTGCTGCTTTCAAGATTTTCTGTTCATCATTGGCTTTTAACAGTTTGCCTCTGATGTGTGCAGGTGTGAATCTCTTTTGAGTTTATTTTACTTGGAATTTTTTGAGCTGGTTTGATGTACAGACTAATGTTTTTCATAAAACTTGAGACTTTTAGGCCATTATTATTTTTATTTTTCTGCCCATTTTTCTCTACTCTTGCTGGTACGCCCATCACATATATGTATGTCAGTGAATTTAATAGTGTCTATAGGACTCTCAGACTCTATTTTTCTTCACTTTTCTTTCTTCTCTGTTCTGCAGACTCGATAATCTCTACTGAGCTATCATCAGGTTCACTGATTCTTCTTTTGCTAGCTCAGATAGGCGGTTGGCCCCTCTATTGACTCTGTCACTTGTACTATCGTATTTTAAATTCCAGATGTCTATTAAGCTTTTAATTTCTGTCTCTTTGTTGCTATTCTCTATTTGAATAAATCATTGGCATCATATTTTCTTTTAATTAAAAAAGTTTTCCTTTAGTTTAAAAAAATATAATAGGTGCTTTAAAGTCTGATAAATCCAACATCTGGGCCCCATAAAGAAAGCTTCTATTTTCTACTTTTTTCCTGTGTATGGATCACATTTTTCTTTTACTTTGCACGTCTGATAATCTTTTTACTAAAAACTGGACATTTTAGATAATACATTGTAATGACACTGGTTTTGGTCCCCTCCACCTTCCAGAAGTATATTTTGTTTAATTTTGTCTCTCACCAAAAAACCCTATTCAGTGATACAATGTGTAACTCACCCAGGAAAAAAAAAAAAAACTCTGAGACACAGTTCCCTTATGGGAGCTAATTTTTCCTAGTTTTGGCACATAGTCCAAATGAGTACACCTAAAAGAGGCATGATATATAATGACACTTTGGTCAGTGTAGAAATAATGAATTGGCTGAGAAGGTCTAACTAAGCCTATAGGATAGTGATAAACTCCATAAAATCCTCTACAGTATACTAATATAAACTACTAGGATGTTCAAGGAATCCGAGAGCTCAAAATATTTATTTATTTATTTATTTTTGGCTGTACTGAATATTTGCGTCTGCGTATGATGGCGCCCTACTCCAGTACTCTTGCCTAGAAAATCCCATGGACAGAGGAGCCTGGTAGGCTGCAGTCCATGGGGTCACTAGGAGTTGGACACGACTGAGCGACTTCACTTTCACTTTTCATGCATTGGAGAAGGAAATGGCAATCCACTCCAGTGTTCTTGCCTGGAGAATCCCAGGGACGGAGGAGCCTGGTGGGCTGCCATCTATGGGGTGGCACAGAGTCGGACACGACTGAAGTGACTTAGCAGCAGCAGCGGGATGGGCTTTCTCTAGTTGCCATGGGGCTACTTTCCAGTTGCACTGCAAGGGCCTCCCATTGCTGTGGCTTCTCTTGTCATGCAGCACAGGCTCTAGGTGTGTGGGCTCAGTAGCTGTGAAACATGGGCTTAATTGTTCTGCAGCATGTGGGACCTTCCCAGACCAAAGATTGATTCAGTGTCCCCTGCACATCAAGGTGGATTTTTTAACCACTGGACCACCAGAGAAGCCCCTCAAAATATTAATATATAATTTTCTGTCCAATATTGCATAGTTAAAGTATATGTTATCATTTCCCTTTTGTCTGCAAGAAAATTGGACCTAAACCTGACATTCCTTGTTCACAACAATTTTATGAAATATTTTAAAAATTCCCCTTGTCATTTAAGTAATATTAAATTAAAAATGAAAGCTATAATAAAAAAATAGTGGTTGATACAAAGGTGAGCCATGTGATTTCTGAGATCTCATTTAGGGCTAACTTACAGACAGACTAATAGATTTACAAGTCAGCAAAGTTAGAATTGAAATAAAAGTACATCCCAAGTCTTCACTTTCTGGGCAGATGCCAGAATGTTCAGTGCCCTGGCCAGACTTTAGTATTGCCCAAGAACGAAGTTTATGCCAAGAAAATGTTCCCCTGAATATTTGTTACATGAAATTAAATGTCCAAGATGAGGATTATATATGAAAAACAAACAAGGAAGTAATTTTCCTCCACTTGACCCTCTAGAGTGGTCCCCTTCCTCATCCCCTCCCTGTCTTCCTTGATGACAGTAGCAGATTAATACAACACCATCTGTTAGTGGTATTTTGGGAATTCACAGAAGCTCAAAACACTATGCCTCATGGATAAGTCCTGCCCTTGTGTAATTTCATCCTGGGCACCAGAGACTGTTCCTTGGCACAGGGTACAGTCTGCTTTCAGCAGAACTGAAGGCTCTGAAAAAGAGAAGGCAAAAACAAACCAAAAAAGTTGCTTCCAAAGGGAATTCGTTATCTGTTAGTGATCTTTTAAACCAGTCCCCTCCCTCTTCTTTTTTTTTACTTTTGGTAATCTTTTATTTAGTAAACTGGGCAGTGGATATGGCTCTTCATTTTATGCTTTATAAATTTTATATGTCTTAAATGTTGTATGTTACATTTGTTTTTTGTAATTGCAATTTTTAAAAACTTTTATTTTGTATTTAACAAACAGTGTTAGGTTTTGTTTTCGGGTGAACAGTGAAGGGATTCAACCATACACATACATGTATCCATTCTCCTCCAAACTGCCCTCCCATCCAGACTGCCACACAACATTAAGCAGAATTTCCTGTGCCATATAGTAGGCCTTTGTTAAACCAATCCCCCTTTTGCACATCTGTCATCTCACCAAAGGGGATTCTTGGTGAGAAGGCTCAGAAGCTTGCATCAGCAGGAAGATGAGTAAGAGAGGAGTGTGGACTGGGACCCTTGCTGCCAGGATTCAGTGTGCAGGGAAGCACTGTGCCAGCAGGGGACAGCTGCCTTAGCTAGAGCTCCTCCTACGTTGCATGATGAGACTCCTCACAGAAATGAGAACAGCTCAAGGCTGGGTTGCCCAGGCTGAGAGGGTAGGCTATTCAAGAAAGCGATGCTCTCTAGGTGTCCAAGGCGTGGGATTTCCATTTCTGCTTTTTTCATTGGTTTTGTCAATTTGCCCCTCCAGCCCACTTGTTAGACTGTGCATTTGATTAAGCCAAAAGCACCTCTTTTATACAGGGAACTATTAATCTTTCATTAGATGATGAGCCCCTCTATAGAACTTCACATTAGGCTGTGGATATTCTGTGAACATCCTTCAGCTTCTGTTTTCTCATCTGGGAAAGAGAAACCATAATGGCTATAAATGGACTTGTGAGACTTATGTGAGACTTAATAAAAACAACACTTCTTGAAAACTTACAAGCTGTCTAGCTTTGTTTGAAGTGCTTTACATATATGAGATCATTTAGTACTAACAAACAACAGCTCTATGAGGTGGGTGCTGTTGTTATCGCTATTTTAAGACAAGGGAACTGAGCCACAGAAAGGTTGAGAAATATGCCCATGTTCATACAATTAGGAAATGGAAGAGCTAGGTTCAATACCTTTAACCGTCTAGCTCTATAGAGGTTGTAATCATTATGTAACACTGCCTTATCCAGTAGTTAAGACTCTGCTTCCAATGCAGGGGGCATGGGTTTGATCCCTGGTCAGTTCAGTTCAGTTCAGTTGCTCAGTCATGTCCGACTCTTTGCGACTCCATGAATCTCAGCACGCCAGGCCTCTCTGTCCATCACCAACTCCCAGAGTCCACCCAAACCCATGTCCATTGAGTCGGTAATGCCATCCAACCATCTCATCCTCTGTCGTCCCCTTCTCCTCCTGCCCTCAATCTTTCCCAGCATCAGAGTCTTTTCCAATGAGTCAACTCTTTGCATGAGGTAGCCAAAGTACTGGAGTTTCAGCTTTAGCATCATTCCTTCCAAAGAAATCCCAGGGCTGATCTCCTTCAGAATGGACTGGTTGGATCTCCTTGCAGTCCAAGGGACTCTCAAGAGGCTTCTCCAACACCACAGTTCAAAAGCATCAATTCTTCAGCACTCAGCTTTCTTTATAGTCCAACTCTCACATCCATACATGACTACTAGGAAAACTATAGCCTTGACTAGACGGACCTTTGTTGGCAAAGTGATGTCCCTGCTTTTTAATATGCTGTCTAGGTTGGTCATAACTTTCCTTCCAAGGAATAAGCGTCTTTTAATTTCATGGCAAGATGATGCTGTGAAAGTGCTGCACTCAATATGCCAGCAAATTTGGAAAACTCAGCAGTGGCCACAGGATTGGAAAAGGTCAGTTTTCATTCCAATCCCAAAGAAAGGCAATGCCAAAGAATGCTCAAACTACCGCACAATTGCACTCATCTCACACGCTAGTAAAGTAATGCTCAACATTCTCCAAGCCAGGCTTCAGCAATATGTGAACCGTGAACTTCCTGATGTTCAAGCTGGTTTTAGAAAAGGCAGAGGAACCAGAGATCAAATTGCCAACATCTGCTGGATCATGGAAAAAGCAAGAGAGTTCCAGAAAAACATCTATGTCTGCTTTATTGACTATGCCAAAGCCTTTGACTATGTGGATCACAATAAACTGTGGAAAATTCTGAAAGAGATGGGAATACCAGACCACCTGACCTGCCTCTTGAGAAATCTGTATGCAGGTCAGGAAGCAACAGTTAGAACTGAACATGGAACAACAGACTGATTCCAAATAGGAAAAGGAGTATGTCAAGGCTATATATTGTCACCCTGCTTATTTAACTTATATGCAGAGTACATCATGAGAAATGCTGGGCTGGAGGAAGCACAAGTTGGAATCGAGATTGCCGGGAGAAATATCAATAACCTCAGATATGCAGATGACACCACCCTTATGGCAGAAAATGAAGAAGAACTAAAGAGCCTGTTGATGAAAGTGAAAGAGGAGAGTGAAAAAGTTGGCTTAAAGCTCAACGTTCAGAAAACTAAGATCATGGCATCCAGTCCCAGCACTTCATGGGAAATAGATGGGGAAACAGTGGAAGCAGTGTCAGACTTTATTTTTCTGGGCTCCAAAATCACTACAGATGGTGACTGCAGCCATGAAATTAAAAGACGCTTACTCCTTGGAAGGAAAGTTATGACCAACCTAGATAGCATATTCAAAAGCAGAGACATTACTTTGCCAACAAAGGTCCGTCTAGTCAAGGCTATGGTTTTTCCTGTGGTCATGTATGGATGTGAGAGTTGGACTGTGAAGAAGGCTGAGCACCGAAGAATTGATGCTTTTGAACTGTGGTGTTGGAGAAGACTCTTGAGAGTCCCTTGGACTGCAAGGAGATCCAACCAGTCCATTCTGAAGGAGATCAGCCCTGGGATTTCTTTGGAAGGAATGATGCTAAAGCTGAAACTCCAGTACTTTGGCCACCTCATGTGAAGAGTTGACTCATTGGAAAAGACTCTGATGCTGGGAGGGATTGGGGGCAGGAGGAGAAGGGGCCGACAGAGGATGAGATGGCTGGATGGCATCACTGACTCGATGGATGTGAGTCTGAGTGAACTCCGGAAGTTGGTGATGGATAAGGAGGCCTGGTGTGCTGCAATTCATGGGGTTGCAAAGAGTCAGACACGACTGAGTAACTGATCTGGTCTGATCTGAATTTCATGGCTGCAATCACCATCTGCAGTGATTTTGGAGCCCCAAAAATAAAGTCTGACACTGTTTCCACTGTTTCCCCATCTATTTCCCATGAAGTGATGGGACCGGATGTCATGATCTTAGTTTTCTGAACGTTGAGCTTTAAGCCAACTTTTTCACTCTCCTCTTTCACTTTCATCAACAGGCTCTTTAGTTCTTCTTCATTTTCTGCCATAAGGGTGGTGTCATCTGCATATCTGAGGTTATTGATATTTCTCCCGGCAATCTCGATTCCAACTTGTGCTTCCTCCAGCCCAGCATTTCTCATGATGTACTCTGCATATAAGTTAAATAAGCAGGGTGACAATATATAGCCTTGACATACTCCTTTTCCTATTTGGAATCAGTCTGTTGTTCCATGTTCAGTTCTAACTGTTGCTTCCTGACCTGCATACAGATTTCTCAAGAGGCAGGTCAGGTGGTCTGGTATTCCCATCTCTTTCAGAATTTTCCACAGTTTATTGTGATCCACATAGTCAAAGGCTTTGGCATAGTCAATAAAGCAGACATAGATGTTTTTCTGGAACTCTCTTGCTTTTTCCATGATCCAGCAGATGTTGGCAATTTGATCTCTGGTTCCTCTGCCTTTTCTAAAACCAGCTTGAACATCAGGAAGTTCACGGTTCACATATTGCTGAAGCCTGGCTTGGAGAATGTTGAGCATTACTTTACTAGCGTGTGAGATGAGTGCAATTGTGCGGTAGTTTGAGCATTCTTTGGCATTGCCTTTCTTTGGGATTGGAATGAAAACTGACCTTTTCCAATCCTGTGGCCACTGCTGAGTTTTCCAAATTTGCTGGCATATTGAGTGCAGCACTTTCACAGCATCATCTTTCAGGATTTGAAATAGCTCAACTGGAATTCCATCACCTCCACTAGCTTTGTTCATAGTGATGCTTCCTAAGGCCCACTTGACTTCACATTCCAGGATGTCTGGCTCTAGGTGAGTGATCACACCATTGTGATTATCTGGGTCATGAAGATCTTTTTTGTACAGTTCTTCTGTGTATTCTTGCCACAGTCAGGGAACTAAGATTACACATGCTGGGTGGTACAGCCAAAAATAAATAAATAAGTAAAAATAAAAGTATGTATTTAAGGCTTGGCACATAGTAGGCTCCAAATAAATGTAATCTAGCAAGATAATTATAATTACAAGACTGAAAATCTCCTGAATGCAGTGAGATCACCTCATGCTGAGCATCCCTTGACACCTAACAGTCCCTAAACAGTATCTTGCATTTAATAATTGGCCATTATGTATTTGTTTAATTGAATCCATTTTACCAGTGCAATTTATACTTCTTCTCTGTGCCAGGTGCTATTGCTGAGAAGAAGGAAGACACAAAGATGATCTAGACATGAACACATAGTGTGATGCTATTCATCCAGAAAAGATAATATAATAAAATGCTAGACTTCATTAATAGACATATAAAGTATAGGGAAGGTAAAATTGACACCTCCCTGTTTCTCACTACACAAATTCTATCTATCCAAATCTAGGTGGTTCTTGAATATATGCATGTGTATCCATCTCTCTCACTCCTGCCCTAGACCAAGCTGCCATCCTCTCTCCTGGACCGCTGATATGACCGCTTACCTGGTACCCAGCATTTATTTGGTTCCTCACCAATCTGTTTGATCATGTCACCTCATTGCTTTGTTATTAAACCCTTATATGATTTGTTACTTGTAAGATAAAATTCAAGATACAGCATAGGAATACCTGAATATCCAGTCCTGCTGATCACTCCAGCCTTATTTGCACCACTCTGGACTCTAGCCACATTGTTTTTGTTTTTAATATTTATTTCTTAGGCTGTGCTGAGTCTTAAATTCAGCATTAGAAGTCTTCGTTGCAGCATGTGGGGCTCTAGATCCCTGACCAAGGGTTGAACCTGGCCCCTCTGCTTTGGGAGTGAGGAGTTTTAGCCACCGGACCATCAGGGAAGTCCCTAGCCACACTGCTTTCTATAAGTCCTTTGAGTGCACTCTGCTCAGCACCTTCCTCATAGCCTTTTGTATATGTATTTTTTGCATCCAGTTGCAACACAGTTCTATGTCAGCTGTCCACCCAACTCAATCAGCCAGAGCCAAGGCATTGGGACCACATGGCGTGATAATCATGGCTGGAGGGCCCATTTCCATGACTCTCTAGATGTGGAGTGGTGAATGGGAGGGGATGTGTCTCAGAGAAGGGAAATTTTGATCAGCTGAGATGTATATACCAGCCTTCTCTTCAAGGAAGATATTCAGGCAGAGGCAAGGTGACCACCCACCAGGAATGTGATAGAAGGGAGTCCTGTACTCTTAAAAGCTATAACCTGTTGATGTCTGTCATCTCAGCCAAATCAATGAGTCCATCCATTTTTTTGTTCTAAATGAGATACATTTCTGTCTTTTTCATAGCCAAGTAATATCAATGATGTTTAATCAGGATGGAGGCATGATGCTCAGCAAAAAAGGAACCACTGTGAGAGAATGGATATGGCCTTCAAAGGGAAAACTTGACGATCCAGTTGAAATTTGGGTATTATTTTACAATTTATCATTCTTTTGATCATTTTCATTCTGTAGCAGTCATTTAATTTGAGTTTCTAAAATAAACTATTGGGAGTAGGAGGATTAAGAGGTCTGAATTATTCAGTTTAGTGGTCTACACTAGCCAGTTGATCTGATAAATTTTTATTTCAGTTCTTTACTTCACTTGGTCCTTTTTAAAATGGATTTGTCTTTGTTTAGCAGCAGTAGTTTTAAAAAGTTATTATTATAAAAGCATTTCATGCCTACTAAAAAAACATTTTAAAGGGGACAGCCTTTATGCAGGGCCAGAAGACTATTACCAAATGGGACTGTGGGTCTAAGCTTGCTATATTTTATGATTTTTTTAGAAGTCATAAATTCAGGTTTTTTAATGAAATATCCTGATATTTTAAAGTTGGCAATTAGCTTAAACTCTGAGAATACTAAACCAAACATTTCTGAGCTATCAGTCTGAAACTTCTGGGCTAGACTCTCTCTGTTCACATATAGTTACTGCATGTGTGTGTGTGTGTGTGTGTGTGTGTGTGTGTGTGTGCGCATGGACTGCACTTTGCATCCAGGGCAATCGCATATGCTGTGCTGGTGGTGTCCTGCACAGCCAACCTGAGTAGCACCACAGACATATGGAGCTGTGCTGTCCAGTGTGGCAGCCACAGCCACCCGTGGTTATGCAACCCTTGAAATACACTGTGAATGTAGACCACACACAAGATTTCAAAGACTTGATACAATATAGAGAATGTAAAATATCACGAATCATTTTTACACCATTATATACTTAACTGTGAATTCTTGAATATATTTGGCTATAAAATAGTATTAAAATTAATTTCACCTGCCCTTTATTCGTTTTAATGTGACTACTAGAAAATTTTAAATTACTTATGTGGGTCATATTGTATTTCTACTGGACAGGCATGAAAAGTACCTCCAGGTCTGTCCTACACAATTTACAAAATCCGTGGTATCATCCTATATATACTATTTAGACAGTTATTTTAAAAGAGGTCTGCTCAGTTCTAGAAAGTTAGGGAAGTAAAGAGCAGGTAAAGAAACTGTACCAGGTAAGCCTGTATGTGAAAGCTTCCTGACACTCAGGAATCAGGGTTTCCTTACTCTTTTTTTCTAAAAACTCAGGGTTGCAATGGGATAGATTATTCAATTCAAATTACTCCAGCTGGCAGCCTTCAGGAAACAAGGGAGTATAACTTGTAACCAAATACAAGTCCTTGCATGCTTAATACAGCTGACTCAATAAGGACACTTCATCTGTAGCAAGCCTTTTAAATTTGCTCTACAAATCTGCAGATATTCATTTGAGCTTTAAGTTGTTCATTTGTCATTAGTTTTCCATTCTCACTTATAAAATACCTCCAACTTTAATAAGTTTGACAATAATATTAAGGCTCATAAAACTTCTAAGGACTTGGCAGGCATAAAGTACTTTTCTCAACATCAAGGGCATCAGTTGTTACCAAGTGCGTCTTTTCGGTGAGATCGTCTGTGTCTCAGATTAGAATTAGGGCTCAGAAGTACTTGTAAACCGACCCAGCATTTTTGCAATTGAAAACGAATCTTTCTCTATAAGACATAATTACATTAATTCCAAATAATTTCTCCCCACTTCTCTTTCTTCTGTCAATAAATCAAGCACCAATGAATTGGCAGTACCAAAACCTACACCTCACTTCTGACTTCATGGAATTAGACTGAAGCTGTTTGTGAATACTGGTCTGAAATTTCCTTCTGTGCATCATGTAAATGTCTATGATTTCCACCTGAATTATGAGAATGAGAATTCTGGGCAGGAATGAACAATCCTTTCTATTGCCCCTAGGTGAATAAGTTCATTACCGTGAAGATTTCTGGGCGCTTTGCCATCACCTTGATCTACAAATGGCACCCCCAAAGTATAAGTCTGTCTCTGGCGCCCGTGAAATGCAAACCTTTTCCTCCACAGTTACCTGAGGCGGTAGGTCCAGCAGTTTCATTAATCGTCTTCATGTTATCACCTCAGCACAGACCAGAGCAGAACAGTATTGACTCAGTTTAGTATTGCCCGGTGATTTCTATTAATCAATAAGGATTTTGGCATCTTGGCTAGTTAAAAATCCTTCCATGACTGTTCATTGACCTCATCTGAGAAATAACTGAAAGTTTGAGATGGGGAGAAGTTAGAATGGTAGAAGTAGGAGTAAGAAGAACACTTCGTTTCTTCTAAGGCCGTGATTCCTGAGCTTTGGAGAATTAATTTCTGGTGTCCTAATCAGTTGCATCAGCTTGCATTTATATAATCTATGATTTCTTTAAAATGGTGTGACACTTGTTTTTTCTAAAGTGAAATATAGTAAGTCAATTTAAGTTCACTTTTTTAAAGCATATAAACATTCCAAAGGAACTTGGAGATGTTAGAGCATTGTTAAATCTATGGCTCAGAATAACTTAACCATTTCGCAATTGCACAAAATCTCTGTTGAGGAATTTTAGGTTAAAGCTTTTGTTTCTCAAGAGGTGAGATAAAACATTACTATCTCCAATTTCATGTAGTTAAGCAGTGAGCTAGCTTGATTGATTTTGATCAAAACTTTTGACACTTTTTCAATTTTTGAGTGCATTTGTGTTAATGGTACACATATTACAGCACATGTATGAACACATATAAAATATCTTTATTTTTAGGGACAGGCATCAAAACTATGTTACTATGTTACTCATGGTAATAAAATTACCATGGTTATTTCACATATGCTTAAGCTTTATAAATTTTGCATAAATAGTGTCTTTATGTCAAGTTTCTTGCCTCCCTGGGTTTTATGAGCCACGTCACCTGAAAACAGCTTACAATCTCTCTCAGTCACTCCACGATGTCAATACTATGTCCGAAGAAGCCAGGAAGCTATTCAAGGCCTACAAAGTGAAGTGCAAGCAAATGAAATGCATAACACAGAACAAAGATGTAAGTGCAAAATAGTCACTATTTTAATATTTCAGGCAAATAATGACATTGGTTTTCATATTATTCTAGTGTTATTTTTCTCTTCCGATGTAGTCTTAGAAAAAGAGCCAAAGAATTCAGCTATTGAACATAGATAGGCCCATTTATCTGGAAGGAGCGTATGCTGACTCATTTATTTGTATTTAACTTTTTTTTTTTTAACTTTTGTTAACTTTGTATTTAACTTTTTAAAAAAAAATCTTAACCGTTTTTAAATGTGCATTTCAGTGGCGTAAGTACATTCACATTGTTGTGCAACCTTGTCATCACCACCATCCATCTCCAGAACTTTTTCATTTTGCCAAACTGAAACTATGTACCCATTAAACAATCCCCCCTTTCTCCCCTCTCCCAGCCTCTGCCAGCTGCCATTCTACTTTCTATTTCTATGACTTCAGTTCAGCTGCTCAGCCATGTCTGACTCTTTGTGACCTCATGGACTACAGCATGCCAGGCTTCCCTGTCCATCACCAGCTCCCAGAGCCTACTCAAACTCATGTCCATCGAGTTGGTGATGCCATCCGATCATCTCATCCTTTGTTGTCGCCTTTTCCTCCTGCCTTCAATCTTTCCTAGCATCAGGGTCTTTTCCAATGAGTCAGTTCTTCGTATCAAGTGGCCAAAGTATTGGAGTTTCAGCTTCAGCATCAGTCCTTCCAATGTATATTCAGGACTGATTTCCTTGAGGATTGACTGGTTTGATTTCATTACAATCCAAGGGACTCTCAAGAGTCTTCTCCAATATCACAGTTCAAAAGCATCAATTCTTGGTGCTCAGCTTTCTTTATAGTCCAACTCTCACATCCATACATGACTACTGGAAAAACCAGAGCCTTGACTAGATGGACTTTTATTGGCAAAGTAATGTCTCTGCTTTTTAGTATGCTGTCTAGGTTGCTCATAGCTTTTCTTCGAAGGAGCAAGCATCTTTTAATTTCATGGCTGCAGTCACCATATGCAATGATTTTGGAGCCCAAAAAAGTAAAGTCTCTCACTGTTTTCATTATTTTCCCATCTATTTGCCATGAAGTGATGGGACTGGATGTCATGATCTTCGTTTTTTGAATGTTGAGTTTTAAAGCCAACTTTTTCACTCTCCTCTTTCACTTTCATCAAGAGGCTCTTTAGTTCTTCTTCACTTTCTGCCATAAGGGTGGTGTCGTCTGCATATCTGAGGTTATTGATATTTCTCCTGACAATCTTGATTCTAGCTTGTGCTTCATCCAGCCCAGCATTTTGCATGATGTACTCTGCATATAAGTTAAATTAGCAGGGTGACAATATACCGCCTTGATGTACTCCTTTCCCAATTTGGAACCAGTCTGTTGTTCCATGTCCGATTCTAACTGTTGCTTCCTGACCTGCATACAGATTTCTCAAGAGGCAGGAGGCATATATCTCTATGACTTAGATTACTCTAGGTACCTCATATAAGTGGATTTATGCAGTGTTTGTCCTTTTGTAACTGTCTAAGAAGGCAATGGCAACCTACTCCAGTACTCTTGCCTGGAAAATCCCATAGACGGAGGAGTCTGGAAGGCTGCAGTCCATAGGGTCACTGAGGGTCGAACACGACTGAGCGACTTCACTTTCACTTTTCACTTGCATGTATTGGAGAAGGAAATGGCAAGCCACTCCAGTGTTCTTGCCTGGAGAATCCTAGGGATGGGGGAGCCTGGTGGGCCGCCGTCTACGGGGCCGCACAGAGTCGGACACGACTGAAGCGACTTAGCAGCAGCCCCAGCAAGTTCACTTAATGTCCTCAAAGTCTCTCCTTGTTGTGTCATGTGTGTCAGAATTCCACCCTTTTTAAGGCTGAATAATATTCCATATGCCATATTTTATCTATTCATCTGTCGGTAGACACTTGGATTATTTCCATACTTTAGCTATTATGAATAATGCTGCAATGAATAATGGTGTTCAAATCTCTCTTCAAGTTCCTGCTTTCAATTTTTTTAGATATATTCCCAGAAGTGGAATTGTTGGATCATATGATAATTCTATTTTTAAGTATTTGAGGAATTACCCTACAGTTTCCCACAGCTGTTGCACTATGTTCCGTTCCTACCACCAGTATACAAGTGTTCCAATTTCTCTGTATATCCTCACCACCACTTTTTCTTTTAAGAAAAAAAATAGTTGCCATCCTAATGGGCGGTTATATTTAACTTTTTAAAAATCAACTTTATTGAAAAATTATTTATTTACAGTAAAATCATGCACTTTAAGTTTATACCTGATGAGTTTTGACAAATGTATAACCTGTGTAACCACCACCATCACAATTAAGATATAATTTCTAACACACCTAAAGGTTCCCATGTGCCCCTTTCCAGTCAGTTCTCCCTGTTCCTGGCCGAAGATAGTCAGTTCTTTCTGTCACTGTTAATTAGATATGTATTTCTAGTGTTTCACGTAGGGAGAGTCGTTCACACAAGAACCAGTAGGCACTCTTTTCCTTCTGGCTACTTTTGATCAGTTTAATGTATCTGAGAGTCATCCACGTTACTGTATATATCTGTTTCTCCCTTTGTATGGGCGAGTGGTATTGTCTTGTATGGGCATACCACACTTGACCCTTTCACCAGGTGGACATTTGAGTGGACCATTTGAATGTCCTTTCACCAGTGGACATTCATTTTCAGTGTTTGGCTATTATGATTAAAGCCAAAATAAACATTTGTATGCACATTTAAAAAAATTATCTTCCCTCATAAAACAATGGTGGAAAAAGATGGTGGTAATTTTGTTTGATATACCTACTCAGTGAAATTTAAAGTTTACAATTTGTTTTCATTTCCAACATTTTTCGAAATTTAGTGTCCATGCAATCCTGCATCTATGAACCCTCGTTTCTAGAGAGAGCACTAAATGGCATTTGGGACCAGATAGCTCTGGTTCAGAGAAGGCAATGGCACCCCCACTCCAGTACTCTTGCCTGGAGAATCCTATGGACGGAGGAGCCTGATGGGCTACAGTCCATGGGGTCACTAAGACTTGGACATGTTTGAGCGACTTCACTTTTACTTTTCAGTTTCATGCATTGGAGAAGGAAATGGCAACCCATTCCAGTATTCTTACCTGGAGAATCCCAGGGACAGAGGAGCCTGTTGGGCTGCCGTCTATGGGGTCGCACAGAGTCGGACACGACTGACACGACTTAGCAGCAGCAGCTCTTGGTTCAGAGAAGGCAATGGCACCCCACTCCAGTACTCTTGCCTGGAAAATCCCATGGACGGAGAAGCCTGGTAGGCTGCAGTCCATGGGGTCGCTAAGAGTCAGACACGACTGAACAACTTCCCTTTCACTTTTCACTTTTCACTTTCATGCATTGGAAAAGGAAATGGCAACCCACTCCAGTGTTCTTGCCTGGAGAATCCCAGGGACAGGGGAGCCTGGTGGGCTGCCATCTATCGGGTCACAGAGTCGGACACGACTGAAGCGACTTAGCAGCAGCAGCAGCAGCTTAGTTATGCAGTACCCCCTAGAATATTTCAAAACACATCCCTTGTCCCTACAAACTATCAATAAGTGCCTGTTATGCCATCAGTCAAAGGCCCATGCACATTTCTGAATGTCCAAAAGGAAAATGTATTCACTTGGGTTGAGAACTTTTCTATACCAATTATCTCTGGGGACATATTTGAGTGTATCATGTGGGGAGATCAGTCATAAGATTACTGCACTAATCTAGCCAAGATATTGTGGACTGGACTAAAGTAGTGAGGATGGAAAATAGATGAGAGTACAAGTTAATTGGGAGACAGAAGTCATAGGACTGTTTTCTGGCTTATGTGTTGAGATGAAGAACAAATCACTAAGGAAGAGTAGGTAGAATAAGGAAAGAAGAGGGCAAGTAAGCCAACACTTAACAGTCTGGTAACCAGGTAGGAGGAGAACCATGTGGACACGATGAGTTCTGTGTCCGTTCCCCTCTCGCTGTAGTGTACTACAGGGGTTGGAAAGCTGAAAACTATTTCCAGACACCCTGGCAGATGGATTTCTGGATTAACATCATCAGTTAGATGCATTAATGTGAAATTTGGAAGATGGAAATAAGGGAAAACCTTCTTCTTGCTTAGGCAAGCAAAATCATGAAGAAATTGGGATTTCCCACAATAGTGCTGCATCATCCAGTCATGGATACTGAGATGTAACTGTGGCAGCTTCTAGGTCCCAAGGATACAGTATCAGTTCACTGCTCCTGAGCCCAACAGCCTGGTGGCAGTTCCCTGAATGCACCTTCCTGATGTGGCAGAGGCCGCAGCCTCCCTGGCCGGTCAGTTTGGTGTTCTGGGAGCAGCTAGCGATTGCCACTTCTGCTCTTTCAGGGATTTTATAACTATATACAAAATAGCTGGAGAGGATTTTATTTCCTGAAATTGAAAACTACGCACAAAATAAAGAGAAAGAGTTTCCAGATGAGGGAGTGGTAACAGAGTGAGCCTTTCAGGGAGGCCAAGCAAATAAGAAGTAAAAAGTACTCATTGGGTTTGTCTCTATGGGGATCAGTAGTGACTTCAACAAGAGCCATTTCAGGGACAGATTGAAGTAGAATCCTGATTACAATAAGTTGAGGAACAGATATCTGAATACTGTACATAGAGATTCTTGTGTTATTGTTGGCATTTGCTTATGCTTTGGATTAGTTTGGTATGAAAGAAGAGGGGTGTTTTAGACCCCAGCTCTCAAAGTTTTCTAGACTGCTTAACTTCTTACATGTCAAACCACTTAAATGCCTCACTCTGCATTGATGAGCTTTCTGATCCCCAGATTGCCATGACAGTGGTCCTCAAATTCTCCTTCTTCCTCACTGTGGCAGACTTAACAGCATCCCCATAGGTTTGGTTCTGTAGTTATTTTGGGAGGAAACAATCTGGCAAGCTTACATTCAGAAGACACGATTTCTTTTCTGTGAACCCCAAACCCTATTTCCCTCTATTTGCTCTGCTACATTCTTCTGAAGTACCTTTCCTTCCCCATAATTTCCACACCTCTGCATCTGATGCCATGTAAGAAGGCCTTTGCTGGTTTCTGTCTCAGATGAAAGTGAAAAGTGAAGTCACTCGGTCGTGTCCGACTCTTTGTGACCCCATGGACTGTAGCCTATCAGGGTCCTCTGTCCATGGGATTCTCCAGGCAAGAACACTGGAGTGGGTTGCCATTTCCTTCTCCAGGGTATCTTCCCAACCCAGGGATTGAACCTGGGTCTCCCTCATTGCGGGTGGACGCTTTACCATCTGAGCCACCAGTGAAGCCCCAGATGGAAGAAGGCAAATCCATGCATTCTGGTCCAGGCCTCTACATCTTCTATCACTGAGTGGGATAATCTTCAGTGTTTAAGTTGTCAAGAGATCTTGGCACTGTTAAACTGGTGATCATTTTTTAGTTATTTAATGTAAAACAATATTTATAAATGATGCTCCTTTTAGTATTTACAAACTGACTGAAATATACTTACAGTCACAGTTTTCCAATATAAGGAATTTACTTTTTTTCCCCATATGCATGGTCTTTAGTTCCTAAGGGAAGTAATATCACAAAAGAAAACCCTCTGGTGTTCATAGAATGTGGTAAGTGCCTGTTAGCGGGGAAGTAGATGACAAAGCAGCATGTACTGTTTGATTCCACTTTTGTTCAAAGAAAAATATATTCTTGGGACTTCCCTGGTGGTCCAAAAGTTAAGACTCCACACTTCTGATGAAGGGGGCGTGGGTTTGATCCCTGATGGGGGAACTAAGATCTCGAATGCCATGCAACCAAAAAAGAAAAGAAAAATATATTCTTATATGTGTATTTTAAAAGACTGCCTATTTTTTGTGTTGAATATATTACTTTAGAAATACGAAAAAATTTTTTGAAATGTGTAAAGGACTCACAAAGGTAAAAACAATATGGATAATACTAACAGAAACCAAATCAGAAAAAAATTATATTTTTAATGTGATGCAGTTCTGAAGGTGTGAGTGCTGTAATTTATATTCACTTCTTTCAGATTTAGGATGAGGACTCCTTCTCCACAGGGCATGAAAAGGCTTCTTGTGCTATATCCTTAATAAAGATGGACATTTATCTCTTGAATTCACAAATAGCACAAAGTAATTATCAGAGTCCCTTTTTGTAACTTCTGAAAACTCCTACAATCAGCAGTTTTCCCTTCCCCTCAAAAATAAATGTTCAAGGTTGTGTGAGCAAGAATCTTCTCAACTGTGACAACTTACTTTTAAAAATCATTATTAAAGATGGATTCTTTGCTTTTTAGATGTTTCATATTTTCTTTGTACTTTATTTCCAAAGAAGAATGCTAAAGTATGCAATTTCAAAGAAGGTTTTTTGTTGTTTCATTTCTTCCTGATAATTTGTTTTCACAGGAATAGTTGATGAGCTAATTTTAGCATACCAAAACACCAACAATTGTAATAAATCTACTATTGAGCAAGGAAGACCTATCACAGCCAAAAATAAATAAATAAATTTTAAAATAATATAAAAAAGATAAAATAAGTAGTATGAATCCAACTGAACCAAAAAAGCCCGGTGAAAAATGAAATAGAAATACAACTTTGTATAACACATAACTTGTAAGTGAATGACATAAAAATGTTGGTAACCTGGAAGTGCCTATTGCTCTTTCTTCCTCTTTTATTTACTTATTTTAATTTTTTTGACTGTGCCAAGTGGCATATGAGATCTTAGTTCCATGACCAGGAATTGAACATGTATCCCCTGTAGTGGAAGTGTGTGTGTGTGTGTGTGTGTGTGTGTGTATGTATGCCTAGTCACTCAGTTGTGTCTAACTCTTTGCAACCTCATAGACTGTAGCCCAAAAGACTCCTCTATCCATGGGATTTTCCAGGCAAGAATACTGGAGTAGGTTGCCATTCCCTTCTTCTGGAGATCGTCTTGACCCAGGGTTTGAATCTAGGTCTCTTGCATTGCAGGCAGATTCTTTACTATCTGAGTCACTAGGGAAACCCCTTTTTCTTCCTCCTTTTTGAATCTGATTCCAAACAGGGATAAGAAGCCAAATAGAAGTCAAGGCACTGAGACTTCCCTGGTGGTGCAGCGGATAGGAATCCACCTGCCAATGCAAGAGACACAGGTTCGATCCCTGGTCTTGGAAGATTCCACAGGCCGGGGAGCAACTAAGCCTGTGCTCCACAACTACTGAGCCCACACTGTAGAGCCTGAGCGCCGCAACTACGGAGCCTGCACGCTGCAGTTACTGAAGCTTGTGTGCCTAGAGCCTGTGCTCCACAAGAGAAGCCACCACAGTGAGAAGCCTGCACACAACAGAAAACAGTACCCACGTGCCACACCTAGAGAAAGCCCGAGGGCAACAAAGACTCAGGGCAACCAATAAATAAATAAATTTTAAAAATAAAAAAAGAAATCAAGGCATCTGTTACTGAAAGTCCTCCTAGGTAGAGGTGGATTGGAGAAGATAGCTCGAACCTGAGGCCAAAGTGGAGTTTCCTAAATCCTTCCCCTAATGGAAAAAAACTAGTAACCCTGTCCATCAAAGCACAAGCTGGGAAATGGGAACAGGGAGTGGAGACACATCTATTGGTGGTTTTGTCACACGGGAATAGCATATGCAGGGCAAACTCACACTACGTATGAGCAAGTGGTCGGCAAGAGCAAACTGTGTTCTGACCCAAATAAGGAAAGGTGGTCCAGTGTGGCAGAGTCTCACCTGCACTTCTTGGCTACTGTGGGAGAAGATATTTAAACGAAAATCTTCTTGTGCCTTCCCTGTTTATTTCAGGGTCTTTCTGTTACTCTGCTTTAACAAAATCTTTTTCATTGTAATCCCAACAATTGTCTGAACAACATATCCTAAAAACTGTTGAAAAGGTGCCGCTTTGGAGAATGTGGTCAGGTTAAGTAACCATCGTCTGCTCTTGCATTAGCTAAATTGTATCCTCCCATGTGAGAGAATGAGGGGATGGAAAAAGGAACAAGACACGCCCACCCTCATGAGATTTCTTGAAGAGAGGATACGAAGGACCCTCCTATGGAAATGTGAGGAGATGAAGTTTTTTTCTTAATAAAAAACTCTGGCCACACTTCCAAGGCAATTAAAGAATGGTCTTTTCCAAAAATGGTGCTGGGAAACTGGATAATCCATATGCAACAGAAGGAAGTTGGATCTGGTCCTTACTTTATATAACTAAATAATAGAGCTAAAAGAAAGAAAAAAACATTGGTGTAAATCTTCATGATATTGGATTAGGCAATAATTTCTTAGATACAACAGCAAAAGCACAAGTGAAAAAAGAAATTAAAAAACAGATCAATTGGACTTGATCAAAATTTAAAATGTTTGTGTTGGAAAAAATATCATCAAGAAAGTAAAAGGCATATTAAAGAATGGAAGAAAATATTTGTAAATCATATATCTGATAAGGGACTTAGAATATAAAGAACGCTTACAACTAAATAATAAAAAGATGAATAAACCAATTTTTTAATTGGAGAAAAGATCTGAATAGACATTTCTTCAAAGAAGACACATAGGATGTGAGGGCGATCTGGTTGCGACATCTGTCACCCCATTGATCGCCAGGGTTGATTCGGCTGATCTGGCTGGCTAGGCGGGTGTCCCCTTCCTCCCTCACCGCTCCATGTGTGTCCCTACCGAAGCTGCGCGCTCGGTCGGTGGAAGAGGACGACCATCCCCGCTAGAGGAGGACCGGTCTTCGGTCAAGGGTATACGAGTAGCTGCGCTCCCCTGCTAGAACCTCCAAACAAGCTCTCAAAGAAGACACATAAATCTATGTCAATTTCATTCTATTAAAAACTTAAAAGAAATTCTCTTTGGTAGTGATTAACCAACTTAGTAAACATGTAATGGGGAGAGGCTTTAAGAAAGCAAGGAATCAATGTGGAGGTTTTTAATACCCAAGAAATTTTTGTAAATAGAAAAATGCAATCACTTTAGTGTTGAAATTAAAACTAATTTTTTTGGAGTGACCATTAAACATCCAGTTTTTGTTAAGTTTAAAAGTCAATAAAAACCTATTTATTCTATTTTAAACTCTACTAAAATAACAACTGTCTCCTTTTTTCTTGATTAATATTTGATTAACTCAAACTGAACTGATTAAACTTCCTTTAACAATGACTTATATACAACTCAATGAATAACAATCCCTTATATATTTTAAAGTGTGTGTATTTTTATGTATTTTGCTCCTAAGTACCTCAAATGCATATTTATACTCAAACAAAATATTCTCTAGTTTTTAACTTTTATAAAGCCAATAAATTAAATTTGGGGAGAATCTCAAATTCTCTTAAATATTCCAATTATAGTTTTGAACTTAGTTAAATTATATTGAACTTTTAAACTTAATAATCACAGGTATAAAATCAGTCAACTCAGTTTAAACTGAAAGCCCAAGAGGAATCTCTCAGATTCTCTAATTTACCAAAATAGCTTTAATATTGTAAGCATAACAAATACACGAGTATCCCAGTGATTCAAAATTGCTTTATACACATTAAAGCTTTGATTTACTTTATTTCCTTATTTAAATTCTAAACTTTTCTGGGGATTATTTATCCAGCATCTCCTTATTTTTGAGGCTGAGGCTCAGGACCTAAGACATGCATTTTTGGGGTAATTTTTATCAAGCTTTCAAATGGGTTCTCTAAGTCCTTTTTAGAGTCATCATGACAAGAGAGTTCAAGTCTGAATCCTTCAGATAAGGTTGTTTTTTTTCCCAGGTTCATCTTTATTGCCTGATTTCTGTAGACCAAATTCCTCAAAACCTCACCGTCTACTTCATTATTCTCCTTATGGGTCTTTGAATTCTCTCCCTTCTTCACATTCTTCTTGTGTTCAGAATATATCTCATATCTTCACCTGTCCCTGTCATAATACACTCAAATTGTGCAAATTACACCTGGATAATGATTTCAGTTATGCATATGTTTTATACATAAATGTTTCTCTAATTCTTTCTCTATTTATGTATACCCTGGTGGCTTAGATGGTAAGGAATCTGCCTGCAATGTAGGAGACCCAAGTTCAAGAAGATCTCCTGGAGAAGGAAATGGCTACTCACTCCAGTATTCTTGCATGGAGTATTCTGTGAAGCCTGGCAGGCTACAGTCCATGGGGTTTCAAAGAGTTGGATACAACTGAGTGACTAATACATAATGGATGTATATAAAACTGCAATGTTAGCAATTTTCCTAGTCACATAAACTCATCCAAACCTAAGTATCTACTCTAATATATCCAAATTCATTGTGAACAGATCATATATACTACTATCTATTTTAAAGTTTAATGCCTTCATTATTTACTTTGAAACTTTCTTCTGCTAAATGACTCAGTATTGCAAGTGGTAAATTTTCTATTTTTGTGCTCAAAACACTCTGGACTTTTGATAACATAGTCTTTGTGCTCTACCCTAGTTCTTCTGAGCTGACTATGAGCTCCTAGAGAACATGGCTTTTTCTTCCCTCATTTTTTGTTGTGCTAGAATATATATAACATAATATTTACCCTATAACATGATATTTACCCTTTAATAATTTTAAAATGTGTAATTCAAGGGAACAGTGTCAAGGGAACAGTATCAGTGTCACATATTCACAAGGGAACATGACATATATGTATAGATAAATAGATAGATATCTTTAGTCCTTGTTTCTTTCCTAGTGCCTGGCCTGTAAATGACACTAGGAAAACGTTTGTTGGACAACCTACTGAATGAATGAATGAGTAAATGAATGATCTGATGTTTGATAATTATATAAATTATCAAACTGCCTCTCTCTTTTTAATAAACATATATAACATTTCTTGTTTTGAAGCCTTCAAGTTTAACAGACTCAGTGGATATAGCTACATTTGATCCAGTAATGGACATAAGCCCTATGTCTGACGTGGTGGCCATTATTAAATTGAGAGGACTACAGACAAAGGCCAAGCATATCCTACTTCAATGGCTTGATCACTACAGATTTGCCTTAGGTCAGTTATAGAATCCGTTGTGTTGTTCCACATAATCCATTTCCATCATTCAGACTTCTAGCAGACTAACATTTAAATGCCTCTTCCTTCCAAGGTTCCCCAAGGGGTGAGTTTGTAAACTGGAAGTGCTGTACACTATAGATCCTTAACACAGATCCAGGTGATCGGCCGTTGTAAGAAAATCAAAGGAGCCAACCTTAATTTTTATTTCCTTCCTTTTTGGAAAAGATAATCTTTTTGGCCAACTTATGTGTTTTCATAAAGGAAGGTGCTTTCATATTCATTTTTTGGATCAGAAAGTACTTTTGCTCCTCAACCATCACCACTCAATCTCTCCACCCAAACCTCTGTCCTTGCTAATGTCTTTTGTTAACTTGCTGTGTTGAAAGGGGCCCATGTCCTCACATTGGCATGTGCTGCTGTAATGGCAACTCACAGCTTGTATTTGGTGACAGTTTCTGATTACCTGTCACTGTTTCAATTCTTGACTGGTGACATAACGCAGTGGATTCTCATTATACATGGTAGTTAGATTCTGTAGCGTCTCTACCAATACTGAATTAGTGATATCAAACTGCCACTCCTGGGGAAACAGAGAGCAAGCTTCTTGAAAGCTTCTGGTCACAATATTTTCAACTGATCAATATATAATCTACATTATATGTGTTTCTGTATAAAGACACCTTATTAAATACATACTGTTGATATATTAAGTGAACCTATGGTCAACAGCTCTATGAACCATGCCTGAACAGTAACACAAGCATTTTATCATGAAGGCACATAGCAACCTTCTTGCACTTTGGAATAGTAAACAGCACTTCAGTACTAAGCTTGCAGGTGATTTTAAACGGCAAAATCACCAACAAAAGGCATAAAAATGTGCAAAACGTGGCACAAAATAGACCATGTAAAGGACACTGGTTTACAGTATGAGCAGGGAAACAAGAAGCAAAGCATCACCTTGTTTAATCTCAGCTGGGAACATGCATGAAGCCATCAAAAAGTTCCACCACTCTCCATGTCACTCTGACCACAGAAGTGCAACAGATACTGATTTGGAGTTATAAATACATTTTAGCAAGTAGGCAAATTCACAAACATAGAATTTGTGAGTGATAAGCATCAACTGTATGCTAAATCTAAAAGGCAAGCTTCTCCATTTGAGGAGGTGATTTGCTACCTACTGTGGTATATAATGGGCTTCCCCCGTGGCACTAGTGGTAAAGAACCTGCTTGCCAATAGGAGATATAAGAGATGTGAGTTTGATCCCTGGGCTGGGAAGATCCCCTGGAGGAGGGCATGGCAACCCACTCCAGTATTCTTGCCTAGAGAATCCCAAGGACAGAGGGGCCTGACGGGCTACAGTCCATGGGGTCTCAAAGAGTCGGACACAACTGAAGCACCTTAGCATGCACACACGCGTAGTTTATAGCAGAGTCCCCCAAAGGATGTGCCACAGATGTTTAACACAGAAATTGAAAAATGGAACCCCTCAGCCCTCAGGCAGCCAGCTGGGCTGGGGTGATTGAGCCCCTCAGATTGTTGACTCCACCTGCAAGGAGCCTAGTAATTTTACCACTGTGTGCCATACAAATACATCATACTTTCTTTTTTATATCATATTTCTATGATAATGATCTATTATATATAGGGGTTTATAGTCTACAATTTTTGATTTGATGAGAAAAATTTGTGAAGCACTATGTCTAATCCTATGGTACAACTTTCAGAATTAAATAGCTATGCTCAAAGCCTGGTTCTGCCTCTTTCTAGCTGAGTGGACTTGGACTTACCTGTGATATCATAAAAATAAGAGTACCTCGTGAAGGTACTTCATTCAATGGGATTATGTATTTACAGTACTTAGCACATTAGCTGGTACAAGGTAAGTACAGACAATCTCTCCTATGGATCAGATCTGTTGATAACCTAAAATTTTCTTTGTTTATTACATAGATGCTATATATTCTCTGAACAGACCACGTAGTGCATTTAAAATAAAAGAACCAACAGAAAGACAATTCTGTAAATGGGTGAAGGAGTGTCCAGATTATTTCAGCCAACTTAGTCCATATAGCTCCACCTATAGTGACCTAGGTTCACTAAGCAGTAAAGTATATTCTGTTTATGTTTTAGGAATAGAAACCCGACATATTTGCAAAGTGCCCAAGTTTCCACAAAAAGTGGTCAGAAGAAGAATCTCAACAGCAAAATTTCCTTTGAAACAAAGTACAAAGGAAAGCAATGAGAATAAGGAATATCTTCGATACCAAAACACCTTCCTAAAACTAAAGGGTATGTTTAAGCCTTTGCCTCTCCGTCAAATTCAGAAGACCCCAGCCAGCAGTCCACCCGTCAGGTAACCAGCTTCATTTGTCTTAATAATTCATGATTCAGCTTACATTTGAAAGCGAATGAATGAATAGATGAATATCTCATTCAGTCCACCTACAAATGCTGAGCAAAGCCTGCTGTTCAGTCGCTTCATGTAAGAGTTCTCTAAGCAGACTGAGTTAAGGTGTTGCCACTTATGTGCTGTCAGTGAAAAATCTTTCTTAAAACTTGGACAGGACTTTCCTGGTGGTCCAGTGGTTAAGGTTGTCCGCTTGCAATGCAGGGGGCATGAATTTGACCCCTGGTGGGAGGACTAAGATCCCACATGACCCATGGTATGGCCAAAAGATTTTAAAAAACTGAGACAAACTTACATGCCTTGATTCAATCATTTGAGTTTTCTCCAATCTGCTTCCCAAGAGGCTGCCCATTTAGCAGAAGGAATTTGAATTAGGAATCAAGACTCTGTTTTTACCTCTTCAGTGAACACTGATTGTATGTCAGAAATTTCTGACTCTGCAGTTCTAATGGTGTAGATGAACCTAGAGCCTATACAGAGTGAAGTAAGTCAGAAAGAGAAAGATAAATATTGTATACTAATGCATATATATATGGAGTCTAGAAAGATGATCAGAGAAGGCAATGGCACCCCACTCCAGTACTCTTGCCTGGAAAATCCCATGGATGGAGGAGCCTGGTAGGCTGCAGTCCATGGGGTCGCTAAGAGTCAGACACGACAGAGCGACTTCACTTTCTCTTTTCACTTTCATGCATTGGAGAAGGAAATGGCAACCCACTCCAGTGTTCTTGCCTGGAGAATCCCAGGGATGGGGGAGCCTGGTGGGCTGCCGTCTACGGGGTCACACAGAGTCGGACACGACTGAAACGACTTAGTAGTAGTAGTAGTAGAAGTAGAAAGATGATACCAAAGAATTTATTTGCAGGGCAGCAATGGAGAAACAGACATAGAGATCAGCCTTATGGACATGAGAAGCGGGGAGGAGAGGGTGAGATGTAGGGAGAGGAACATGGAAACTTACATTCAGTTCAGTTCAGTTCAGTTGCTCAGTCATGTCCAATTCTTTGCAACCCCATGAATCGCAGCACGCCAGGCCTCCGTGTCCATCACCACCTCCCGGAGTTCACTCAGACTCATGTCAATCTAGTCAGTGATGCCATCCATCAATCTCATCCTCTGTCGTCCCCTTCTCCTCCTGCCCCCAATCCCTTGCAGCATCAGAGTCTTTTCCAATGAGTCAACTCTTCACATGAGGTGGCCAAAGTACTGGAGTTTCAGCTTTAGCATCATTCCTTCCAAAGAAATCCCAGGGCTGATCTCCTTCAGAATGGACTGGTTGGATCTCCTTGCAGTCCAAGGGACTCTCAAGAGTCTTCTCCAACACCACAGTTCAAAAGCATCAATTCTTCGGCACTCAGCTTTCTTCACAGTCCAACTCTCACATTCATACACGACCACTGGAAAAACCATAGCCTTGACTAGACGGACCTTGGTTGGCAAAGTAATGTCTCTGCTTTTGAATATGCTATCTAGGTTGGTCATAACTTTTCTTCCAAGGAGTAAGTGTCTTTTAATTTCATGGCTGTAGTCATCATCTGCAGTGATTTTGGAGCCCCCAAAAATAAAGTCTGACACTGTTTCCACTGTTTCCCCATCTATTTCCCATGCAGTGATGGGACTGGATGCCATGATCTTAGTTTTCTGAACTTTGAGCTTTAAGCCAACTTTTTCACTCTCCTCTTTCACTTTCATCAAGAGGCTTTTGAGTTCCTCTTCACTTTCTGCCATAAGAGTGGTGTCATCTGCATATCTGAGGTTATTGATATTTCTCCCGGCAATCTCGATTCCAACTTGTGCTT
The DNA here is from genome assembly GCF_032452875.1 of Bos javanicus. NCBI lineage: Eukaryota > Metazoa > Chordata > Mammalia > Artiodactyla > Bovidae > Bos > Bos javanicus. Next base: position 25,512,531 of record NC_083872.1, on the reverse strand, counting down.
CTTCCAGCCCAGCGTTTCTCATGATGTTCTCATATAAGTTAAATAAGCAGGGTGACAATATACATCCTTGACGTACTCCTTTTCCTATTTGGACTTACATTACCATATGTAAAATGGATAGCCAACGGGAATTTGCTGTATGGCTCAGGAAACTTAAACAGGGGCTCTGTATCAACCTAGAGGGGTGGGATGGGGAGGGAGATGGGAAGGAGGTTCAAAAGGGAGGGAACATATGTATATTTTTGGTTGATTCATGTTGAGGTTTGAGAGAAAACAACAAAATTCTATAAAGCAATTATCCTTCCATTAAAAAATTAATTAAAAAAAATTCTGACTCTGGAAATGGTAAATGAGGGCCAGGAGTTATTGCTTCCATTGCCTTCTCATGTAATCCTCTCAAAAGAAATATATTCTTGTTTTCTTAGTCAGCATAAAAAGCCACGGTCTCTATGCATTTGTGTCTCTGGGAGTAGCTACAAAGAGCAGTGCTTCCTACCTCAGGCAGAGAAAGCCCTAGTGTCATCTTCCTCCAGGTCTAGAAGGCGTGGGGAAGGGGAGCAGTGGTTGGAAGAGTGGTTGATCTCTACACTGGAACCCACCCTGAGGTGGCAGCATTCAGAAGCCATAGGAGATGCCTTGCTTCCTCCCACCACATGTACAGCAAACCAGATGGGCCGACATCTGCCAAGACTTCCAGGACCTGAGAATCCCTAGAGCTCCCAATCTTAATATTGTTTCAGTAATATTTGGTGAAGATAATGAATTTTTAGAAAAGTGGTAAATGCCACGAGGGCAATGTTTCTGGTATCTGAAGCACTGTCAGCAGATAATGCTGCTAAACAAGCAGTGCTCCCAGACCCTTAGCCATGGAATGATTTCTTCAACCAACAACTGTTATCTGCCATCCACAGAGATACAGTCACAGCCAGAAATACAGACTTGGTCCCTGCCCTCCAAGGGCTTCAAGTCTGCAAAGAGAGATTAAGAATGTATACTATTAATCAATAGAAAATAAGGAAGAAAGTGTTATTGGATTTGTACAGAAGTGAAATGCTGAAGAAGTTTTGAGGAGGGAGAAAAACTTTTTAAAGGATTTGTGGCATCATCGACTCAATGAACTTGAGTTTGAGCAAACTCTGGGAGACAGTGAAAGACAGGGAAGCCTGGCGTGCTGCAGTCCACGGGGTCGCAAAGAGCTGGACATGACTGAGTGACTGAACAACAGCAACAAGGGAGCCTTTGAGTAGAATCTTGAGTGATGAGGAGAATTTGGATATGCAGGCGGGGGGAATGGGTAATCCATGTAGAGAGATGAGTGGTAAGAACGCTGATAATATTGGTCATGTCAGGGACAGTTAACATTTACTGAGCACTTAATATACATTAAGTACCATGCTGGTGGCTCAAACGGTAAAGCGTCTGCCTGCAATGCGGGAGACCCGGGTTCGATTCCTGGGTTGGGAAGATCCCCTGGAGAAGGAAATGGCAATCCACTCCAGCACTCTTGCCTGGAAAATCCCATGGACGGAGGAGCCTGATAGGCTGCAGTCCATGGGGTCACAAAGAGTTGGACACGACTGAGCAACTTCACTTTCACTTTCACCATGCTAAACACTGTTCTCCCAAGATGTCATTTACCATCCATGACACACCTAAGGGGTAAC